>NC_054482.1:38165009-38514501 GCF_017639515.1 Carcharodon carcharias | reverse complement strand
TGTGAATGGGGCAACATAGATTGTATGGCGCCAGACAGAGTGAACGCGGCAGTACTGAGTGAATGAAGACAGACAGAATGAATGGGGGCAGACAGAGTGAACGGGGACAAGACAGAGTGAACGGGGACAGAGAAAATGAAGGCGGACAAGACAGAGTGAACGGGGACAGACAGAGTGAATGGGGACAGACAGAATGAATAAGGGCAGACAGAGTGAATGGGTACAGTAAGACTGAACGGGGCAAACAGAGTGAAAGGGGGCAGACAGAATGAACGGGGGTAGACAGAGTGAATGGGGACAGACAGAATGAATAAGGGCAGACAGAGTGAATGGGTACAGTAAGACTGAACGGGGCAAACAGAGTGAAAGGGGGCAGACAGAATGAACGGGGGTAGACAGAGTGAACGGGGACAGACAGAATGAATAAGGGCAGACAGAGTGAATGGGGATAGAATGACTGAACAGGGGCAAACAGAATGAAAGGGGGCAGACAGAATGAATGGGAGCAGACAAAGTGAACAGGTGCAGACAGAGTGAACGGGGACAGACAGAGTGAATGGGGCACACAGAGTGAACGGGGGCAGACAAAGTCAACAGGGGCAGACAGAGTGAATGGGGACAGAAAAACTGAACAGGGACAAACAGAGTGAAAGGGGGCAGACAGAGTGAACGGGGCACACAAAATGAACGGGGGCAGACAACTTCAACAGGGGCAGACAGAGTGAACGGGGGCAGGCAAAGTGAACAGGGGCAGACAGAGTGAACGGGGACAGACAGAGTGAACGGTGGCAGACAGAGTTAACACGGTCAGACAGAGTGAATGGGGGCAAGATAGAGTGAACGTGGACAGGCAGAATGAATGGGGACAAGACAGAGTGAACGGGGGCAGACAGAATGAACGCGGGCAGTACTGAGTTAATGAGGACACAGTGAATGGGGACAGACCGAATGAATAAGGGCAGACAGAGTGAATGGGGACAGAAAGACTGAACAGGGGCAAACAGAGTGAACGGGGGCAGACAGAGTGAGCGGGGGCAGACAAAGTGAACAGGGGCAGACAGAGTGAACGGGGACAGACAGAGTTAATGGGGACAGACAGAGTGAACGGGGACAGACAGAGTTAATGGGGACAGACAGAGTTAATGGGGACAGACAGAGTGAACGGGGACAGACAGAGTTAATGGGGACAGACAGAGTGAACGGGGACAGACAGAGTTAATGGGGACAGACAGAGTGAACGGGGACAGACAGAGTTAATGGGGGCCGGCAGAGTGAATGTGGACAGACACATTGAACGGTGGCAGACAGAGTGAACGGGGAGAGACAGAGTGAGCGGGGAACGACAGAGTGAATGGGGACAGACAGACTGAACAGGGGCAAACAAGAGTGAATGGGGGCAGACAGAGTGAACGGGGCAGACAGAGTGAACGGGGGCAGACAAAGTTAGCAGGGGCAGACAGAGTGAATGGGGCAAGATAGATTGAACGGCCACAGACAGAGTGAACGCAGGCAGTACTGAGTGAATGAGGACAGACAGAGTGAAAGGGGGCAGACAGAGTGAACGGGGGCAGACAGAGTGAACGGGGACAAGACAGAGTGAACGGGGGCAAGACAAAGTGAACGGGGACAAGACAGAATGAACGGGGCACACAGAGTGAACGGGGGACACAGAGTGAATGGGGGCAGACAAAGTCAACAGGGGCAGACAGAGTGAAGGGGGGCAGACAAAGTGAACAGGGGCAGACAGAGTGAACGGGGGCAGACAGAGTGAACGGGGGCAGAAAAAGTCAACAGGGTCAGACAGAGTGAATGGGGGTAAGATAGAGTGAACGTGGACAGACAGAGTGAATGGGGACAAGACAGAGTGAACGGGGACAGACAGAGTGAACGGGGACCGACAGAGTGAATGGGGAAAGACAGACTGAACAGGGGCAAACAGTATGAATGGGGGCAGACAAAGTCAACAGGGGCAGACAGAGTGAATGGGGCAAGATAGATTGAACGGCGACAGACAGATTGAACGCGGGCAGTACTGAGTGAATGAGGACAGACAGAGTGAAAGGGGGCAGAAAGAGTGAACGGGGACAAGAGAGAGTGAACGGGGACAGACAGAGTTAATGGGGACAGACAGAGTGAACAGGGACAAGACAGAGTGAACGGGGACAGACAGAGTGAACGGGGACAAGATAGAGTGAACGGGGACAAGACAGAGTGAATGGGGACAAGACAGAGTGAACGGGGACAGACAGAGTGAACGGGGACCGACAGAGTGAATGGGGAAAGACAGACTGAACAGGGGCAAACAGTATGAACGGGGGCAGACAAAGTCAACAGGGGCAGACAGAGTGAATGGGGCAAGATAGATTGAACGGCGACAGACAGATTGAACGCGGGCAGTACTGAGTGAATGAGGACAGACAGAGTGAATGGGGACAGACAGAGTGAAAGGGGGCAGACAGAGTGAACGGGGACAAGAAAGAGTGAACGGGGACAAGACAGAGTGAGCGGGGACAGAAAGTTTGAATCGGTAGCCAGATAGAGTGAAAGAGGACAGACAGAGTGAATGAGGACAGACAGAGTGAAAGAGGACAGACAGAGTGAATGAGGACAGACAGAGTTAACGGGGACAGACAGAGTGAATGGGGACAGACAGAGTGAATGGGGACAGAAAGACTGAACAGGGACAAACAGAGTGATTGGGGGCAGACAGAGTGAACGGGGCACACAGAGTGAACAGGAGCAGACAAAGTCAACAGGGGCAGACAGAGTGAACGGGGGCAGAGAGAGTCAACACGGTCAGACAGAGTGAATGGGGGCAAGATAGAGTGAACATGGACAGACAGAGTGAACGGGGACAAGACAGAGTGAACAGGGACAGACAGAGAGAACGGGGACAGACAGAGTGAACGGGGACCGACAGATTGAATGGGGACAGATAGACTGAACAGGGGCAAACAGTGAATGGGGGCAGGCAAAGTCAACAGGGGCAGACAATGTGAATGGGGCAACATAGATTGTATGGCGCCGGACAGAGTGAACGCGGCAGTACTGAGTGAATGAAGACAGACAGAATGAATGGGGGCAGACAGAGTGAACGGGGGCAGACAGAGTGAACGGGGACAGACAGAGTGAATGGGGACAGACAGTTTGAATAAGGGCAGACAGAGTGAATGGGGACAGAAAGACTGAACAGGGGCAAACAGAGTGAAAGGGGGCAGACAGAATGAACGGGAGCAGACAAAGTGAACAGGTGCAGACAGAGTGAACGGGGGCAGACAGAGTGAATGGGGACAGACAGAATGAATAAGAGCAGACAGAGTGAATGGGGATAGAATGACTGAACAGGGGCAAACAGAGTGAAAGGGGGCAGACAGAGTGAACGGGGGCAGACAGAGTGAACGGGGGCAGACAGAGTGAACGGGGGCAGACAGAGTGAACGGGGACAAGACAGAGTGAACGGGGGCAAGACAAAGTGAACGGGGACAAGACAGAGTGAACGGGGAGAGACAGAATGAACTGGGACAAGATAGAGTGAACGGGGACAGACAAAGTGAACGGGGACAGAAAGACTGAACAGCGGCAAGCAGAGTGAACGGGGTCAGACAGAGTGAACGGGGCACACAGAGTGAACGGGGGCAGACAAAGTCAACAGGGGCAGACAGAGTGAAGGGGGGCAGACAAATTGAACGGGGCAGACAGAGTGAACGGGGGCAGACAGAGTGAACGGGGTCAGACAAAGTCAACAGGGTCAGACAGAGTGAATGGGGGTAAGATAGAGTGAACGTGGACAGACAGAGTGAATGGGGACAAGACAGAGTGAACGGGGGCAGACAGAGTGAACGGGGACAGACAGAGTGAACGGGAACAGACAGAGTGAACGGGGACCGACAGAGTGAACGGGGACCGACATAGTGAATGGGGACAGACAGACTGAACAGGGGCAAACAGTATGAACGGGGGCACACAAAGTCAACAGGGGCAGACAGAGTGAATGGGGCAAGATAGATTGAACGGCGACAGACAGAGTGAACGCGGGCAGTACTGAGTGAATAAGTCGGACAGAGTGAATGGGGACAAGACAGAGTGAACGGGGACAGACAGAGTGTACGGGGACCGACAGAGTGAATGGGGAAAGAGAGACTGAACAGGGGCAAACAGTATGAACGGGGGCACACAAAGTCAACAGGGGCAGACAGAGTTAATGGGGCAAGATAGATTGAACGGCGACAGACAGAGTGAACGCGGGCAGTACTGAGTGAATGAGGACAGACAGAGTGAATGAGGACAGACAGAGTGAAAGGGGGCAGACAGAGTGAACGGGGACAGACAAACTGAACGGGGACTGACAGAGAGAATGGGGACAGAAAGACTGAACAGGGACAAACAGAGTGAACGGGGGCAGACAGAGTGAACGGGGCACACAGAGTGAACGGGAGCAGACAAAGTCAACAGGGGCAGACAGAGTGAACGGGAGCAGACAAAGTCAACAGGGGCAGACAGAGTGAACGGGGGCAGACAGAGTGAACGGGTTCAGAGAGAGTCAACACGGTCAGACAGAGTGAATGGGGGCAAGATAGAGTGAACGTGGACAGGCAGAGTGAATGGGGACAAGACAGAGTGAACGGGGACAGACATAGTGAAAGGGGACAGACAGAGTGAACGGGGACAGACAGAGTGAATGTGGGCAGGCAGAGTAAACGTGGACAGACAGATTGAACGGGGACAGACAGAGAGAACGGGGACAGACAGAGTGAATGGGGACCGACAGATTGAATGGGGACAGACACACTGAACAGGGGCAAACAGAGTGAACGGGGGCAGACAAAGTCAACAGGGGCAGACAGTGTGAATGGGGCAACATAGATTGTACGGCGCCAGACAGAGTGAACGCGGCAGTACTGAGTGAATGAAGACAGACAGAATGAAGGGGGACAAGACAGAGTGAACGGGGACAGACAGAATGAAGGGGGACAAGACAGAGTGAACGGGGACAGACAGATTTAAACGGGGCAAGATAGAGTGAACGGGGACAGACAGAGTGAATGGGGACATACAGAATGAATAAGGGCAGACAGAGTGAATAGGTACAGTAAGACTGAACAGGGTCAAACAGAGTGAAAGTGGGCAGACAGAATGAACGGGAGCAGACAAAGTGAACAGGTGAAGACAGAGTGAACGGGGGCAGACAGAGTGAATGGGGACAAGACAGAGTGAACAGGGACAGACAGAGTAAATGGGGACAGACAGAGTGAACGGGGACAAGAAAGAGTGAACAGGGACAAGACAGAGTGAACGGGGACAGACAGAGTGAACGGGAACAAGAAAGAGTGAATGGGGACAAGACAGAGTGAACGGGGACAGACAGTTTGAACCGGTAGCAAAATAGATTGAATGGGGACAGACAGTGTGAACGCGGCCAGACAGACAGAATGGGGTCAGACAGAGGGAACGGGGGCAGACAGAGTGAACGGGGACAGACAGAGTGAATGGTGACAAAGCGAATGGGGACGGACAGAGTGAACAGGGGCAGACAGAGTGAACGGGGACAGACAGTGTGAACGGGGGCAGACAGTGTGAATTGGGGCAGACAGAGTGAATGGGGACAAGTAAGAGTTAACGGGGGCAGACAGAGTGAACGAGGACAAGTAAGAGTGAACGGGGACAGACAGAGTAAATGGGGACAGACAGAGTGAACTGGGACAAGGCAGAGTGAACGGGGACAGACAGAGTGAACGGGGACAAGAAAGAGTGAACGGGGACAAGACAGAGTGAACGGGGCAGACAGTTTGAACTGGTAGCCAGATAGAGTGAACGAGGACAGACAGAGTGAACGGGGACAGACAGACTGAACGGGGACAGACAGAGTGAACGGGGACAAGACAGAGTGAACAGGGGCAGACAGAGTGAACGGGGACAAGACAGAGTGAACAGGGGCAGACAGAGTGAACGGGGACAGACAGTGTGAACGGGGTAGACAGTGTGAATTGGGGCAGACAGAGTGAACGTGGACAGACAGAGTGAAAGGGGACAGACAGAGTGAATAGGCGCAGGACAGCGTGAACAGGGACAGACAGATTGAACGGGGACAGACAGAGTGAACGGGGACAAAGAGAATGGGGACAGACAGAGTGCACGGGGGCAGACAGAGTGAACGGGGGCAGACAGTGTGAATGGGGGCAATACAGAGTGAACGGGGATAGACAGTGTGAATTGGGACAGACAGACTGAACTGGGGCAAACAGAGTGAACGGTGGCAGACAGAGTGAACGGGGGCCAGATAAAGTGAACGGGGACAGACAGAGTGAACAGGGGTGGACAGAGTGAAAGGGGGCAGACAGTGTGACCGGGGACAGACAGTTTGAATGGGGACAGACAGAGTGAACGGGGACAGACAGAGTGAATGGGGACAGACAGAGGGAATAGGAGCAGGACAGAGTGAATGGGGACAGACAGATTGAACGGGGACAGACAGAGTGAGCGGGGACAAAGAGAATGGGGACGGACAGATTGAATAAGGGCAGACAGAGTGAATGGGTACAGAAAGACTGAACAGGGGCAAACAGAGTGAAAGGGGGCAGACAGAATGAACGGGAGCAGACAAAGTGAACAGGTGCAGACAGAGAGAACGGGGGCAGAGAGAGTGAACGGGGTCAAGTCAGAGTGAACGGGGACAGACAGAGTAAATGGGGACAGACAGAGTGAACAGGGACAAGACAGAGAAAACTGGGACAGACAGAGTGAACGGGGACAAGACAGAGTGATCGGGGACAGACAGTTTGAACCGGTAGCAAGATAGATTGAACGGGGACAGAGTGAACGTGGCCAGACAGACAGAATGGGGACAGACAGAGGCAACGGGGACAAGACAGAGTGAACGGGGGCAGAGAGAGTGAACGGGGACAGACAGAGTGAATAGGCGCAGGACAGAGTGAACGGGGACAGACAGATTGAACGGGGACAAACAGAGTGAACGGTGACAAAGCGAATGGGGACGGACAGAGTGAATGGGGGCAGACAGAGTGAACGGGGACAGACAGTGTGAATGGGGCAGACAGTGTGGATTGGGGCAGACAGAGTGAATGGGGACAAACAGAGTGAACGGGGGCAGACAGATTGAACGGGGACAAGACAGAGTGAACGTGGACAGACAGTGTAAATGGGGACAAGACAGAGTGAACGGGGACAGACAGTTTGAATCGGTAGCCAGATAGAGTGAACGAGGACAGACAGAGTGAACGGGGCCAGACAGACTGAATGGGGACAGACAGAGGGAACGAGGACAGACAGAGTGAACGGGGCCAGACAGACTGAATGGGGACAGACAGAGTGAACAGGGGCCAGACAGACTGAATGGGGACAGACAGAGTGAATGGGGACAGACAGAGTGAATCGGCGCAGGACAGAGTGAACGGGGACAGACAGATTGAACGGGAACAAACAGAGTGAACGGGGACAAAGCGAATGGGGACGGACCGAGTGAACAGGGGCAGACAGAGTGAACGGGGACAGACAGTGTGAACGGGGGCAGACAGTGTGAATTGGGGCAGACAGAGTGAACGGGGACAGAGAGAGTGAAAGGGGACAGACAGAGTGAATAGGCGCAGGACAGCGTGAACAGGGACAGACAGATTGAACGGGGACAGACAGAGTGAACGGGGATAAAGAGAATGGGGACGGACAGAGTGAACGGAGGCAGACAGAGTGAACGGGGGCAGACAGAATGAATGGGGGCAATACAGAGAGAACTGGGACAGACAGTGTGAATGGGGACAGACAGACTGAACAGGGGCAAACAGAGTGAACGGTGGCAGACAGAGTGAACGGGGGCAGACAAAGTCAGCAGCGGCAGACAGAGTGAATGGTGCAAGATAGATTGAACGGGGACAGACAGAGTTAATGAGGACAGACAGAGTGAACCGGTGCAGACAGAGTGAACGGGGGCAGATACAGTGAATGGGGGGCAAGACAGAGTGAAGGGTGGCAAGGTAGATTGAACGGGATCAGACAGAGTGAACGGGGGCAAGATAGAATGAACGGGGGCAAGACAGAGTGAACGGGGGTGGACAGAGTGAAAGGGGGCAGACAGTGTGACCGGGGACAGACAGTGTGAATGGGGACAGACAGAGTGAACGGGGACAGACAGAGTGAATTGGGACAGACAGAGGGACCAGGGACAAGACAGAGTGAACGGGGACAGACAATGTGAATGGGGATAGACAGACTGAACAGGGGCAAACAGAGTGAACGGTGGCAGACAGAGTGAACGGGGGCAGACAAAGTCAGCAGCGGCAGACAGAGTGAATGGTGCAAGATAGATTGAACGGGGACAGACAGAGTTAATGAGGACAGACAGAGTGAACCAGTGCAGAGAGAGTGAACGGGGGCACATACACTGAACGGGGGCAAGACAGAGTGAAGGGTGGCAAGGTAGATTGAACGGGATCAGACAGAGTGAACGGGGGCCAGATAAAGTGAACGGCGGCAGACAGAGTGAACAGGGGTGGACAGAGTGAAAGGGGGCAGACAGTGTTACCGGGGACAGACAGTTTGAACGGGGACAGACAGAGTGAACGGGGACAGACAGAGTGAATAGGAGCAGGACAGAGTGAATGGGGACAGACAGATTGAATGGGGACAGACAGAGTGAACGGGGACAAAGAGAATGGGGACGGACAGATTGAATAAGGGCAGACAGAGTGAATGGGTACAGAAAGACTGAACAGGGGCAAACAGTGTGAAAGGGGGCAGACAGAATGAACGGGAGCAGACAAAGTGAACAGGTGCAGACAGAGTGAACGTGGCCAGACAGACAGAACGGGGACAAGACAGATTGAACGGGGACAAACAGAGTGAACAGTGACAAAGCGAATGGGGACGGACAGAGTGAACGGGGACAGACAGTGTGAATGGGGCAGACAGTGTGGATTGGGGCAGACAGAGTGAATGGGGACAAACAGAGTGAACGGGGGCAGACAGATTGAACGGGGACAAGACAGAGTGAACGTGGACAGACAGAGTAAATGGGGACAGACAGAGTGAACGGGGACAGACAGAGTGAATGGGGACAAGAAAGAGTGAACGGGGACAGACAGTTTGAATCGGTAGCCAGATAGAGTGAACGAGGACAGACAGAGTGAACGGGGCCAGACAGACTGAACGGGGACAAGACAGAGTGAACAGGGGCAGACAGAGTGAACGGGGACAAACCGAGTGAACGGGGACAAAGCGAATGGGGACGGACCGAGTGAACAGGGGCAGACAGAGTGAACGGGGACAGACAGTGTGAACGGGGGCAGACAGTGTGAATTGGGACAGACAGAGTGAAAGGGGACAGAGAGAGTGAAAGGGGACAGACAGAGTGAATAGGCGCAGGACAGCGTGAACAGGGACAGACAGATTGAACGGGGACAGACAGAGTGAACGGGGACAAAGAGAATGGGGACGGACAGAGTGAACGGAGGCAGACAGAGTGAATGGGGACGGACAGAGTGAACGGTGGCAGACAGAGTGAACGGGGTCAGACAAAGTCAGCAGCGGCAGGCAGAGTGAATGGTGCAAGATAGATTGAACGGGGACAGACAGAGTTAATGAGGACAGACAGAGTGAACCGGTGCAGACAGAGTGAACGGGGGCAGATACAGTGAACGGGGGCAAGACAGAGTGAAGGGTGGCAAGGTAGATTGAACGGGATCAGACAGAGTGAACGGGGGCAAGATAGAGTGAACGGGGGCAAGACAGAGTGAACGGGGGCCAGATAAAGTGAACGGGGACAGACAGAGTGAACAGGGGTGGACAGAGTGAAAGGGGGCAGACAGTGTAACCGGGGACAGACAGTGTGAATGGGGACAGACAGAGTGAACGGGGACAGACAGAGTGAACGGGGACAGACAGAGTGAATGGGGACAGACAGAGGGACCAGGGACAAGACAGAGTGAACGGGGACAGACAGTGTGAATGGGGACAGACAGACTGAACAGGGGCAAACAGAGTGAACGGTGGCAGACAGAGTGAACGGGGGCAGACAAAGTCAGCAGCGGCAGACAGAGTGAATGGTGCAAGATAGATTGAACGGGGACAGACAGAGTTAATGAGGACAGACAGAGTGAACCGGTGCAGACAGAGTGAACGGGGGCACATAGAGTGAACGGGGGCAAGACAGAGTGAAGGGTGGCAAGATAAAGTGAACGGGGGCAGACAGAGTGAACAGGGGTGGACAGAGTGAAAGGGGGCAGAGAGTGTGACCGGGGACAGACAGTGTGAATGGGGACAGACAGAGTGAACGGGGACAGACAGAGTGAATGGGGACAGACAGAGGGAACAGGGACAAGACAGAGTGAACGGGGACAGACAGAGTGAACGGGGACAGACAGAGTGAATAGGAGCAGGACAGAGTGAACGGGGACAGACAGAGTGAACGGGGACAAAGAGAATGGGGACGGACAGATTGAACGGGGGCAGACAGAGTGAATGGGGACAGACAGTGTGAACGGGGGCAGACAGTGTGAATTAGGGCAGACAGAGTGAACTGGGGCAGACAGAGTGAATGGGGGCAGACAGTTTGACCGGGGACAGACAGTGTGAACGGGGACAGACAGAGTGAACGGGGACAGACAGAGTGAACGAGAGCGGTCAAAGTCAACAGGGGCAGACAGAGTGAATGGGGGCAAGATAGAGTGAACGTGGACAGAGTGAATGGGGACAGACAGAGTGAACGCGGGCAGTATTGAGTGAATGAGGACAGAGTGAATTGGGACAGACCGAATGAATAAGGGCAGACAGAGTGAATGGGGACAGACAGACTGAACAGGGGCAAACAGAGTGAACGGGGGCAGACAGAGTGAAAGGGGGCAGACAAAGTGAACAGGGGCAGACAGAGTGAACGGGGACAAGACAGATTGAACGGGGACAGACAAAATGAACGGGGACAAGACAGAGTGAACGGGGACAGACCGAGTGAGCGGGGACAGACAGAGTGAATGGGGACAGACAGAATGAATAAGGGCGGACACAGTGAATGGGGACAGAAAGACTGAACAGGGGCAAACAGATTGAAAGGTGGCAGACAGAATGTATGGGAGCAGACAAAGTGAACAGGTGCAGACAGAGTGAATGGGGACAGACAGAGTGAACGGGGACAAGACAGAGTGAACGGGGACAGATAGAGTAAATGGGGACAGACAGAGTGAACAGGGGCAAGACAGTGTGAACGGGGACAGATAGAGTGAACGGGGCCAGACAGAGTGAACGGGGACAGACAGAGTGAATAGGCGCAGGACAGAGTGAATGGGGACAGACAGATTTAACGGGGACAAACAGAGTGAACGGGGACAGACGATATGAATTGGGGCAGACGTTGGGAATTGGGGACAGACAGAGTGAACGGGGACAAACAGAGTGAACGGGGGCAGACAGAGTGAACGGGGACAGACAGAGTAAACGGGGGCAGACAGAGTGAACGGGGGCAGACAGAGTGAACGGGGACAGACAGAGTAAACGGGGGCAGACAGAGTGAACGGGGGCAGACAGAGTGAACGGGGACAGACAGAGTGAACGGGGACAGACAGATTGAACGTGGACAGACAGAGTGAACGGGGACAAAGAGAATGGGGATGGACAGAATGAACGGTGCCAGACAGAGTGAACGGGGGCAAACAGAGTGAATGGGGGCAAGACAGAGTGAATGGGGGCAAACAGAGTGAATGGGGGCAAGACAGAGTGAATGGGGACAGACAGACTGAACTGGGGCAAACAGAGTGAACGGGTGCGGACAGAGTGAACGGGGGCAGATACAGTGAACGGGGGCAAGACAGAGTGAAGGTTGGCAAGATAGATTGAATGGGGGCAGACAGAGTGAACGGGGGCAAGAGAGAGTGAACGGGGGCAAGACAGAGTGAACGGGGGCCAGATAAAGTGAACGGGGACAGACAGAGTGAAAACGGGTGGACAGAGTGAAAGGGGGCAGAAAGTGTGACCGGGGGCAGACAGTGTGAACGGGGACAGACAGAGTGAACAGGGACAAGACAGAGTGAACGGGGGCAGTCAGAAGTGAACGGGGACAGACAGAGTGAACGGGGACAGACAGAGTGAATAGGAGCAGGACAGAGTGAACGGGGACAGACAGATTGAACGGGGACAGACAGAGTGAACGGGGACAAAGAGAATGGGGACGGACAGATTGAACGGGGGCAGACAGAGTGAACGGGGACAGACAGAGTGAACAGGGGCAGACAGAGTGAATGGGGGCAGACAGTTTGACCGGGGACAGACAGTGTGAACGGGGACAGACAGAGTGAACGGGGACAAGACAGAGTGAATGGGGACAGACAGATTGAA
This sequence comes from Carcharodon carcharias, assembly GCF_017639515.1. Taxonomy (NCBI): domain Eukaryota; kingdom Metazoa; phylum Chordata; class Chondrichthyes; order Lamniformes; family Lamnidae; genus Carcharodon; species Carcharodon carcharias. Next base: position 38,502,168 of record NC_054482.1, on the reverse strand, counting down.
CAGGGGTCAAGACAGAGTGAACGGGCACAGACAGAGTGAACGGGGACAGACAGAGTGAACGAGAGCCGTCAAAATCAACAGGGGCAGACAGAGTGAATGGGGGCAAGATAGAGTGAACGTGGACAGAGTGAATGGGGACAGACAGAGTGAACGCGGGCAGTATTGAGTGAATGAGGACAGAGTGAATTGGGACAGACCGAATGAATAAGGGCAGACACAGTGAATGGGGACAGACAGACTGAACAGGGGCAAACAGAGTGAACGGGGGCAGACAGAGTGAAAGGGGGCAGACAAAGTGAACAGGGACAGACAGAGTGAACATGTGCAGACAGAGTGAACGGGGGCAGACAGAGTGAACGGGGACAAGACAGAGTGAAATGGGACAGACAGAGTAAATGGGGACAGAGTGAACAGGGACAAGACAGAGTGAACGGAGACAGACAGAGTGAACGGGAACAAGAAAGAGTGAATGGGGACAAGACAGAGAGAACGGGGACAGACAGTCTGAACCGGGGGCAAGATAGAGTGAATGGGGACAAGACAGAGTGAACGGGGACAGACAGAGTGAACGGTGACAAACAGAGTGAACGGGGACAAAGAGAATGGGGACGGACAGAGTGAACGGGGGGCAGACAGAGTGAACGCGGGCAGTACTGAGTTAATGAGGACAGAGTGAATGGGGACAGACAGACCGAACAGGGGCAAACAGAATGAACGGGGGCAGACAGAGTGAACGGGGGCAGACAAAGTGAACAGCGGCAGACAGAGAGAACGGGGGCAGACAAAGTCAACAGGGTCAGACAGAGTGAATGGGGGCAAGATAGAGTGAACGTGGACAGACAGAGTGAATGGGGACAAGACAGACTGAACGGGGACAGACAGAGTGAATGTGGGCAGGCAGAGTGAACGTGGACCGACAGATTGAACGGTGGCAGACAGAGTGAACGGGGAGAGTGAACGGGGACCGACAGAGTGAATGGGGACAGACAGACTGAACAGGGGCAAACAGAGTGAACGGGGGCAGACAAAGTCAACAGGGGCAGACAGAGTGAATGGGGCAAGATAGATTGAACGGCGACAGACAGAGTGAACGCGGGCAGTACTGAGTGAATGAGGACAGACAGAGTGAAAGGGAGCAGACAGAGTGAACGGGGGCAGACAGAGTGAACGGGGACAAGACAGAGTGAACGGGGGCAGACAAAGTGAACAGCGGTAGACAGAGAGAACGGGGGCAGACAGAGTGAACGGGGGCAGACAAAGTGAACAGCGGTAGACAGAGAGAACGGGGGCAGACAGAGTGAACGGGGACAAGACAGAGTGAACGGGGACAAGACAGAGTGAACGGGAACAGACAGAGTGAACGGGGACAGAGAGAGTGAATGGGGACAGACAGAATGAATAAGGGCAGACAGAGTGAATGGGGACAGAAAGACTGAACAGGGCATACAGAGTGAAGGGGGCAGACAAAGTCAACACGGTCAGACAGAGTGAATGGGGGCAAGATAGAGTGAACTTGGACAGAAAGAGTGAGTGAGGACAAGACAGAGTGAACGGGGACAGACAGAGTGAACGGGGACAGACAGAGTGAACGGGGACAGACAGAGTGAAGGTGGGCAGGCAGAGTGAACGTGGACCGACAGATTGAACGGTGGCAGTCAGAGTAAACGGGGACAGACAGAGTGATCGGGGACCGACAGATTGAATGGGGACAGACAGACTGAACAGGGGCAAACAGAGTGAACGGGGGCAGACAAAGTCAACAGGGGCAGATAGAGTGAATGGGGCAAGATAGATTGAACGGCGAGAAACAGAGCGAACGCGGGCAGTACTGAGTGAATGAGGACAGAGTGAATGGGGGCAGACAGAGTGAACGGGGGCAGACAGAGTGAACGGGGACAAGACAGAGTGAACGGGTGCACGTCAGAGTGAACGGGGACAAGACAGAATGAACGGGGACAGACAGATTGCAACGGGGGCAAGATAGAGTGAATGGGGACAGACAGAGTGAACGGGGAAAGACAGAGTGAATGGGGACAGACAGAATGAGTAAGGGCAGACAGAGTGAACGGGGACAGATAGACTGAACAGGGGCAAACAGAGTGAACGGGGGCAGACAGAGTGAACGGGGGGCAGACAAAGTGAACAGGGGCAGACAGAGTGAACGGCGGCAGACAGAGTGAACGGGGACAGACAGAGTAAATGGGGACAGAAAGACTGAACAGGTCCAAACAGAGTGAAAGGGGGCAGACAGAATGAACGTGAGCAGTCAAAGTGAACAGGTGCAGACAGAATGAACGGCGGCAGACAGTGTGAACGGGGACAGACAGAGTAAATGGGGCCAGAAAGAGTGAACAGCGACAAGACAGTGTGAATGGGGACAGACAGAGTGAACGGGGACAGGAAAGAGTGAACGGGGACAAGACAGAGTGAATGGGGACAGACAGTTTGAACCGGTAGCAAGATAGATTGAACGGGGACAGAGAGAGTGAACGGGGCCAGGCAGACTGAATGGGGACAGACAGAGTGAACGGGGACAGACAGAGTAAATGGGGACAGAAAGACTGAACAGGTCCAAACAGAGTGAAAGGGGGCAGACAGAATGAACGTGAGCAGTCAAAGTGAACAGGTGCAGACAGAATGAACGGCGGCAGACAGAGTGAACGGGGACAGACAGAGTAAATGGGGACAGAAAGAGTGAACAGGGACAAGACAGTGTGAATGGGGACAGACAGAGTGAACGGGGACAGGAAAGAGTGAACGGGGACAAGACAGAGTGAACGGGGGCAGACAGAGTGAACGGGGACAGACAGATTGTTCGGGGACAAACAGAGTGAACGAGGACAAAGCGAATGGGGACGGACAGAGTGAACAGGAGCAGACAGAGTGAACGGGGACAGACAGTATGCATGGGGGCAGACAGTGTGAATTGGGGCAGACAGAGTGAACAGGGACAGAAAGTGTGAACGGAGACAGACAGAGTGAACGGGGACAAGACAGAGTGAACGGGGGCAGACAAAGTGAACAGCGGCAGACAGAGTGAACGGGGACAGACAGAGTGAACGCGGGCAGTACTGAGTGAATGAGGACAGAGTGAATGGGGACAGACCGAATGAATAAGGGCAGACAGAGTGAATGGGGACAGACAGACTGAACAGGGGCAAACAGAGTGAACGGGGACAGACAGATTGAACCGGGGGCAAGATAGAGTGAACGGGGTCAGACGGAGTGAACGGGGACAGACAGAGTGAATGGGGACAGACAGAGGGAATGGGGACAAGACAGAGTGAATGGGGGCAGACAGAGTGAACGGGGACAAACAGAGTGAACGGGGACAGACAGTATGAATGGGGGCAGACAGTGTGAATTGGGGCAGACAGAGTGAACAGGGACAGAAAGTGTGAACGGAGACAGACAGAGTGAACGGGGACAAGACAGAGTGAACGGGGACAGACAGAGTGAACGCGGGCAGTACTGAGTGAATGAGGACAGAGTGAATGGGGACAGACCGAATGAATAAGGGCAGACAGAGTGAATGGGGACAGACAGACTGAACAGGGGCAAACAGAGTGAACGGGGACAGACAGAGTGAACGGGGGCAGACAAAGTGAACAGGGGCAGACAGAGACAACGGGGGCAGACAGAGTGAATGGGGGCAAGATAGAGTGAACGTGGACAGACAGAGTGAATGGTGACAGACAGAGTGAACGCGGGCAGCACTGAGTGAATGAGGACAGACAGAGTGAACGGGGGCAGTCAGTGTGAAATGGGACAGACAGAATTAACGGGGACAAGACTGAATGAACGGGGGCATGTCAGATTGAACGGGTGCAAGATAGATTGAACGGGGGCAAGACAGAGTGAATGGGGGCAGACAGACTGCCCGGGGAAAACAGAGTGACCGGGGGCAGTCAGAGTGAATGGGGACAAACAGGTTGACCGGGGGCAGACAGAGTGAACGGGGGCAGACAAAGTGAACATGGCAGACAGAGTGAATGGGGGCAAGATAGCGTTTACTTGGACAGACAGAGTGAATGAGGACAGACAGAGTAAATGGGGGCAGACAGAGTGAACAGGGACAGACAGTGTGAACGTGTACAGAAAGAGTGAATGGGGGCAGACTGAGTGAATGGGGACAGTCAGAGGGAATGGGGACAGAGAGAGTGAATGCGGGCTGACAGAGTGAATGGGGACAGAGAGAGTAAATGGGGACAGACAGAGTGAACGGGGAGAGAAAGAGTGAATGGGGACAGACAGAATGAACGGGAACAAGACAGAGTGAACGCAGACAGAAAGAGTGAATGGGGACAGACAGAGTGAATGGGGGCAGACAGAGTGAATGGGGACAGACAGAGTGAACGGGGACAGAAAGAAGGAATGGAGACAGACAGAGTGAATGGGGAAAGACAGATTGAACGGGAACAAGACAGAGTGAACGGGGACCGAAAGAGTGAATGAGGACAGACAGAGTGAACGGGGACAGAAAGAGTGAATGAGGGCAGACAGAGTGAACGGGGACAGACAGAGTGACCGGGGACAGACAGAGTGAACAGGGGCAGACAGAGTGAATGCGGCCAGACAGAGTGATTGGGGGCAGACAGAGTGAACGGGGACAGACAGAGTGACCAGGGTCAGACAGAATGAACGGGGACAGACAGATTTAATGAGGACAGACAGGGTGAACGGGTGCAGACAGAGTGAATGGGGGCAGATAGAGTGAATGGGGGCAAGACAGAGTGAATGGTGGCAAGATAGATTGAACATGGGCAGACAGAGTGAACAGGGACAGAAAGTGTGAACGGCGACAGACAGAGTGAACGGGAACAAGACAGAGTGAACGGGGACAGACAGAGTGAACGGGGACAGACAGAGTGAACGGGGACAGACAGAGTGACCGGGGACAGACAGAGTGAACGGGGACAGACAGAGTGTCCGGGGACAGACAGAGTGTCCGGGGACAGACAGAGTGACCGGGGACAGACAGAGGGAACAGGGGCAGACAGAGTGAATGGGGACATACATAGGGAACGGGGGCAGGAAGAGTTACCGGGGATAGACAGTGTGAACGGGGACAGACAGATTGAACCGGGGGAAAGATAGAGTGAATGGGGACAGACAGATTGACTGGGGACCGACAAAGTGAACGGGGACAAGACAGAGTTAACGGGGACAGACAGAGTGAACGGAGACAGAAAGAGTGAATGAGGACAGACGGAGTGAATGGGGACAGAAAGAGTGAATGAGGACAGACGGAGTGAACGGGGACAGAGAGAGTGAATAGGCGCAGGACAGAGTGAACGGGGACACACTGATTGAACGGGGATATAGAGAATGGGGACGGACAGAGTGAACGGGGGCAGACAGAGTGAACGGGGACAGACAGAGTGAACGGGGACAGACAGAGTGAACGGGGACAGACAGAGTGAACGGGGACAAGACAGAGTGAACGGGGACAGACAGAATAAATGGGGACAGACAGAGTGAACAGGGACAAGACAGAGTGAACGGCGACAAGAATGAGTGACCGGGGACAAGACAGAGTGAACGGGGACAGACAGATTGAACCGCGGGCAAGACAGACTGAACGGGGACAGACAGAGTGAACGGAGACAGACAGAGTGAATGGGGACAGACAGAATGAATAAGGGCAGACAGAGTGAATGGGGACAGAAAGACTGAACAGGGGCAAACAGAGTGAAAGGGGGCAGACAGAGTGAACGGGAGCAGACAAAGTGAACAGCTGCAGGCAGAGTGAACGGGGGAAGACAGAATGAACGGGGGCAGACAAAGTGAACAGGTGCAGACAGAGTGAATGGGGGCAAGATAGAGTGAATGAGGACAGACAGAGTAAATTGCGGCAGACAAAGTGAACTGGGACAGACAGTGTGAACGGGGACAGACAGAGTGAACGGGGGCAAGATAGAGTGAACGGGGGCAAGATAGAGTTAACGGGGACAAGACAGAGTGAATGGGGGCAAGATAGAATGAACGGGGACAGACAGACTGAACGGTGGCTGACAGATTGAATGGGGGCAGACAGAGTGACCGGGGACAAACTGAGTGACCTGGGGCAGACAGAGTGGACGGGGACAGACAGAGTGAACGGGGACAGACAGAGTGACCGGGTGCAGACAGAGTGAAAGAGGACAGACTGAGTAAATGGGGGCAGACAGAGTGAACAGGGACAGACAGAGTGAACGGGGACAGACACAGTGAACGGGGACAGAAAGAGTGAATGGGGACAGACAGAGTGAACGAGGACAGAAAGAGTGAATGAAGGCACGCAGAATGAACGGGGACAGACAGAGTGAACGGGGACAGACAGAGTGTCTGGGGACAGTCAGAGTGAACAGGTGCAGACAGAGTGAATGGGGCCAGACTGAGTGTTTGGCGACAGACAGAATGAATGGGGGCAGACAGAGTGAATGGGGACAGACAGAGTGAACGGGAACAAGACAGAGTGAACGGGGACAGAAAGAGTGAACGGGCGCTGACAGAGTGACCGGGGACAGACAGAGTGACCGGGGACATACATAGGGAATGGGGGCAGGCAGAGTTACCGGGGATAAACAGTGTGAACGGGGACAGACAGAGTGAATGGGGACAAGACAGAGTGAACGGAGACAGAAAGAGTGAATGAGGACAGACGGAGTGAATGGGGACAGAAAGAGTGAATGAGGACAGACGGAGTGAACGGGGACAGAAAGAGTGAATGAGGGCAGGCAGAGTGAACGGGGACAGACAGGGTGAACGGGTGCAGACAGAGTGAATGGGGGCAGAAAGAGTGAATGGGGGCAAGACAGAGTGAACGGTGGCAAGATAGATTGAACATGGGTAGACAGAGTGAACAGGGACAGAAAGTGTGAACGGCGACAGACAGAGTGAATGGGGGCAGACAAAGTGAAAGGGGACAGACAGAGTGAACGGGAACAAGACAGAGTGAACGGGGACAGAAAGAGTGAATGGAGACAGACAGAGTGAATGGGGAAAGACAGAGTGAACGGAAACAAGACATAGTGAACGGGGACAGAAAGAGTGAATGAGGGCAGACGGAGTGAACGGGGACAGAGAGAGTGAACGGGGACAGACAGAGTGACCGGGGACAGACAGAGTGAACAGGGGCAGACAGAGTGAATGCAGCCAGACAGAGTGATTGGGGGCAGACAGAGTGAATGGGGACAGACAGAGTGAACGGGGACAGAAAGAGTTAACGTGGACAGACAGAGTGACCGGGAACAGACAGAGTGAACGGGGACAGACAGATTTAGTGAGGACAGACAGGGTGAATGGGTGCAGAGTGAACGGGGGCAGATAGAGTGTACATGGGCAGACACAGTGAACAGGGACAGAGAGTGTGAACGGCGACAGACAGAGTGAATGGGGGCAGACAAAGTGAATGGGGCAGACAGAGTGAACGGGAACAAGACAGAGTGAAGGGGGACAGAAAGAGTGAATGGAGACAGACAGAGTGAATGGGGAAAGACAGATTGAAAGGGAACATGACAGAGTGAACGAGGACAGAAAGAGTGAATGGGGCCAGACAGAGTGAATGGGGACAGAGAGAGTGAACGGGAACAGGACACATTGAACGGGGACAGAAAGAGTGAATGAGGGCAGACAGAGTGAACGGGGACAGAAAGAGTGAATGAGGGCAGACAGAGTGAACAGGGACAGACAGAGTGTGTGGGGACATACATAGGGAACGGGGGCAGGCAGTTACAGCGGATAGACAGTGTGAACGGGGCCAGACAGATTGGACCGGGGGAAAGGTAGAGTGAATGGGGACAGACAGGTTGAACGGTGGCAGACAGAGTGAACGGGGACAGACAGTGTGAACGGGGACAGACAGAGTGAAAGGGGGCAAGACAGAGTGAACGGGGACAGACAGAGTGAAAGGGGACAGACAGAGTGAAAGGGGACAGACAGACTGAACAGGGGCAAACAGAGTGAACGGGGGCAGACAGAGTGAACGCGGGCAGACAAAGTCAACAGCGGGAGGCAGAGTGAATGGTGCAAGATAGATTGAACGGGAACAGACAGATTTAATGAGGACAGACAGAGTGAACAGGTGCAGACAGAGTGAACGGTGGCAAGATAGGTTGAACGTGGGCAGACAAAGTGAACAGGGACAGAAAGTGTGAACGGCGACAGACAGAGTGAATGGGGACAGACAGAGTGGACGTTAACAAGACAGAGTGAACGTGGACAGAAAGAGTGAATGAGGGCAGGCAGAGTGAACAGGGGCAGACAGAGTGAATGCGGCCAGACAGAGTGATTGGGGGCAGACAGAGTGAATGGGGACAGAAAGAGTGAACGGGAACATGAAAGAGTGAACGGGGACAGAAAGAGTAAAAGAGGGCAGGCAGAGTGACCGGGGACAGACAGAGTGAATGAGGACAGACAGAGTAACCCGGGACCGACAGAGTGAACAGGGGCAGACAGAGTGAATGGGGAAAGAGAGAGTGTCCGGGGACCGACAGAATGAACGGGGACAGACAGAGTGACCGGGGACAGACAGAGTGACCGGGGACTGACAAAGTGAACGGGGACAGACAGAGGGAATGGGGACAGACAGAATGAATTGGGGCAGACAGAGTGAACATGGACAGACAGATTGAACGGTGGCAGACAGAGTGAATGGGGACAGACAGAGTGAACAGGGGCAAACAGAGTGAATGGGGGCAGACAAAGTCAACAGGGGCAGACAGAGTGAATGGGGCAAGATAGATTGAATGCCGACAGACAGAGTGAACGCGGGCAGTACTGAGTGAATGAGGAAAGACAGAGTGAATGGGGGCAGCCAGAGTGAACCGGGGCAGACAGAGTGAACGGGGACAAGACAGAGTGAACGTGGACAGACAGAATGAACGGGGACAAGACAGGGAGAACAGGCACAGACAGATTGAAATGGGGTCAAGGTAGAGTGAATGGGGACAGACAGAATGAACAGGTGCAGACAGAGTGAATGGGGGCAGAAAGAGTGAACGGGGACAAGACAGAGTGAACGGGGACAGACAGAATAAATGGGGACAGACAGAGTGAACAGGGACAAGACAGAGTGAACGGCGACAAGAATGAGTGACTGGGGACAAGACAGAGTGAACGGGGACAGACAGATTGAACCGGGGGCAAGACAGACTGAACGGGGACAGACAGAGTGAACGGAGACAGACAGAGTGAATGGGGACAGACAGAATGAATAAGGGCAGACAGAGTGAATGGGGACAGAAAGACTGAACAGGGGCAAACAGAGTGAAAGGAGGCAGACAGAGTGAACGGGAGCAGACAAAGTGAACAGCTGCAGGCAGAGTGAACGGGGGAAGACAGAATGAACGGGGACAGACAAACTGAACAGGTGCAGACAGAGTGAATGGGGGCAAGATAGAGTGAATGAGGACAGACAGAGTGAATGAGGGCAGGCAGAGTGAAAGGGGACAGAAAGAGTGAACGTGGACAGACCGAGTGAACGGGGACAGACAGTGTGAACGGGGACAGACAGAGTGAACGGGGGCAAGATAGAATGAACGGGGACAGACAGACTGAACGGTGGCTGACAGATTGAATGGGGGCAGACAGAGTGACCGGGGACAAACTGAGTGAAATGGGGGCAGACAGAGTGAACAGGGGCAGACAGAGTGAATGCGGCCAGACAGAGTGATTGGGGGCAGACAGAGTGAATGGGGGCAGACAGAGTGAACGGGAACATGAAAGAGTGAACGGGGACAGAAAGAGTGAACGTGGACAGACAGAGTGACCGGGGACAGACAGAGTGAATGAGGGCAGACAGAGTAACCTGGGACCGACAGAGTGGACAGGGGCAGACAGAGTGACCGGGGACAGACAGAGTGAACGGGGACAGACAGAGTGACCGGGAACCGACAAAGTGAACGGGTCAGACAGAGTGAACGGGTCAGACAAAGTCTACAGGGGCAGATATATGAATGGGGGCAAGATAGAGTGAACGTGGACAGACAGAGTGAATGGGGACATACATAGGGAACGGGGGCTGGCAGAGTTACCGGGGATAGACAGTGTGAACGGGGACAGACAGAGTGAACCGGGGGAAAGATAGAGTGAATGGGGACAGATAGAGTGAATGGGGGCAGGCTGAGTGAACAGGGACAGACAGAGTGAACAGGGACAGACAGAGTGAACGGGCACTGACAGAGTGACCGGGGACAGACAAAGTGACTGGGGACCGTCAGAGTGAATGGGGAGAGACAGAGTGAACGGGGACAAGACAGAGTGAACAGGGCAGACAGAGCAAAGAGGGGCAGACAGAGTGAATGGGGACATACATAGGGAATGGGGGCAGGCAGAGTTACCGGGGATAAACAGTGTGAACGGGGACAGACATAGTGAACGGGGACAGACAGAGTGACCGGGGACAGAAAGAGTGAATGAGGGCAGGCAGAGCGAACGGGTACAGACAGAGTGAACGGGGACAGACAGAGTGACCGGGGACAGACAGAGTGAACAGGGGCAGACAGAGTGAATGCGGCCAGACAGAGTGATTGGGGGCAGACAGAGTAAATGGGGACAGAGTGAACGAGAACATGAAAGAGTGAACGGGGACAGATAGAGTGAATGGGGGCAAGACAGAGTGAACGGCGGCAAGATAGATTGAACATGGGCAGACAGAGTGAACAGGGACTGAAAGTGTGAATGGCGACAAACAGAGTGAATGGGGGCAGACAGAGTGAATGGGGACAGACAGAGTGAACAGGAACAAGACAGAGTGAACGGGGACAGAAAGAGTGAATGGAGACAGACAGAGTGAATGGGGAAAGACAGATTGAACGGAAACAAGACATAGTGAACGGGGACAGAAAGAGTGAATGAGGGCAGACAGAGTGAACGGGGACAGACAGAGTGAACAGGGGCAGACAGAGTGATTGCGGCCAGACAGAGTGATTGGGGGCAGACAGAGTGAACGGGAACATGAAAGAATGAACGGGGACAGAAAGAGTGAATGAGGGCAGGCAGAGTGAACGGGGATAGAAAGAGTGAACGTGGACAGACAGAGTGACCGGGGACAGACAGAGTGAACGAGGACAGATAGAGTAACCTGGGACTGACAGAGTGGACAGGGGCAGACAGTGTGACCGGGGACAAGACAGAGTGAACGTGGACAACAGAATGAACGGGGACCAGACAGAGAGAACAGGGACAGACAGATTGAAATGGGGTCAAGATAGAGTGAACGGGGACAGACAGAGTGAACGGGGACAGACATAGTGAACAGGTGCAGACAGAGTGAATGGGGGAAGACAGAGTGAACGGGGACAGACAGAGTGAACAGGGACAAGACAGATTGAACCAGGGGCAAGACAGACTGAACGGGGACAGACAGAGTGAACGGAGACAGACAGAGTGAATGGGGACAGACAGAATGAATAAGGGCAGACAGAGTGAATGGGGACAGAAAGACTGAACAGGGGCAAACAGAGTGAAAGGGGGCAGACAGAGTGAATGCGGCCAGACAAAGTGATTGGGGGCAGACAGAGTGACCGGGTGCAGACAGAGTGAAAGAGGACAGACTGAGTAAATGGGGGCAGACAGAGTGAACAGGGGCAGACAGAGTGAATGCGGCCAGACAGAGTGATTGGGGGCAGACAGAGTGAATGGCGACAGACAGAGTGAATGGGAACATGAAAGAGTGAACGGGGATAGAAAGAGTGAACGTGGACAGACGGAGTAACCTGGGACAGACAGAGTGGACAGGGGCAGACAGAGTGACCGGGGACAGACAGAGTGAACGGGCACTGACAGAGTGACTGGGGGCAGACAGAGTGACTGGGGACCGACAAAGTGAATGGGGAGAGACAGAGTGAACGGGGACAAGACAGAGTGAACGGGGCAGACAGAGCAAAGAGGGGCAGACAGAGTGAATGGGGACATACATAGAGAATGGGGGCAGGCAGAGTTACCGGGGATAAACAGTGTGAACGGGGACAGACAGAGTGAACGGGGACAGACAGAGTGAATGGGGAAAGACAGATTGAACGGGAACAAGACAGAGTGACCGGGGACAGACAGAGTGAACGAGGACAGACAGAGTAACCTGGGACCGACAGAGTGGACAGGGGCAGAGAGAGTGAACGGGGACAGACAGAGTGACCGGGAACCGGCAAAGTGAACGGGGACAGACAGAGTGAACGGGGGCAGAAAGAGTGAATGGGGACAAGACAGAGTGAACGGGGGCAGGCAGAGTTACCGGGGATAGACAGTGTGAACGGGGACAGACAGATTGAACCGGGGGAAAGATAGAGTGAATGGGGACAGACAGAGTGAATGGGGGCAGGCTGAGTGAACAGGGACAGACAGAGTGAACAGGCACTGACAGAGTGAACGGGGACAGACAGAGTGACTGGGGTCCGTCAGAGTGAACGGGGACAGACAGATTGACTGGGGACCGACAAAGTGAACGGGGAGAGACAGAGTGAACGGGGACAAGACAGAGTGAACGGGGCAGACAGAGCAAACAGGGGCAGACAGAGTGAATGGGGACATACATAGGGAATGGGGGCAGGCAGAGTTACCGGGGATAAACAGTGTGAACGGGGACAGACAGAGTGAATGAGGACAAGACAGAGTGAACGGGGACAGAAAGAGTGAATGAGGACAGACGGAGTGAACGGGGACAGAAAGAGTGAATGAGGGCAGGCAGAGCGAATGGGTACAGACAGAGTGAACGGGGACAGACAGAGTGACCGGGGACAGACAGAGTGAACAGGGGCAGACAGAGTGAATGCGGCCAGACAGAGTGATTGGGGGCAGACAGAGTAAATGGGGACAGAGTGAAAGGGAACATGAAAGAGTGAACGGGGACAGAAAGAGTGAACGGGGACAGACAAAGTGAACGGGGACAGAAAGATTTAATGAGGACAGACAGGGTGAACGGGTGCAGACAGAGTGAACGGGCGCAGATAGAGTGAATGGGGGCAAGACAGAGTGAACGGCGGCAAGATAGATTGAACATGGGCAAACAGAGTGAACAGGGACTGAAAGTGTGAACAGCGACAGACAGAGTGAATGGGGACAGACAGAGTGAACGGGAACAAGACAGAGTGAACGGGGACAGAAAGAGTGAATGGAGACAGACAGAGTGAATGGGGAAAGACAGATTGAACGGAAACAAGACATAGTGAACGGGGACAGAAAGAGTGAATGAGGGCAGACGGAGTGAACGGGGAGAGACATAGTGAACGGGGACAGACAGAGTGACCGGGGACAGACAGAGTGAACAGGGGCAGACAGAGTGATTGCGGCCAGACAGAGTGATTGGGGGCAGACAGAGTGAATGGGGACAGACAGAGTGAACGGGAACATGAAATCGTGAACGGGGAAAGAAAGAGTGAAAGAGGGCAGGCAGAGTGAACGGGGATAGAAAGAGTGAACGTGGACAGACAGAGTGACCGGGGACAGACAGAGTGAACGAGGACAGATAGAGTAACCTGGGACCGACAGAGTGGACAGGGGCAGACAGAGTGACTGGGGACAAGACAGAGTGAACGTGGACAGACAGAATGAACGGGGACAAGACAGAGAGAACAGGGACAGACAGATTGAAATGGGGTCAAGATAGAGTGAACGGGGACAGACAGAGTGAACGGGGACAGACATAGTGAACAGGTGCAGACAGAGTGAAAGGGGGCAGACAGAGTGAACGGGGACAAGACAGAGTGAAAGGGGACAGACAGAGTGAACGGGGACAGAAAGAGTGAACGTGGACAGCCAGAGTGAACGGGGAGAGACAGAGTGACCGGGGACAGACAGAGAGAACGGGAACAAGACAGAGTGAACGGGGACAGAAAGAGTGAATGGAGACAGACAGAGTGAATGGGGAAAGACAGATTGAACGGGAACAAGACAGAGTGAATGAGGACAGACGGAGTGAACGGGGACAGAAAGAGTGAATGAGGGCAGGCAGAGCGAATGGGTACAGAAAGAGTGAACGGGGACAGACAGAGTGACCGGGGACAGACAGAGTGAATAGGGGCAGACAGAGTGAATGGGGCCAGACAAAGTGATTGGGGGCAGACAGAGTAAATGGGGACAGAGTGAATGAGGACAGACAGAGTGACCGGGGACAGACAGAGTGAATAGGGGCAGACAGAGTGAATGCGGCCAGACAAAGTGAATGGGGACAGACAGAGTGAACGGGAACATGAAAGAGTGAACGGGGACAGAAGGAGTGAATGAGGGCAGGCAGAGTGAAGGGGACAGACAGAGTTAACGGGAACATGAAAGAGTGAACGGGGACAGAAAGAGTGAATGAGGGCAGGCAGAGTGAAGGGGACAGAAAGAGTGAACATGGACAGACAGAGTGACCGGGGACAGACAGAGTGAACGGGGACAGAAAGATTTAATGAGGACAGACAGGGTGAACGGGTGCAGACAGAGTGAACGGGCGCAGATAGAGTGAATGGGGGCAAGACAGAGTGAACGGCGGCAAGATAGATTGAACGTGGGCAGACAGAGTGAACAGGGACTGAAAGTGTGAACGGCGACAGACAGAGTGAATGGGGGCAGACAGAGTGAATGGGGACAGACAGAGTGAACGGGAACAAGACAGAGTGAACGGGGACAGACAGATTGAACCGGGGGAAAGATAGAGTGAATGGGGACAGACAGAGTGAATGGGGGCAGGCTGAGTGAACAGGGACAGACAGAGTGAACAGGGACAGACAGAGTGACCGGGGACAGACAGAGTGAATAGGGGCAGACAGAGTGAATGCGGCCAGACAAAGTGATTGGGGGCAGACAGAGTAAATGGGGACAGAGTGAATGAGGACAGACAGAGTGAACGGGGACAGACAGAGTGAACAGGGGCAGACAGAGTGAATGCGGCCAGACAAAGTGAATGGGGACAGACAGATTGAACGGGAACATGAAAGAGTGAACGGGGACAGAAAGAGTGAATGAGGGCAGGCAGAGTGAAGGGGACAGACAGAGTTAACGGGAACATGAAAGAGTGAACGGGGACAGAAAGAGTGAATGAGGGCAGGCAGAGTGAAGGGGACAGAAAGAGTGAACATGGACAGACAGAGTGACCGGGGACAGACAGAGTGAACGGGGACAGAAAGATTTAATGAGGACAGACAGGGTGAACGGGTGCAGACAGAGTGAACGGGCGCAGCTAGAGTGAATGGGGGCAAGACAGAGTGAACGGCGGCAAGATAGATTGAACATGGGCAGACAGAGTGAACAGGGACTGAAAGTGTGAACGGCGACAGACAGAGTGAATGGGGGCAGACAGAGTGAATGGGGACAGACAGAGTGAACGGGAACAAGACAGAGTGAACGGGGACAGACAGATTGAACCGGGGGAAAGATAGAGTGAATGGGGACAGACAGAGTGAATGGGGGCAGGCTGAGTGAACAGGGGCAGGCAGAGTGAACAGGGACAGACAGAGTATACGGGCACTGACAGAGTGACCGGGGACAGACAGAGTGACTGGGGACCGTCAGAGTGAATGGGGACAGACAGGTTGACTGGGGACCGACAAAGTGAACGGGGAGAGACAGAGTGAACGTGGCAGACAGAGCAAAGAGGGGCAGGCAGAGTGAATGGGGACATACATAGGGAATGGGGGCAGGCAGAGTTACCGGGAATAAACAGTGTGAATGGGGCCAGACAGAGTGAACGGGGACAGAAAGAGTGAACGTGGACAGACAGAGTGAACGGGTACAGACAGAGTGACCGGGGACAGACAGAGTGAACGGGAACAAGACAGAGTGAACGGGGACAGAAAGAGTGAATGGAGACAGACAGAGTGAATGGGGAAAGACAGATTGAACGGGAACAAGACAGAGTGAACGGGGACAGAAAGAGTGAATGAGGACAGACGGAGTGAACGGGGACAGACAGAGTGACCGGGGACAGACAGAGTGAACAGGGGCAGACAGAGTGAATGCGGCCAGACAGAGTGATTGGGGGCAGACAGAGTAAATGGGGACAGAGTGAACGGGAACATGAAAGAGTGAACGGGGACAGAAAGAGTGAATGAGGGCAGGCAGAGTGAACGCGGACAGAAAGAGTGAACGTGGACAGACAGAGTGACCGGGGTCAGACGGAGTGAACGGGGACAGAGCGAGTGAATGTGGGCAGACAGAGTGACCGGGGACAGACAGAGTGAACAGGGGCAGACAGAGTAACCTGGGACCGACAGAGTGAACAGGGGCAGACAGAGTGACCGGGGACAGACAGAGTGAACAGGGGCAGACAGAGTGAATGCGGCCAGACAGAGTGATTGGGGGCAGACAGAGTAAATGGGGACAGAGTGAACGGGAACATGAAAGAGTGAACATGGACAGACAGCGTGACCGGGGTCAGACAGAGTGAACGGGGACAGAAAGATTTAATGAGGACAGACAGGGTGAACGGGTGCAGACAGAGTGAACGGGCGCAGATAGAGTGAATGGGGGCAAGACAGAGTGAACAGGGACTGAAAGTGTGAACGGCGACAGACAGAGTGAATGGGGGCAGACAGAGTGAATGGGGGCAAGATAGAGTGAATGGGGAAAGACAGAGTGAATGGGGACAGACAGAGTGAACGGGAACAAGACAGAGTGAACGGGGACAGAAAGAGTGAATGGAGACAGACAGAGTGAATGGGGAAGACAGATTGAACGGAAACAAGACATAGTGAACGGGGACAGACAGAGTGAATGAGGGCAGACGGAGTGAACGGGGAGAGAAAGAGTGAATGAGGGCAGACGGAGTGAACGGGGACAGACATAGTGAACGGGGACAGACAGAGTGACCGGGGACAGACAGAGTGAACAGGGGCAGACAGAGTGATTGCGGCCAGACAGAGTGATTGGGGGCAGACAGAGTGAATGGGGACAGACAGAGTGATTGCGGCCAGACAGAGTGATTGGGGGCAGACAGAGTGAATGGGGACAGACAGAGTGAACGGGAACATGAAAGAGTGAACGGGGAAAGAAAGAGTGAACGTGGACAGACAGAGTGACCGGGGACAGACAGAGTGAACGGGGACAGACAGAGTGACCGGGAACCGACAAAGTGAATGGAGACAGACAGAGTGAATGGGGAAAGACAGATTGAACGGGAACAAGACATAGTGAACGGGGACAGAGTGAATGAGGGCAGACAGAGTGAATGGGGACATACATAGGGAACGGGGGCTGGCAGAGTTACCGGGGATAGACAGTGTGAACGCGGACAGACAGATTGAACCGGGGGAAAGATAGAGTGAATGGGGACAGACAGAGTGAATGGGGGCAGGCTGAGTGAATGGGGACAGACAGAGTGAACAGGGACACACAGAGTGACCGGGCACTGACAGTGTGAACGGGGGCAGACAGTGTGAATGGGGGCAGGCAGAGTGAACGGGGACAGACAGAGTGAAAGGGTACAGACAGACTGAACAGGGGCAAACAGAGTGAACGGGTGCAGACAGAGTGAACGGGTGCAGACAGAGTGAACGGGGGCAGACAAAGTCAACAGCGGGAGGCAGAGTGAATAGTGCAAGATAGATTGAACGGGAACAGACAGATTTAATGAGGACAGACAGAGTGAACAGGTGCAGACAGAGTGAACGGGGGCAGACAGAGTGAACAGGGACAGAAAGTGTGAACGGCGACAGAAAGAGTGAATGGGGACAGACAGATTGAATGGGGACAGACAGAGTGAACGGGAACAAGACAGAGTGAACGGGGACAGAATGAGTGAATGGAGACAGACAGAGTGAATGGGGAAAGACAGAGTGAACGGGAACAAGACATAGTGAACGGGGACAGAAAGAGTGAATGAGGGCAGACGGAGTGAACGGGCAGAGAAAGAGTGAATGAGGGCAGGCAGAGTGAACGGGGACAGACAGAGTGAACGGGGACAGACAGAGTGAACGGGGACAGACAGAGTGAATGGGGCCAGACAGAGTGAATGGGGGCAGACAGAGTGAACGGGGACAGACAGAGTGAACGGGGACAGACAGAGTGAACGGGGACAGACAAATTGAATGGGGCCAGACAGAGTGAATGGGGGCAGACAGAGTGAATGGGGACAGACTGAGTGACCGGGGACATGAAAGAGTGACCGGGGACAGACAGAGTGAACAGGGGCAGACAGAGTGGATGGGGACAGACAGAGTGACCGGGGACAGACAGAGTGACCGGGGACAGACAGATTTAGTGAGGACAGACAGTGTGAATGGGTGCAGACAGAGTGAACGGGGACAGACAGAGTGACCGGGGACAGACAGATTTAGTGAGGACAGACAGTGTGAATGGGAGCAAGACAGAGTGAACGGTGGCAAGATAGATTGAACATGGGCAGACAGAGTGAAAAGGGACAGAAAGTGTGAACGGCGACAGACAGAGTGAATGGGGGCAGACAAAGTGAATGGGGCAGACAGAGTGAACGGGAACAAGACAGAGTGAAGGGGGACAGAAAGAGTGAATGGAGACAGACAGAGTGAATGAGGAAAGACAGATTGAAAGGGAACAAGACAGAGTGAACGAGGACAGAAAGAGTGAATGGGGAAAGACAGAGTGAATGGGGACAGAGAGAGCGAATGGGGGCAGACAGAGTGAACGGGAACAAGACAGAGTGAACGGGGACAGAAAGAGGGAATGGGGCCAGACAGAGTGAATGGGGGCAGACAGAGTGAATGGGGACAGAGAGAGTGAACGGGAACAGGACACATTGAACGGGGACAGAAAGAGTGAATGAGGGCAGACAGAGTGAACGGGGACAGAAAGAGTGAATGAAGGCAGGCAGAATGAACGGGACAGACAGAGTGAACAGGGACAGACAGAGTGTCTGGGGACCGTCAGAGTGAACAGGGGCCGACAGAGTGAATGGTGCCAGACTGAGTGTTTGGCGACAGACAGAATGAATGGGGGCAGACCGAGTGAATGGGGACAGACAGAGTGAATGGGAACAAGAGAGAGTGAACGGGGACAGAAAGAGTGAATGGGGACAGACAGACCGAATGGGGGCAGAAAGAGTGAATGAGGGCAGACGGAGTGAACGGGGACAGAAAGAGTGAATGAGGGCAGACAGAGTGAACGGGGACAGACAGAGTGAAGGGGACAGACAGAGTGAACGGGAACATGAAAGAGTGAACGGGGACAGAAAGAGTGAATGAGGGCAGGCAGAGTGAACGAGGACAGAAAGAATGAACGTGGACAGACAGAGTGACTGGGGACAGACAGGGTGAACACGGGACAGACAGAGTGAATGGGGACGGACAGAGTGAACGGGGACAGACATAGTGAACAGGTGCAGACAGAGTGAATGGGGGCAGACAAAGTGAACGGGGACAGACAGAGGGAATGGGGACAGACAGAGCAAACAGGGGCAGACAGAGTGAACGGGGACATACATAGGGAATGGGGGCAGGCAGAGTTACCGGGGACAGACAGAGTGAATGGGGGCAGGCAGAGTGAACAGGGACAGACAGAGTGAACGGGCGCTGACAGAGTGACCGGGGACAGACAGAGTGACCGGGGACCGTCAGAGTGAACGGGGACAGAGAGATTGAAAGGTGGCAGACAGAGTGAACGGGGACAGACAGAGTGAACGGGGACAGACAGTGTGAATGGGGACAGATTGAGTGAACAGGGACTGACAGATTGAAACGGAGGCAAGATAGAGTGAACGGGGGCAAACAGAGTGAACGGGGACAGACAGAGTGAATGGGGACAGACAGAGTGAAAGGGTACAGACAGGCTGAACAGGGGCAAACAGAGTGAACGGGTGCAGACAGAGTGAACGCGGGCAGACAAAGTCAACAGCGGGAGGCAGAGTGAATGGTGCAAGATAGATTGAACGGGAACAGACAGATTTAATGAGGACAGATAGAGTGAACAGGTGCAGACAGAGTGAACGGGGGCAGGTAGAGTGAATGGGGGCAAGACAGAGTGAACGGTGGTAAGATAGGTTGAACGTGGGCAGACAGAGTGAACAGGGACAGAAAGTGTGAACGGCGACAGACAGAGTGAATGGGGGCAGAGAGAGTGAATGAGGACAGACAGTGTGAATGGGGGCAGAGAGAGTGAATGGGGGCAGACAGAGTGAATGGAGACAGACAAAGTGAATGGGGAAAGACAGATTTAACTGGAACAAGACAGAGTGAACGGGGACAGAAAGAGTGAATGAGGACAGAGGGAGTGAACGGGGACAGAAAGATTGAATGAGGGCAGGCAGAGTGAATGGGGACAGTCAGAGTGACCGGGGACAGACAGATTGAACAGGGGCAGACAGATTGAATGCGGCCAGACAGAGTGATTGGGGGCAGACAGAGTGAATGGGGACAGACAGAGAGAACGGGGGCAGATACAGTGAATGGGGGCAAGACAGAGTGAACGGTGGCAAGATAGATTGAACATGGGCAGACAGAGTGAACAGGGACTGAAAGTGTGAACGGCGACAGACAGAGTGAATGGGGGCAGACAAAGTGAATGGGTGCAGACAGAGTGAACGGGGGCAGATACAGTGAATGGGGGCAAGACAGAGTGAACGGTGGCAAGTTAGATTGAACATGGGCAGACAGAGTGAACAGGGACAGAAAGTGTGAACGGCGACAGACAGAGTGAATGGGGACAGACAGAGTGAACGTTAACAAGACAGAGTGAACGGGGACAGAAAGAGTGAAGGAGGGCAGACGGAGTGAACGTGGACAGAAAGAGTGAATGAGGGCAGGCAGAGTGACCGGGGAGAGACAGAGTGAACAGGGGCAGACAGAGTGAATGCGGCCAGACAGAGTGAACAGGGGCAGACAGAGTGAATGGGGAAAGAGAGAGTGTCCGGGGACCGACAGAGTGAACGGGGACAGACAGAGTGACCGGGGACAGACAGAGTGACCGGGGACAGACAGAGTGAACGGGGACAGACAGAGTGACCCGGGACTGACAAAGTGAACGGGGACAGACAGAGGCAACGGGGACAGACAGAGTGAATTGGGGCAGACAGAGTGAACGGGGGCAGACAGAGTGAACGGGGACAGACAGAGTGAATGGGGACAGACAGACTGAACTGGGGCAAACAGAGTGAATGGGGGCAGACAAAGTCAACAGGGGCAGACAGAGTGAATGGGGCAAGATAGATTGAATGTCGACAGACAGAGTGAACGCGAGCAGTACTGAGTGAATGAGGACAGACAGAGTGAATAAGGGCAGACAGAGTGAATGGGTGTAGACAGAGTGAACGGGGACAGACAGAGTGAAAGGGTACAGACAGACTGAACAGGGGCAAACAGAGTGAACGGGGGCAGACAGAGTGAACGCGGGCAGACAAAGTCAACAGCGGGAGGCAGAGTGAATGGTGCAAGATAGATTGAACGGGAACAGACAGATTTAATGAGGACAGACAGAGTGAATAGGTGCAGACAGAGTGAACGGGGGCAGGTAGAGTGAATGGGGGCAAGACAGAGTGAACGGTGGCAAGATAGGTTGAACGTGGGCAGACAGAGTGAACAGGGACAGAAAGTGTGAACGGCGACAGAAAGAGTGAATGGGGGCAGAGAGAGTGAATGGGGACAGACAGAGTGAACGGGAACAAGACAGAGTGAACGGGGACAGAATGAGTGAATGGAGACAGACAGAGTGAATGGGGAAAGACAGTTTTAACGGGAACAAGACAGAGTGAACGGGGACAGAAAGAGTGAATGAGGACAGAGGGAGTGAACGGGGACAGAAAGAGTGAATGAGGGCAGACAGATTGAACGGGGACAGACAGATTGAACAGGGGCAGACAGATTGAATGCGGCCAGACAGAGTGATTGGGGGCAGACAGAGTGAATGGGGACAGACAGAGTGAACGGGAACATGAAAGAGTGAACGGGGACAGAAAGCGTGATCGTGGACAGACAGAGTGACCGGGGACAGACAAAGTGAACGGGGACAGACAGATTTAATGAGGACAGACAGGGTGAACGGGTGCAGACAGAGTGAACGGGGGCAGATAGAGTGAATGGGGGCAAGACAGAGTGAACGGTGGCAAGATAGATTGAACATGGGCAGACAGAGTGAACAGGGACAGAAAGTGTGAACGGCGACAGACAGAGTGAATGGGGGCAGACAGAGTGAATGGGGACAGACAGAGTGAATGGGGGCAGACAGAGTGAATGGGGACAGACAGAGTGAACGTTAACAAGACAGAGTGAACGGGGACAGAAAGAGTGAAGGAGGGCAGACGGAGTGAACGGGGACAGAAAGAGTGAATGAGGGCAGACAGAGTGAACGGGGACAGACAGAGTGAATGGGGACAGAAAGAGTGAACGGGAACATGAAAGAGTGAACGGGGACAGACAGAGTGAACGAGGGCAGGCAGAGTAACCCGGGAACGACAGAGTGAACAGGGGCAGACAGAGTGAATGGGGAAAGAGAGAGTGTCCGGGGACCGACAGAGTGAACGGGGACAGACAGAGTGAACGGGGACAGACAGAGTGAATTGGGGCAGGCAGAGTGAACATGGACAGACAGATTGAACGGTGGCAGACAGAGTGAACGGGGACAGACAGAGTGAACGGGGACAGACAGAGTGACCGGGGACTGACAAAGTGAACGGGGACAGACAGAGTGAACGGGGACAGACAGAGTGACCGGGGACTGACAAAGTGAACGGGGACAGACAGAGTGAATGGAGACTGACAGAGTGAATGGGGACAGACAGAGTGAACAGGGGTAAACAGAGTGAATGGGGGCAGACAAAGTCAACAGGGGCAGACAGAGTGAATGGGGCAAGATAGATTGAATGCCGACAGACAGAGTGAACGCGGGCAGTACTGAGTGAATGAGGACAGACAGAGTGAATGGGGGCAGCCAGAGTGAACGGGGGCAGACAGAGTGAACGGGGACAAGACAGAGTGAACGGGGACAGACAGAATGAACGGGGACAAGACAGAGAGAACAGGGACAGACAGATTGAAATGGGGTCAAGATAGAGTGAACGGGGACGGACAGAGTGAACGGGGACAGACATAGTGAACAGGTGCAGACAGAGTGAATGGGGGCAGACAGAGTGAACGGGGACAAGACAGAGTGAACGGGGACAGACAGAATAAATGGGGACAGACAGAGTGAACAGGGACAAGACAGAGTGAACGGCAACAAGAATGAGTGACCGGGGACAAGACAGAGTGAACGGGGACAGACAGATTGAACCAGGGGCAAGACAGACTGAACGGGGACAGACAGAGTGAACGGAGACAGACAGAGTGAATGGGGACAGACAGAATCAATAAGGGCAGACAGAGTGAATGGAGACAGAAAGACTGAACAGGGGCAAACAGAGTGAAAGGAGGCAGACAGAGTGAACGGGAGCAGACAAAGTGAAAAGCTGCAGGCAGAGTGAACGGGGGAAGACAGAATGAACGGGGGCAGACAAAGTGAACAGGGGCAGACAGAGTGTCTGGGGACCATCAGAGCGAACAGGGGCAGACAGAGTGAATGGTGCCAGACTGTGTGTTTGGCGACAAACAGAATGAATGGGGGCAGACAGAGTGAATGGGGACAGAAGAGTGAACGGGAACAAGACAGAGTGAACGGGGATAGAAAGAGTGAATGGGGACAGACAGAGTGAATGGGGACAAGACAGAGTAAACGGGGACAGAAAGAGAGAATGAGGGCAGACGGAGTGAACGGGGACAGAAAGAGTGAATGGGGACAGACAGAGTGACCGGGGAGAGACAGAGTGAACAGGGGCAGAAAGACTGAATGGGGCCAGACAGAGTGATTTGGGGCAGACAGAGTAAAGGGACTGACAGAGTGAACGGGAACATGAAAGAGTGAACGGGGACAGAAAGAGTGAATGAGGGCAGACAGAGTGAACGGGGACAGAAAGAGTGAACGTGGACAGACAGAGTGACCGGGGACAGACAGGGTGAACAGGGGACAGACAGAGTAACCTGGGACCGACAGAGTGAACAGGGTCAGACAGAGTGAATGGGGACAGAGAGAGTGACCGGGGACCGACAGAGTGAACGAGGGCAGACAGTGTGACCGGGGACCGACAGAGTGAACGGGGACAGAGAGAGTGTCCGGGGACCGACAGAGTGAACGGGGACAGTCAGAGTGACCGGGGACAGACAGAGTGACCGGGGACCGACAAAGTGAACGGGGACAAGACAGAGTGAACAGGGGCAGACAGATTGAATGCGGCCAGACAGAGTGATTGGGGGCAGACAGAGTGAATGGGGACAGACAGAGTGAACGGGAACATGAAAGAGTGAACGGGGACAGAAAGCGTGATCGTGGACAGACAGAGTGACCGGGGACAGACAAAGTGAACGGGGACAGACAGATTTAATGAGGACAGACAGGGTGAACGGGTGCAGACAGAGTGAACGGGGGCAGATAGAGTGAATGGGGGCAAGACAGAGTGAACGGTGGCAAGATAGATTGAACATGGGCAGACAGAGTGAACAGGGACAGAAAGTGTGAACGGCGACAGACAGAGTGAATGGGGGCAGACAGAGTGAATGGGGACAGACAGAGTGAATGGGGGCAGACAGAGTGAATGGGGACAGACAGAGTGAACGTTAACAAGACAGAGTGAACGGGGACAGAAAGAGTGAAGGAGGGCAGACGGAGTGAACGGGGACAGAAAGAGTGAATGAGGGCAGACAGAGTGAACGGGGACAGACAGAGTGAATGGGGACAGAAAGAGTGAACGGGAACATGAAAGAGTGAACGGGGACAGACAGAGTGAACGAGGGCAGGCAGAGTAACCCGGGAACGACAGAGTGAACAGGGGCAGACAGAGTGAATGGGGAAAGAGAGAGTGTCCGGGGACCGACAGAGTGAACGGGGACAGACAGAGTGAACGGGGACAGACAGAGTGAATTGGGGCAGGCAGAGTGAACATGGACAGACAGATTGAACGGTGGCAGACAGAGTGAACGGGGACAGACAGAGTGAACGGGGACAGACAGAGTGACCGGGGACTGACAAAGTGAACGGGGACAGACAGAGTGAACGGGGACAGACAGAGTGACCGGGGACTGACAAAGTGAACGGGGACAGACAGAGTGAATGGAGACTGACAGAGTGAATGGGGACAGACAGAGTGAACAGGGGTAAACAGAGTGAATGGGGGCAGACAAAGTCAACAGGGGCAGACAGAGTGAATGGGGCAAGATAGATTGAATGCCGACAGACAGAGTGAACGCGGGCAGTACTGAGTGAATGAGGACAGACAGAGTGAATGGGGGCAGCCAGAGTGAACGGGGGCAGACAGAGTGAACGGGGACAAGACAGAGTGAACGGGGACAGACAGAATGAACGGGGACAAGACAGAGAGAACAGGGACAGACAGATTGAAATGGGGTCAAGATAGAGTGAACGGGGACGGACAGAGTGAACGGGGACAGACATAGTGAACAGGTGCAGACAGAGTGAATGGGGGCAGACAGAGTGAACGGGGACAAGACAGAGTGAACGGGGACAGACAGAATAAATGGGGACAGACAGAGTGAACAGGGACAAGACAGAGTGAACGGCAACAAGAATGAGTGACCGGGGACAAGACAGAGTGAACGGGGACAGACAGATTGAACCAGGGGCAAGACAGACTGAACGGGGACAGACAGAGTGAACGGAGACAGACAGAGTGAATGGGGACAGACAGAATCAATAAGGGCAGACAGAGTGAATGGAGACAGAAAGACTGAACAGGGGCAAACAGAGTGAAAGGAGGCAGACAGAGTGAACGGGAGCAGACAAAGTGAAAAGCTGCAGGCAGAGTGAACGGGGGAAGACAGAATGAACGGGGGCAGACAAAGTGAACAGGGGCAGACAGAGTGTCTGGGGACCATCAGAGCGAACAGGGGCAGACAGAGTGAATGGTGCCAGACTGTGTGTTTGGCGACAAACAGAATGAATGGGGGCAGACAGAGTGAATGGGGACAGAAGAGTGAACGGGAACAAGACAGAGTGAACGGGGATAGAAAGAGTGAATGGGGACAGACAGAGTGAATGGGGACAAGACAGAGTAAACGGGGACAGAAAGAGAGAATGAGGGCAGACGGAGTGAACGGGGACAGAAAGAGTGAATGGGGACAGACAGAGTGACCGGGGAGAGACAGAGTGAACAGGGGCAGAAAGACTGAATGGGGCCAGACAGAGTGATTTGGGGCAGACAGAGTAAAGGGACTGACAGAGTGAACGGGAACATGAAAGAGTGAACGGGGACAGAAAGAGTGAATGAGGGCAGACAGAGTGAACGGGGACAGAAAGAGTGAACGTGGACAGACAGAGTGACCGGGGACAGACAGGGTGAACAGGGGACAGACAGAGTAACCTGGGACCGACAGAGTGAACAGGGTCAGACAGAGTGAATGGGGACAGAGAGAGTGACCGGGGACCGACAGAGTGAACGAGGGCAGACAGTGTGACCGGGGACCGACAGAGTGAACGGGGACAGAGAGAGTGTCCGGGGACCGACAGAGTGAACGGGGACAGTCAGAGTGACCGGGGACAGACAGAGTGACCGGGGACCGACAAAGTGAACGGGGACAAGACAGAGTGAACGGGGGCAGACAGAGTGAACGGGGCAGACAGAGTGAATGGGGACATACATAGGGAATGGGGGCAGGCAGAGTTACCGGGGATAGACAGAGTGAACGGGTCAGACAGAGTGAACGGGGACAGACAGAGTGAACAGGGACAGACAGAGTGAACGGTGGCAAGATAGGTTGAACGTGGGCAGACAGAGTGAACAGGGACAGAAAGTGTGAACGGCGACAGAAAGAGTGAATGGGTGCAGAGAGAGTGAATGGGGACAGACAGAGTGAACGGGAACAAGACAGAGTGAACGGGGACAGAATGAGTGAATGAGGGCAGGCAGAGTGACCGAGGACAGACAGAGTGAACGAGGACAGACAGAGTGACCGGGGACTGACAAAGTGAAAGGGGACAGACAGAGTGACCGGGGACAGACAGAGTGAACGGGGACAGACAGAGTGACCGGGGACTGACAAAGTGAACGGGGACAGACGGAGGGAACGGGGACAGACAGATTGAATGGGGAAAGACAGATTGAATGGGAACAAGACAGATTAAACGGGGACAGAAAGAGAGAATGAGGGCAGACGGAGTGAACGGGGACAGAAAGAGTGAATGAGGGCAGGCAGTGTGACCGGGGAGAGACAGAGTGAAAAGGGGCAGAAAGACTGAATGGGGCCAGACAGAGTGATTTGGGGCAGACAGAGTGAAGGGGACAGACAGAGTGAACGGGAACAGGAAAAAGTGAACGGGGATAGAAAGAGTGAACGTGGACAGACAGAGTGAACAGGGGACAGACAGAGTAAGCTGGGACCGACAGAGTGAACAGGGGCAGACAGAGTCAATGGGGACAGAGAGAGTGATCGGGGACCGACAGAGTGAACGGCGACAGACAGAGTGACCGGGGACAGACAGAGTGAACGGGGACAGACAGAGTGAACGGGGGCAGACAGAGTGAATGGGGAGAGACAGAGTGAACGGGGGCAGATAGAGTGAACGAGGACAGACAGAGTAACCCGGGACCGACAGAGTGAACAGGGGCAGACAGAGTGAATGGGGAAAGAGAGAGTGTCCGGGGACCGACAGAGTGAAAGGGGACAGACAGAGTGAACGGGGACAGACAGAGTGACCGGGGACTAACAAAGTGAACGGGGACAGACAGAGGGTACGGGGACAGACGGAGTGAACGGGAACAAGACACATTGAACGGGGACAGAAAGAGTGAATGAGGGCAGACAGAGTGAACGGGGACAGAAAGAGTGAATGAAGGCAGGCAGAATAAACGGGGACAGACAGAGTGAACGGGGACAGACAGAGTGTGTGGGGACCGTCAGAGTGAACAGATGCAGTCAGAGTGAATTGGGCCAGACTGAGTGTTTGGCGACAGACAGAATGAATGGGAGCAGACAGAGTGAATGGGGACAGACAGAGTGAACGGGAACAAGACAGAGTGAACGGGGACAGAAAGGGTGAATGGGGACAGACAGAGTGAATGGGGACAGACAGAGCGAATGGGGGCAGACAGAGTGAATGGGAAAATACAGATTGAATGGGAACAAGACAGATTAAACGGGGACAGAAAGAGAATGAGGGCAGACGGAGTGAACGGGGACAGAAAGAGTGAATGAGGGCAGACGGAGTGAACGGGGAGAGACAGAGTGAAAAGGGGCAGAAAGACTGAATGAGGGCAGACGGAGTGAACGGGGACAGAAAGATTGAATGGGGACAGACAGAGTGACCGGGGAGAGACAGAGTGAAAAGGGGCAGAAAGATTGAATGGGGCCAGACAGAGTGATTTGGGGCAGACAGAGTGAAGGGGACAGACAGAGTGAACGGGAACATGAAAGAGTGAACGGGGACAGACAGGGTGAACAGGGGACAGACAGAGTAAGCTGGGACTGACAGAGTGAACAGGGGCAGACAGAGTCAATGGGGACAGAGAGAGTGAACGGGGACAGAGAGAGTGTCCGGGGACCGACAGAGTGAACGGGGACAGACAGAGTGACCAGGGACAGACAGAGTGAACGGGGACAGACAGAGTGAACGGGGGCAAGATAGAGTGAACGGGGACAGACAGAGTGACCGGGGGCAGACAGAGTGAATGGGGAGAGACAGAGTGAACGGGGGCAGACAGAGTGAACGAGAACAGACAGAGTAACCCGGGACCGACAGAGTGAACAGGGGCAGACAGAGTGAATGGGGAAAGAGAGAGTGTCCGGGGACCGACAGAGTGAAAGGGGACAGACAGAGTGGCCGGGGACAGACAGAGTGACTGGGGAGAGACAGAGTGAACGGGGACAGACAGAGTGACCGGGGACAGAGAGAGTGAACGGGAACAAGACACATTGAACGGGGACAGAAAGAGTGAATGAGGGCAGACAGAGTGAATGGGGACAGAAAGAGTGAATGAAGGCAGGCAGAATGAACGGGGACAGACAGAGTGAACGGGGACAGACAGAGTGTCTGGGGACCGTCAGAGTGAACAGGTGCAGTCAGAGTGAATTGGGCCAGACTGAGTGTTTGACGACAGACAGAATGAATGGGGGCAGACAGAGTGAATGGGGACAGACAGAGTGAACGGGAACAAGACAGAGTGAACGGGGACAGAAAGAGTGAATGGGGACAGACAGAGTGAATGGGGACAGACAGAGCGAATGGGGGCAGACAGAGTGAATGGGGAAAGACAGATTGAATGGGAACAAGACAGATTAAACGGGGACAGAAAGAGAGAATGAGGGCAGAAGGAGTGAACGGGGACAGAAAGACTGAATGGGGACAGACAGAGTGACCGGGGAGAGACAGAGTGAAAAGGGGCAGAAAGACTGAATGGGGCCAGACAGAGTGATTTGGGGCAGACAGAGTGAAGGGGACAGACAGAGTGAACGGGAACATGAAAGAGTGAACGGGGACAGAAAGAGTGAACGTGGACAGACAGAGTGACCGGGGACAGACAGGGTGCACAGGGGACATACAGAGGAAGCTGGGACCGACAGAGTGAACAGGGGCAGACAGAGTCAATGGGGACAGAGAGAGTGATTGGGGACCGACAGAGTGAACGGGGACCGACAGAGTGACCGGGGACCGACAGAGTGAATGGGGGCAAGATAGAGTGAACGGGGACAGACAGAGTGAACAGGGACAGACAGAGTGAACGGGGACAGAAAGAGTGAATGGGGGCAGTCTGAGTGAATGGGGACAGTCAGAGTGACCGGGGACAGACAGAGTGAACAGGGGCAGACAGAGTGAATGCGGCCAGACAGAGCGATTGGGGGCAGACAGAGTGAATGGGGACATACAGAGTGAACGGGAACATGAAAGAGTGAACGGGGACAGAAAGAGTGAATGAGGGCAGGCAGAGTGAACGGGGACAGAAAGAGTGAACGTGGACAGACAGAGTAACCTGGGACCGACAGTGTGAACAGGGGCAGACAGAGTGACCGGGGACAGACAGAGTGAATGGGGACCGGGAGAGTGACCGTGGACCGACAGAGTGAACGGGGACCAACAGAGTGAACGGGGACAGACAGAGTGTCCGGGGACCGACAGAGTGAACGGGGACAGAAAGAGTGACCGCGGACAGACAGAGTGACCGGGGACCGACAAAGTGAACGGAGACAGACAGAGTGAACGGGGACAGACAGAGTGAACAGGGGACAGACAGTGTAACCTGGGACTGACAGAGTGAACAGGGGCAGACAGAGTGAATGGGGACAGAGAGAGTGACCGGAGACAGACATAGTGAACGGGGACAGAAAGAGTGACCGGGGACCAACAAAGTGAAAGGGGACAGACAGAGGGAACAGGGGCAGACAGATTGAACGGGGACAGACAGATTGAACCGGGGGAAAGATAGAGTGATTGGGGACAGACAGAGTGAATGGGTGCAGGCAGAGTGAATGGGTGCAGACAGAGTGAACAGGGACAGACAGAGTGAACAGGCACTGACAGAGTGACCGGGGACAGACAGATTGACTGGGGACCGACAAAGTGAACGGGAGAGACAGAGTGAACGGGGACAAGTCAGAGTGAACGGGGGCAGACAGAGCAAACAGGGGCAGACAGAGTGACTGGGGACATACATAGGGAATGGGGGCAGGCAGAGTTACCGGGGATAAACAGTGTGAACGGGGACAGACAGAGTGAACGGGGACAGACAGAGTGAATGGGAGCAGGCAGAGTGAACGTGGACAGACAGATTGAACGGTGGCAGACAGAGTGAACGGGGACAGACAGAGTGAATGGGAGCAGGCAGAGTGAACGTGGACAGACAGATTGAACGGTGGCAGACAGAGTGAACGGGGACAGACAGAGTGAACGGGGACAGACAGATTGAATGGGGACAGACAGACTGAACAGGGGCAAACAGATTGAACGGGGGCAGCCAAAGTCACCAGGGGCAGACAGAGTGAATGGGGTAAGATAGATTGAAAGGCGACAGAGAGAGTGAATGCGGGCAGTAGTGAGTGAATGAGGACCGACAGAGTGAATGGGGGCAGACAGAGTGAACGGGGACAAGAACGAGTGAACAGGGGCAGACAGAGTGAATGGGGGCAAGATAGAGTGAACGTGGGCAGTACTGAGTGAATGAGGACAGACAGAGTAAATGGGGGCAGACAGAGTGAACAGGGACAGACAGACTGTACGGGGACAGACAGAGTGAACGGGGACAAGACAGAGTGAACGGGGACAGACAGAGTGAATGGGGACAAGAAAGAGTGAACGGGGACAAGTCAGAGTGAACGGGGACAGACAGATTGAACCGGGGGCAAGACAGAGTGATCGGGGACAGACAGAGTGAACGGGGACAGACAGAGTGAATGGGGACGGACAGAATG
The DNA here is from genome assembly GCF_017639515.1 of Carcharodon carcharias. NCBI lineage: Eukaryota > Metazoa > Chordata > Chondrichthyes > Lamniformes > Lamnidae > Carcharodon > Carcharodon carcharias. The sequence continues at coordinate 38,470,861 of NC_054482.1, read as the reverse complement.
AACAGGGGCAAACAGAGTGAAAGGGGGCAGACAGAGAGAACGGGAGAAGACAAAGTGAAAAGCTGCAGACAGAGTGAACGGGAGAAGACAGAGTGAACGGGGGCAGACAGAGTGAACAGGGGCAGACAGAGTGAATGGGGACGGACAGAATGAACAGGGGCAAACAGAGTGAAAGGGGGCAGACAGAGTGAACGGGAGAAGACAAAGTGAACAGCTGCAGACAGAGTGAACGGGGGAAGACAGAGTGAATGGGGGCAGACAAAGAGAACAGGTGCAGACAGAGTGAATGGGGGCAAGATAGAGTGAATGGGGACAGACAGAGTGAACGCGTGCAGTACTGAGTGAATGAGGACAGACAGAGTAAATGGGGGCAGACAGAGTGAACTGGGACAGACAGCGTGAACGGGGACAGAAAGAGTGAACGGGGGCAAGATAGAGTGAACGGGGACAGACAGATTGAATGGGGGCAGACAGATTGAATGGGGGCAGACAGAGCGACCGGGGACAAAAAGAGTGACCGGGGGCAGACAGAGTGAACGGGGACAGACAGAGTGAACGGGGGCAGACACAGTGAATTGGGCAGACACAGTGACCGGTGACAAACAGAGTGACCGAGGGCAGTCAGAGTGAACGGGGACAGACAGAGTGACCGGGTGCAGACAGAGTGAATGAGGACAGAAAGATTAAATGGGGGCAGACAGAGTGAACAGGGACAGACAGAGTGAACGGGGACAGAAAGAGTGAATGGGGGCAGACTGAGTGAATGGGGACAGTCAGAGTGAATGGGAACAAGACAGAGTGAGCGGGGACAGAAAGAGTGAATGGGGACAGACAGAGGGATTGGGGACAGAGAGAGTGAATGTGGGCAGACTGAGTGAATGGGCACAGACAGAGTAAACGGGGACAGACAGAGTGAACGGGGACTGAAGGAGTGAATGGTGACAGAGAGAGTGAACAGGGGCAGACAGAGTGAATGGGGGCAGACAGAGGGAATGGGGACAGACAGAGTGAACTGGAACAAGACAGAGTGAACGGGGACAGACAGAGTGAACGGGGACAGACAGAGTGACCGGGGACAGACAGAGTGAACAGGGTGAGACAGAGTGAATGGGGCCAGACAGAGTGATTGGGGGCAGACAGAGTGAATTTGGACAGACAGAGTGAACGGGAACATGAAAGAGTGAACGGGGACAGAAAGAGTGAATGAGGGCAGGCAGAGTGAATGGGGACAGATAGAGTGACCAGGGACAGACAGAGTGAACAGAGGACAGACAGAGTAACCTGGGACCGACAGAGTGAACAGGGGCAGAGAGAGTGAATGTGGACAGAGAGAGTGAATCAAGGCAGGCAGGGTGAACGGGGACAGACAGAGTGAACAGGGACAGACAGAGTGACTGGGGACCGACAGAGTGAGCAGGGGCAGACAGAGTGAATGGGACCAGACTGAGTGTTTGGTGACAGACAGAGTGAATGGGAGCAGACAGATTGAATGGGGACAGACAGAATGAACGGGTACAAGACAGAGTGAACGGGGACAGAAAGAGTGAATGGGGACAGACAGAGTGAATGGGGACAGACAGAGCGAATGGGGGCAGACAGAGTGAATGGGGACAGACAGAATAAACGGGAACAAGACAGAGTGAACGGGGACAGAAAGAGTGAATGAGGGCAGACGGAGTGAAAGGGGACTGAAAGTGTGAATGAGGACAGACAGAGTGAATGGGGGCAGACAGAGTGTCCGGGGACCGACAGAGTGAACTGGGACAGACAGAGTGAACGGGGACAGACAGAGTGAATGGGGACAGACAGAGTGACCGGGGACAAACAGAGTGACCGGGGGCAGACAGAGTGAACGGGGACAGACAGAGTGAACGGGGGCAGACACAGTGAATGGGGGCAGACACAGTGACCGGTGACAAACAGAGTGCCCGAGGGCAGTCAGAGTGAACAGGGGCAGACAAAGTGAATGGGGCCAGACAGAGTGATTGGGGGCAGACAGAGTGAATGCGGACAGACAAAGTGAACGGGAACATGAAAGAGTGAACGGGGACAGAAAGAGTGAATGAGGGCAGGCAGAGTGAACGGGGACAGAATGAGTGAACGTGGACAGACAGAGTGACCGGGGACAGACAGGGTGAACAGGGGACAGACAGAGTAACCTGGGACCGACAGAGTGAACAGGGGCAGACAGAGTGAATGGGGACAGAGAGAGTGACCGGGGACCGACAGAGTGAACGGGGACAGACAGAGTGACCGGGGACCGACAGAGTGAACGGGGACAGACAGAGTGACCGGGGACAGACAGAGTGAACGGGGACAGACAGAGTGAATGGGGACGGACAGAATGAACAGGGGCAAACAGAGTGAAAGGGGGCAGACAGAGTGAATGGGAGAAGACAAAGTGAAAAGCTGCAGACAGAGTGAACGGGGGAAGACAGAGTGAACGGGGGCAGACAAAGAGAACAGGTGCAGACAGAGTGAATGGGGGCAAGATAGAGTGAATGGGGACAGACAGAGTGAACGCGTGCAGTACTGAGTGAATGAGGACAGACAGAGTAAATGGGGGCAGACAGAGTGAACTGGGACAGACAGCGTGAACGGGGACAGACAGAGTGAACGGGGGCAAGATAGAGTGAACGGGGAGAAGACAGAGACAATGGGGGCAAGATAGAATGAACGGGGACAAACAGATTGAATGGGGACAGACAGATTGAATGGGGGCAGACAGAGTGACCGGGGACCGACAGAGTGAACGGGGACAGACAGAGTGTCCGGGGACCGACAGAGTGAATGGGGACAGACAGAGTGACCGGGGACAGACAGAGTGAATGGGAGCAGACAGATTGAATGGGGACAGACAGAATGAACGGGAACAAGACAGAGTGAACGGGGACAGAAAGAGTGAATGGGGACAGACAGAGTGAATGGGGACAGACAGAGCGAATGGGGGCAGACAGAGTGAATGGGGACAGACAGAATGAACGGGAACAAGACAGAGTGAACGGGGACAGAAAGAGTGAATGAGGGCAGACGGAGTGAACGGGGACTGAAAGTGTGAATGAGGACAGACAGAGTGAATGGGGGCAGACAGAGTGTCCGGGGACCGACAGAGTGAACTGGGACAGACAGAGTGAACGGGGACAGACAGAGTGAATGGGGACAGACAGAGTGAACGGGGACAAACAGAGTGACCGGGGGCAGACAGAGTGAACGGGGACAGAGTGAACGGGGGCAGACACAGTGAATGGGGGCAGACACAGTGACCGGTGACAAACAGAGTGCCCGAGGGCAGTCAGAGTGAACTGGGACAGACAGAGTGAACGGGGACAGACAGAGTGAATGGGGACAGACAGAGTGAACGGGGACAAACAGAGTGACCGGGGGCAGACAGAGTGAACGGGGACAGAGTGAACGGGGGCAGACACAGTGAATGGGGGCAGACACAGTGACCGGTGACAAACAGAGTGCCCGAGGGCAGTCAGAGTGAACAGGGGCAGACAGAGTGAATGGGGCCAGACAGAGTGATTGGGGGCAGACAGAGTGAATGCGGACAGACAAAGTGAACGGGAACATGAAAGAGTGAACGGGGACAGAAAGAGTGAATGAGGGCAGGCAGAGTGAACGGGGACAGAAAGAGTAAACGTGGACAGACAGAGTGACCGGGGACAGACAGGGTGAACAGGGCACAGACAGAGTAACCTGGGACCGACAGAGTGAACAGGGGCAGACAGAGTGAATGGGGACAGAGAGAGTGACCGGGGACCGACAGAGTGAACGGGGACAGACAGAGTGACCGGGGACCGACAGAGTGAACGGGGACAGACAGAGTGTCCGGGGACCGACAGAGTGACTGGGGACAGACAGAGTGACCGGGGACAGACAGGGTGAACAGGGCACAGACAGAGTAACCTGGGACCGACAGAGTGAACAGGGGCAGACAGAGTGAATGGGGACAGAGAGAGTGACCGGGGACCGACAGAGTGAACGGGGACAGACAGAGTGACCGGGGACCGACAGAGTGAACGGGGACAGACAGAGTGAACGGGGACCGACAACGTGAAAGGGGCCAGACAGAGGGAACAGGTACAAGACAGAGTGAACTGGGGCAAACAGAGTGAACAGGGGCAGACAGAGTGAATGGGGACAGAGAGAGTGACCGGGGACCGACAGAGTGAACGGGGACAGACAGAGTGAACGGGGACCGACAACGTGAAAGGGGCCAGACAGAGGGAACAGGTACAAGACAGAGTGAACTGGGGCAGACAGAGTGAACAGGGGCAGACAGATTGAATGGGGATATTCATAGGGAACGGGAGAAGGCAGAGTTACCGGGGATAGTCAGACTGAACGGGTCAGACAGATTGAACGGGGACAGACAGATTGAACTGGGTGAAAGATAGAGTGAACGGGGACAGACAGAGTGAACGGGGACAGACAGAGTGAATGGGGACAGACATAGTGAACAGGGACAGACAGAGTGAACAGGCACTGACAGAGTGAACGGGGACAGACAGAGAGACCTGGGACCGTCAGAGTGAACGGGGACAGACAGATTGACTGGGGACCGACAAAGTGAACGGGGAGAGACAGAGTGAATGGGGACAAGACAGAGTGAACGGGGACAGACAGATTGACTGGGGACCGACAAAGTGAACGGGGAGAGACAGAGTGAATGGGGACAAGACAGAGTGAACAGGGGCAGACAGAGTGAATGGGGACATACATAGGGAATGGGGGCAGATAGAGTGAATGGGGACAGACAGAGTGAACGGGAACAGGAAAGAGTGAACGGGGACAGAAAGAGTGAATGAGGGCAGGCAGAGTGAATGGGGACAGACAGAGTGAGCAGGGACAGACAGAGTGAACAGAGGACAGGCAGAGTAACCTGGGACCGAAAGAGTAAACAGGGGCAGACAGAGTGAATGTGGACAGAGAGAGTGAATCAAGGCAGGCAGAGTGAACGGGGACTGACAGAGTGAACAGGGGCAGACAGAGTGACTGGGGACCGACAGAGTGAACAGGGGCAGACAGACTGAATGGTGCCGGACTGAGTGTTTGGCGACAGACAGTGTGAATGGGGGCAGACAGATTGAATGGGGAGAGACAGAGTGAACGGGAACAAGGCAGAGTGAACGGGGACAGAAAAAGCGAACGGGGACAGACAGAGTGAATGGGGACAGACAGAGTGAATGGGAACAAGACAGAGTGAACGGGGACAGAAAAAGCGAATGGGGACAGACAGAGTGAATGGGGACAGAAAGAGTGAATGAGGGCAGACGGAGTGAACCGGGACTGAAAGAGTGAATGGGGACAGACAGAGTGAACAGGGGCAGACAGAGTGAATGGGGCAGACAGAGGGAATGGGGACAGACAGAGTGAACTGGAACAAGACAGAGTGAACGGGGACAGACAGAGTGAACGGAGACAGACAGAGTGACCGGGGACAGACAGAGTGAACAGGGGCAGACAGAGTGAATGGAGCCAGACAGAGTGATTGGGGGCAGACAGAGTGAATTTGGATAGACAGAGTGAACGGGAACATGAAAGAGTGAACGGGGACAGAAAGAGTGAATGAGGGCAGGCAGAGTGAATGGGGACAGACAGAGTGACCAGGGACAGACAGAGTGAACAGAGGACAGACAGAGTAACCTGGGACCGACAGAGTGAACAGGGGCAGAGAGAGTGAATGTGGACAGAGAGAGTGAATCAAGGCAGGCAGAGTGAACGGGGACAGACAGAGTGAACAGGGACAGACAGAGTGACTGGGGACCGACAGAGTGAGCAGGGGCAGACAGAGTGAATGGGGCCGGACTGAGTGTTTGGTGACAGACAGAGTGAATGGGAGCAGACAGATTGAATGGGGACAGACAGAATGAACGGGAACAAGACAGAGTGAACGGGGACAGAAAGAGTGAATGGGGACAGACAGAGTGAATGGGGACAGACAGAGCGAATGGGGGCAGACAGAGTGAATGGGGACAGACAGAATGAACGGGAACAAGACAGAGTGAACGGGGACAGAAAGAGTGAATGAGGGCAGACGGAGTGAACGGGGACTGAAAGTGTGAATGAGGACAGACAGAGTGAATGGGGGCAGACAGAGTGTCCGGGGACCGACAGAGTGAACTGGGACAGACAGAGTGAACAGGGACAGACAGAGTGAATGGGGACAGACAGAGTGAATGGGGACAGACAGAGTGAACGGGGACAAACAGAGTGACCGGGGGCAGACAGAGTGAACGGGGACAGACAGAGTGAACGGGGGCAGACACAGTGAATGGGGGCAGACACAGTGACCGGTGACAAACAGAGTGCCCGAGGGCAGTCAGAGTGAACAGGGGCAGACAGAGTGAATGGGGCCAGACAGAGTGATTGGGGGCAGACAGAGTGAATGCGGACAGACAAAGTGAACAGGAACATGAAAGAGTGAACGGGGACAGAAAGAGTGAATGAGGGCAGGCAGAGTGAACGGGGACAGAAAGAGTGAACGTGGACAGACAGAGTGACCGGGGACAGACAGGGTGAACAGGGGACAGACAGAGTAACCTGGGACCGACAGAGTGAACAGGGGCAGACAGAGTGAATGGGGACAGAGAGAGTGACCGGGGACCGACAGAGTGAACGGGGACAGACAGAGTGACCGGGGACCGACAGAGTGAACGGGGACAGACAGAGTGAACGGGGACCGACAACGTGAAAGGGGACAGACAGAGGGAACAGGTACAAGACAGAGTGAACTGGGGCAGACAGAGTGAACAGGGGCAGACAGATTGAATGGGGATATTCATAGGGAACGGGAGAAGGCAGAGTTACCGGGGATAGTCAGACTGAACGGGTCAGACAGATTGAACGGGGACAGACAGAGTGAACTGGGTGAAAGATAGAGTGAACGGGGACAGACAGAGTGAGCGTGGACAGACAGAGTGAATGGGGACAGACATAGTGAACAGGGACAGACAGAGTGAACAGTCACTGACAGAGTGAACGGGGACAGACAGAGAGACCTGGGACCGTCAGAGTGAACGGGGACAGACAGATTGACTGGGGACCGACAAAGTGAACGGGGAGAGACAGAGTGAACGGGGAGAGACAGAGTGAACGGGGAGAGACAGAGTGAACGGGGACAAGACAGAGTGAACAGGGGCAGACAGAGTGAATGGGGACATACATAGGGAATGGGGGCAGACAGAGTGAATGGGGACAGACAGAGTGAATGGGAACAGGAAAGAGTGAACGGGGGCAGAAAGAGTGAATGAGGGCAGGCAGAGTGAATGGGGACAGACAGAGTGACCAGGGACAGACAGAGTGAACAGAGGACAGGCAGAGTAACCTGGGACCGAAAGAGTAAACAGGGGCAGACAGAGTGAATGTGGACAGAGAGAGTGAATCAAGGCAGGCAGAGTGAACGGGGACTGACAGAGTGAACAGGGGCAGACAGAGTGACTGGGGACCGACAGAGTGAACAGGGGCAGACAGAGTGAATGGTGCCGGACTGAGTGTTTGGCGACAGACAGTGTGAATGGGGGCAGACAGATTGAATGGGGACAGACAGAATGAACGGGAACAAGACAGAGTGAACGGGGACAGAAAAAGCGAACGGGGACAGACAGAGTGAATGGGGACAGACAGAGTGAATGGGGACAGACAGATTGAATGGGGACAGACAGAGTGAACGGGAACAAGACAGAGTGAACGGGGACAGAAAAAGCGAATGGGGACAGAAAGAGTGAATGAGGGCAGACGGAGTGAACGGGGACTGAAAGTGTGAATGAGGACAGACAGAGTGAATGGGGCAGACAGAGTGAACGGGGGCAGACAGAGTGAACGGGGACAAGACAGAGTGAACGTGGACAGACAGAATGAACGGGGACAAGACAGAGTGAACGGGGGCAGACAGAGTGAACGGGGACAAGACAGAGTGAACGTGGACAGACAGAATGAACGGGGACAAGACAGAGTGAACAGCGACAGACAGATTGAAACGGGGTCAAGATAGAGTGACCGGGGACAGACAGAGTGAACGGGGACAGAGAGAGTGAATGGGGACAGACAGTATGTATAAGAGCAGACAGAGTGAATGGGGACAGAAAGGCTGAACAGGGGCAAACAGAGTGAAAGGGGGCAGACAGAGTGAATGGGAGCAGACAAAGTGAACAGGTGCAGACAGAGTGAACGGGGGAAAACAGAGTGAATGGGGTCAAGACAGAGTGAACGGGGACAGACAGAGTAAATGGGGACAGACAGAGTGAACAGGGACAAGACAGAGTGAACGGGGACAGCCAGAGTAAATGGGGACAGACAGAGTGAACAGGGACAAGACAGAGTGAACGGGGACAGACAAAGTGAACGGGGACAGACAGAATGAATAAGGGCAGACAGAGTGAATGGGGACAGAAAGACTGAACAGGGGCAAACAGAGTGAAAGGGGGCAGACAGATTGAAAGGTGGCAGACAGAGTGAACGGGGACAGACAGAGTGAAAGGGAAAAGACAGAGAAACAGGGGCAATCAGAGTGAACGGGGGCAGACAAAGTCAACAGGGGCAGTTAGAGTCAATGGGGTAAGATAGATTGAAAGGTGGCAGACAGAGTGAACTGGGACAGACAGAGTGAACTGGGACAGACAGAGTGAACGGGGACAGACAGAGTGAATGGGGACAGACAGAGTGACCGGGGACAAACAGAGTGACCGGGGGCAGACAGAGTGAACGGGGACAGACAGAGTGAACGGGGGCAGACACAGTGAATGGGGGCAGACACAGTGACCGGTGACAAACAGAGTGACCGAGGGCAGTCAGAGTGAACGGGGACAGACAGAGTGTCCGGGGACAGAAAGAGTGAATGGGGACAGACAGAGTGACCGGGGACAGACAGAGTGAAAGGGGACAGACAGAGGGAACAGGTACAAGACAGAGTGAACGGGGGCAGACAGAGTGAACAGGGGCAGACAGATTGAGCGGGGGCAGACAGATTGAACCGGGGGAAAGATAGAGTGAATGGGGACAGACAGAGTGAATGGGGGCAGACAGAGTGAACGGGGACAGACAGAGTGAATGGGGACAGACAGAATGAACAGGCACTGAATGAGTGAACGGGGACAGACAGAGAGACCTGGGACCGTCAGAGTGAACGGGGACAGACAGATTGACTGGGGACCGACAAAGTGAACGGGGAGAGACAGAGTGAATGGGGACAAGACAGAGTGAACGGGGGCAGACAGAGTGAACGGGGGCTGACAGAGTGAATGGGGACATACATAGGGAATGGGGGCAGATAGAGTGAATGGGGACAGACAGAGTGAACGGGAACAGGAAAGAGTGAACGGGGACAGAAAGAGTGAATGAGGGCAGGCAGAGTGAATGGGGACAGACAGAGTGACCAGGGACAGACAGATGAACAGAGGACAGACAGAGTAACCTGGGACCGACAGAGTGAACAGGGGCAGACAGAGTGAATGGGGACAGAGAGAGTGAATCAAGGCAGGCAGAGTGAACGGGGACCGACAGAGTGTACAGGGGCAGACAGAGTAAATGGTGCCGGACTGAGTGTTTGGCGACAGACAGAGTGAATGGGGGCAGACAGATTGAATGGGGAGAGACAGAGTGAACGGGAACAAGACAGAGTGAATGGGGACAGACAGATTTTACGGGAACAAGACAGAGTGAACGGGGACAGAAAGAGTGAATGGGGGCAGACAGAGTGAACGGGGACAGACAGAGTGAACGGGAACAAGACAGAGTGAACGGGGACAGAAAGAGTGAATGGAGGCAGACAGAGTAAACGGGGACAGAAAGAGTGAATGAGGGCAGACGGAGTGAACGGGTACAGACAGAGTGAATGGGGACGGACAGAATGAACAGGGGCAAACAGAGTGAAAGGGGGCAGACAGAGTGAATGGGAGAAGACAAAGTGAAAAGCTGCAGACAGAGTGAACGGGGGAAGACAGAGTGAACGGGGGCAGACAAAGAGAACAGGTGCAGACAGAGTGAATGGGGGCAAGATAGAGTGAATGGGGACAGACAGAGTGAACGCGTGCAGTACTGAGTGAATGAGGACAGACAGAGTAAATGGGGGCAGACAGAGTGAACTGGGACAGACAGCGTGAACGGGGACAGACAGAGTGAACGGGGGCAAGATAGAGTGAACGGGGAGAAGACAGAGACAATGGGGGCAAGATAGAATGAACGGGGACAGACAGATTGAATGGGGGCAGACAGATTGAATGGGGGCAGACAGAGTGACCGGGGACAAAAAGAGTGACCGGGGGCAGACAGAGTGAACGGGGACAAAAAGAGTGACCGGGGGCAGACAGAGTGAACGGGGACAGACAGAGTGAACGGGGGCAGACACAGTGAATGGGGCAGACACAGTGACCGGTGACAAACAGAGTGACCGAGGGCAGGCAGAGTGAACGGGGACAGACAGAGTGAACGGGTGCAGACAGAGTGAATGAGGGCAAGAGAGAATGAATGGTGACAGACAGAGTGAAAGCGGGCAGTACTGAGTGAATGAGGACAGACAGAGAAAATGGGGGCAGACAGAGTGAACTGGGACAGACAGTGTGAACGGGGACAGAACAAGTGAACGGGGGCAAGATAGAGTGAATGGGAACAGACAGATTGAATGGGGGCAGACAGTTTGAATGGGGGCAGACAGAGTGACCGGGGACAAACAGAGTGACCTGGGTAGACAGAGTGAATGGGGACAGACACAGTGACCGGGGGCAGACAGAGTGAACGGGGACAGACAGAGTGAACGGGGACAGACAGAGTGACCGGGTGCAGACAGAGTGAATGAGGACAGACTGAGTAAATGGGGGCAGACAGAGGGAATGGGGACAGAGAGAGTGAATGTGGGCAGACAGAGTGAATGGGGCAGACAGAGTAAATGGGGACAGATAGTGTGAACGGGGACTGAAAGAGTGAATGGGGACAGACAGAGTGGACGGGAAAAATAAAAGTGAACGGGGACAGAAGGAGTGAATGGGGACAGACAGAGTGAATGGGGGCAGACAGAGTGAATGGGGACAGAAAGAGTGAACGGGAACAAGACAGAGTGAACGGGGACAGACAGAGTGAACGGGGACAGACAGATTGAATGGGGACAGACAGACTGAACAGGGGCAAACAGATTGAACGGGGGCAGCCAAGTCACCAGGGGCAGACAGAGTGAATGGGGTAAGATAGATTGAAAGGCGACAGAGAGAGTGAACGCGTGCAGTAATGAGTGAATGAGGACCAACAGAGTGAATGGGGGCAGACAGAGTGAATGGGGGCAGACAGAGTGAACGGGGACAAGACCGAGTGAACGGGGACAGACAGAATAAACGGGGACAAGACAGAGTGAACGGGGACAGACAGAGTGAACGTGGGCAGTACTGAGTGAATGAGGACAGACAGAGTAAATTGGGGCAGACAGAGTGAACAGGGACAGACAGACTGTACGGGGACAGACAGAGTGAACGGGGGCAAGATAGAGTGAATGGGGACAGAAAGACTGAATGGGCAAACAGAGTGAAAGGGGGCAGACAGAGTGAACGGGGACAAGACAGAGTGAACGGGGACAGACAGAGTAAATGGGGACAGACAGAGTGAACAGGGACAAGACAGAGTGAACGGGGACAGACAGAGTGAACGGGGACAAGAAAGAGTGAACGGGGACAAGACAGAGTGATCGGGGACAGACAGAGTGAACGGGGACAGACAGAGTGAATGGGGACGGACAGAATGAACAGGGGCAAACAGAGTGAAAGGGGGCAGACAGAGTGAACGGGAGAAGACAAAGTGAAAAGCTGCAGACAGAGTGAACGGGGGAAGACAGAGTGAACGGGGGCAGACAAAGAGAACAGGTGCAGACAGAGTGAATGGGGGCAAGATAGAGTGAATGGGGACAGACAGAGTGAACGCGTGCAGTACTGAGTGAATGAGGACAAACAGAGTAAATGTGTGCAGACAGAGTGAACTGGGACAGACAGCGTGAACGGGGACAGACAGAGTGAACGGGGGCAAGATAGAGTGAATGGGGAGAAGACAGAGACAATGGGGGCAAGATAGAATGAACGGGGAGAGACAGATTGAATGGGGGCAGACAGATTGAATGGTGGCAGACAGAGTGACCGGGGACAAAAAGAGTGACCGGGGGCAGACAGAGTGAACGGGGACAAAAAGTGTGACCGGGGGCAGACAGAGTGAACGGGGACAAAAAGTGTGACCGGGGGCAGACAGAGTGACCGGTGACAAACAGAGTGACCGAGGGCAGGCAGAGTGAACGGGGACAGACAGAGTGAACGGGGACAGACAGAGTGAACGGGTGCAGACAGAGTGAATGAGGACAGAAAGATTAAATGGGGGCAGACAGAGTGAACAGGGACAGACAGAGTGAACGGGGACAGAAAGAGTGAATGGGGGCAGACTGAGTGAATGGGGACAGTCAGAGTGAATGGGAACAAGACAGAGTGAATGTGGGCAGACTGAGTGAATGGGCACAGACAGAGTAAACGGGGACAGACAGAGTGAACGGGGACTGAAAGAGTGAATGGTGACAGAGAGAGTGAACGGGAACAAGACAGAGTGAACGGGGACAGAAAGAGTGAATGGGGACAGACAGAGTGAACAGGGGCAGACAGAATGAATGGGGGCAGACAGAGGGAATGGGGACAGACAGAGTGAACTGGAACAAGACAGAGTGAACGGGGACAGACAGAGTGAACGGGGACAGACAGAGTGACCGGGGACAGACAGAGTGAACAGGGGCAGACAGAGTGAATGGAGCCAGACAGAGTGATTGGGGGCAGACAGAGTGAATTTGGATAGACAGAGTGAACGGGAACATGAAAGAGTGAACGGGGACAGAAAGAGTGAATGAGGGCAGGCAGAGTGAATGGGGACAGACAGAGTGACCAGGGACAGACAGAGTGAACAGAGGACAGACAGAGTAACCTGGGACCGACAGAGTGAACAGGGGCAGAGAGAGTGAATGTGGACAGAGAGAGTGAATCAAGGCAGGCAGAGTGAACGGGGACAGACAGAGTGAACAGGGACAGACAGAGTGACTGGGGACCGACAGAGTGAGCAGGGGCAGACAGAGTGAATGGGGCCGGACTGAGTGTTTGGTGACAGACAGAGTGAATGGCGACAGACAGAGTGAATGGGGACAGACAGAGCGAATGGGAGCAGACAGAGTGAATGGGGACAGACAGAATGAACGGGAACAAGACAGAGTGAACGGGGACAGAAAGAGTGAATGAGGGCAGACGGAGTGAACGGGGACTGAAAGTGTGAATGAGGACAGACAGAGTGAATGGGGGCAGACAGAGTGACCTGGGACCGTCAGAGTGAACGGCGACAGACAGATTGACTGGGGACCGACAAAGTGAACGTGGAGAGACAGAGTGAACGGGGACAAGACAGAGTGAACGGGGGCAGACAGAGCAAACAGGGGCAGACAGAGTGACTGGGGACATACATAGGGAATGGGGGCAGGCAGAGTTACCGGGGATAAACAGTGTGAACGGGGACAGACAGAGTGAACGGGGACAGACAGAGTGAACGGGGTCAGACAGAGTGAAAGGGAAAAGACAGACTGAACAGGGGCAAACAGAGTGAACGGGGACAGACAGAGTGAACGGGGACAGACAGAGTGAAAGGGAAAAGACAGACTGAACAGGGGCAAACAGAGTGAACGGGGGCAGACAAAGTGAACGGGGACAGACAGAGTGAAAGGGAAAAGACAGACTGAACAGGGGCAAACAGAGTGAACGGGGACAGACAGAGTGAACGGGGACAGACAGAGTGAAAGGGAAAAGACAGACTGAACAGGGGCAAACAGAGTGAACGGGGACAGACAGAGTGAACGGGGACAGACAGAGTGAAAGGGAAAAGACAGGCTGAACAGGGGCAAACAGAGTGAATGGGGACAGACAGACTGAACAGGGGCAAACAGAGTGAACGGGGGCAGACAAAGTGAACGGGGACAAGACAGAGTGAACGGGGACAGACAGAGTAAATGGGGACAGACAGAGTGAACAGGGACAAGACAGAGTGAACGGGGACAGACAGAGTGAACGGGGACAAGAAAGAGTGAACGGGGACAAGACAGAGTGATCGGGGACAGACAGAGTGAACGGGGACAGACAGAGTGAATGGGGACGGACAGAATGAACAGGGGCAAACAGAGTGAAAGGGGGCAGACAGAGTGAACGGGAGAAGACAAAGTGAAAAGCTGCAGACAGAGTGAACGGGGGAAGACAGTGAACGGGGGCAGACAAAGAGAACAGGTGCAGACAGAGTGAATGGGGGCAAGATAGAGTGAATGGGGACAGACAGAGTGAACGCGTGCAGTACTGAGTGAATGAGGACAAACAGAGTAAATGGGTGCAGACAGAGTGAACTGGGACAGACAGCGTGAACGGGGACAGACAGAGTGAACGGGGGCAAGATAGAGTGAATGGGGAGAAGACAGAGACAATGGGGGCAAGATAGAATGAACGGGGAGAGACAGATTGAATGGGGGCAGACAGATTGAATGGTGGCAGACAGAGTGACCGGGGACAAAAAGAGTGACCGGGGGCAGACAGAGTGAACGGGGACAAAAAGTGTGACCGGGGGCAGACAGAGTGAACGGGGACAAAAAGTGTGACCGGGGGCAGACAGAGTGACCGGTGACAAACAGAGTGACCGAGGGCAGGCAGAGTGAACGGGGACAGACAGAGTGAACGGGGACAGACAGAGTGAACGGGTGCAGACAGAGTGAATGAGGACAGAAAGATTAAATGGGGGCAGACAGAGTGAACAGGGACAGACAGAGTGAACGGGGACAGAAAGAGTGAATGGGGGCAGACTGAGTGAATGGGGACAGTCAGAGTGAATGGGAACAAGACAGAGTGAATGTGGGCAGACTGAGTGAATGGGCACAGACAGAGTAAACGGGGACAGACAGAGTGAACGGGGACTGAAAGAGTGAATGGTGACAGAGAGAGTGAACGGGAACAAGACAGAGTGAACGGGGACAGAAAGAGTGAATGGGGACAGACAGAGTGAACAGGGGCAGACAGAATGAATGGGGGCAGACAGAGGGAATGGGGACAGACAGAGTGAACTGGAACAAGACAGAGTGAACGGGGACAGACAGAGTGAACGGGGACAGACAGAGTGACCGGGGACAGACAGAGTGAACAGGGGCAGACAGAGTGAATGGAGCCAGACAGAGTGATTGGGGGCAGACAGAGTGAATTTGGATAGACAGAGTGAACGGGAACATGAAAGAGTGAACGGGGACAGAAAGAGTGAATGAGGGCAGGCAGAGTGAATGGGGACAGACAGAGTGACCAGGGACAGACAGAGTGAACAGAGGACAGACAGAGTAACCTGGGACCGACAGAGTGAACAGGGGCAGAGAGAGTGAATGTGGACAGAGAGAGTGAATCAAGGCAGGCAGAGTGAACGGGGACAGACAGAGTGAACAGGGACAGACAGAGTGACTGGGGACCGACAGAGTGAGCAGGGGCAGACAGAGTGAATGGGGCCGGACTGAGTGTTTGGTGACAGACAGAGTGAATGGCGACAGACAGAGTGAATGGGGACAGACAGAGCGAATGGGAGCAGACAGAGTGAATGGGGACAGACAGAATGAACGGGAACAAGACAGAGTGAACGGGGACAGAAAGAGTGAATGAGGGCAGACGGAGTGAACGGGGACTGAAAGTGTGAATGAGGACAGACAGAGTGAATGGGGGCAGACAGAGTGACCTGGGACCGTCAGAGTGAACGGCGACAGACAGATTGACTGGGGACCGACAAAGTGAACGTGGAGAGACAGAGTGAACGGGGACAAGACAGAGTGAACGGGGGCAGACAGAGCAAACAGGGGCAGACAGAGTGACTGGGGACATACATAGGGAATGGGGGCAGGCAGAGTTACCGGGGATAAACAGTGTGAACGGGGACAGACAGAGTGAACGGGGACAGACAGAGTGAACGGGGTCAGACAGAGTGAAAGGGAAAAGACAGACTGAACAGGGGCAAACAGAGTGAACGGGGACAGACAGAGTGAACGGGGACAGACAGAGTGAAAGGGAAAAGACAGACTGAACAGGGGCAAACAGAGTGAACGGGGGCAGACAAAGTGAACGGGGACAGACAGAGTGAAAGGGAAAAGACAGACTGAACAGGGGCAAACAGAGTGAACGGGGACAGACAGAGTGAACGGGGACAGACAGAGTGAAAGGGAAAAGACAGACTGAACAGGGGCAAACAGAGTGAACGGGGACAGACAGAGTGAACGGGGACAGACAGAGTGAAAGGGAAAAGACAGGCTGAACAGGGGCAAACAGAGTGAACGGGGACAGACAGAGTGAACGGGGACAGACAGAGTGAAAGGGAAAAGACAGACTGAACAGGGGCAAACAGAGTGAACGGGGACAGACAGAGTGAATGGGGACAGACAGACTGAACAGGGGCAAACAGAGTGAACGGGGGCAGACAAAGTCAACAGGGGCAGTCAGAGTCAATGGGGTAAGATAGATTGAAAGGCGACAGACAGAGTGAACGCGAGCAGTACTGAGTGAATGAGGACCGACAGAGTGAACGGGGGCAAGACAGAGTGAACGGGGACAGACAAAGTGAACAGGTGCAGACAGAGTGAATGGGGACAGACAGAGTGAACGTGGGCAGTACTGAGTGAACAGGGACAGACAGAGTGTACGGGGACAGATAGAGTGAACGGGGGCAAGATAGATTGAACGGGGGCAAGACAGAGTGAATGGGGACAGAAAGAGTGAACAGGGACAGACAGAGTGATCGGGGACAGACAGAGTGAACGGGGACAGACAGAGTGAATGGGGACAGACAGAGTGACCGGGGACAGACAGAGTGAATGGGGACAGAAAGAGTGACCGGGGACAAACAGAGTGACCGGGGGCAGACAGAGTGAACGGGGACAGACAGAGTGAATGGGGGCAGACACAGTGAATGGGGGCAGACACAGTGACCGGGGGCAGACAGAGTGAACGAGGACAGACAGAGTGAACGGGGGCAGACACAGTGACCGGGGACAGACAGAGTGAACGGGGGCAGACACAGTGAATGGGGGCAGAAACAGTGACCGGTGACAAACAGAGTGACCGAGGGCAGTCAGAGTGAACAGGGGCAGACAGAGTGAATGGGGCCAGACAGAGTGATTGGGGGCACTCAGAGTGAATGGGGACAGACAAAGTGAACGGGAACATGAAAGAGTGAACGGGGACAGAAAGAGTGAATGAGGGCAGGCAGAGTGAACGTGGACAGGCAGAGTGAACAGGGGACAGACAGAGTGAACAGGGGACAGACAGAGTAACCTGGGACCGACAGAGTGAACAGGGGCAGACAGAGTGAATGGGGACAGAGAGAGTGACCGGGGACCGACAGAGTGAATGGGGACAGACAGAGTGTCCATGGACCGACAGAGTGAATGGGGACAGACAGAGTGTCCGGGGACCGACAGAGTGAATGGGGACAGACAGAGTGACCGGGGACCGACAGAGTGAACGGGGACAGAAAGAGTGACCGGGGACCGACAACGTGAAAGGGGACAGACAGAGGGAACAGGTACAAGACAGTGTGAACGGGGGCAGACAGAGTGAACAGGGGCAGACAGAGTGAACAGGGGCAGACAGATTGAATGGGGATATTCATAGGGAACGGGAGAAGGCAGAGTTACCGGGGATAGTCAGACTGAACGGGTCAGACAGATTGAACGGGGGCAGACAGATTGAACCGGGGGAAAGATAGAGTGAATGGGGACAGACAGAGTGAACAGGCACTGACAGAGTGAACGGGGACAGACAGAGAGACCTGGGACCGTCAGAGTGAACGGGGACAGACAGATTGACTGGGGACCGACAAAGTGAACGGGGAGAGACAGAGTGAATGGGGACAAGACAGAGTGAACAGGGGCAGACAGAGTGAATGGGGACAGACAGAGTGAACGGGAACAGGAAAGAGTGAACGGGGACAGAAAGAGTGAATGAGAGCAGGCAGAGTGAATGGGGACAGACAGAGTGAACAGGGGCAGACAGAGTGAATGGGGACAGAGAGAGTGAATCAAGGCAGGCAGAGTGAACGGGGACTGACAGAGTGAACAGGGACAGACAGAGTGACTGGGGACCGACAGAGTGAACAGGGGCAGACAGAGTGAATGGGGGCAGACAGAGTGAACGGGAACAAGACAGAGTGAACGGGGACAGAAAGAGTGAATGGGGACAGACAGAGGGAATGGGGACAGAGAGAGTGAATGTGGGCAGACAGAGTGAATGGGGACAGACAGAGTAAACGGGGACAGACAGAGTGAACGGGGACAGACAGAGCGAACGGGGACTGAAAGAGTGAATGAAGGCAGGCAGAATGAACGGGGACAGACAGAGTGAACGTGGACAGACAGAGTGTCTGGGGACTGACAGAGTGAACAGGGGCAGACAGAGTGAATGGGGCCAGACTGAGTGTTTGGCGACAGACAGAGTGAATGGGAGCAGACAGAGTGAAAGGGAATAAGACAGAGTGAACGGGGACAGAAAGAGTGAATGGGGACAGACAGAGTGAATGGGGACAGACAGAGCGAATGGGGGCAGACAGAGTGAATGGGGAAAGACAGATTGAACGGGAACAAGACAAAGTAAAAGGGGATAGAAAGAGAGAATGAGGGCAGACGGAGTGAACAGGGACAGAAAGAGTGACTGAGGGCAGGCAGAGTGACCAGGGACAGACAGAGAGAACGGGGACAGACAGAGTGACCGGGGACAGACAGAGTGAACAGGGGCAGACAGAGTGAATGGGGACAGACAAAGTGAACGGGAACATGAAAGAGTGAATGGGACAGAAAGAGTGAATGAGGGCCGACAGAGTGACCGGGGACAGACAGAGTGAACAGGGGACAGAAAGAGTGAACGTGGACAGACAGAGTGACCGGGGACAGACAGAGTGAACAGGGGACAGAAAGAGTGAACGTGGACAGACAGAGTGACCGGGGACAGACGGAGAGAACAGGGGACAGACAGAGTAACCTGGGACCGACAGAGTGAACAGGGGCAGACAGAGTGAATGGTGTCAGAGAGAGTGACCGGGGACCGACAGAGTGAACGGGGACGGACAGAGTGTCCGGGGACCGACAGAGTGAATGGGGACAAGACAGAGTGAATGGGGATATACATAGGGAACGGGGGCAGGCAGAGTTACCGGGGATGGACAGATTGAACGGGTCAGACAGATTGAACGGGGACAGACAGATTGAACCGGGGGAAAGGTAGAGTGAATGGGTACAGACAGAGTGAATGGGGGCAGGCAGAGTGAACAGGGACAGACAGATTGAACCGGGGGAAAGGTAGAGTGAATGGGTACAGACAGAGTGAATGGGGGCAGGCAGAGTGAACAGGGACAGACAGAGTGAACAGGCACTGACAGAGTGACCGGGGACAGACAGAGTGACCTGGGACCGTCAGAGTGAACGGGGACAGACAGATTGACTGGGGACCGACAAAGTGAACGGGGAGAGACAGAGTGAACGGGGACAAAACAGAGTGAACGGGGGCAGACAGAGCAAACAGGGGCAGACAGAGTGAATGGGAGCAGACAGAGTGAACGTGGACAGACAGATTGAACGGTGGCAGACAGAGTGAACGGGGACAGACAGAGTGAACGGGGACAGACAGAATAAATGGGGACAGATAGACTGAACAGTGGCAAACAGAGTGAACGGGGGCAGACAAAGTCAACAGGGGCAGACAGAGTGAATGGGGTAAGATAGATTGAAAGGCGACAGACAGAGTGAACGCGAGCAGTACTGAGTGAATGAGGACCGACAGAGTGAATGGGAGCAGACAGAGTGAACGGGGACAAGACAGAGTGAACGGGGGCAAGACAGATTGAACGGGGACAAGACCGAGTGAATGGGTGAGACAGAGTGAACTGGGACAGACAGATTGAACGGGGACAGACAGAGTAAACGGGAACAGGAAAGAGTGAACAGGGACAGAAAGAGTGAATGAGGGCAGACAGAGTGAACAGGGACAGAAAGAGTGAACGTGGACAGACAGAGTGACCGGGGACAGACAGAGTGAGCAGGGACAGACAGAGTAACCTGGGACCGACAGAGTGAACAGGGGCAGAAAGAGTGAATGGGGACAGAGAGAGTGACCGGGGACCGACAGAGTGAACGGGGATGGACAGTGTGACCGGGGACCGACAGAGTGAACGGGGACAGACAGAGTGTCCGGGGACCGACAGAGTGAATGGGGTCAGACAGAGTGACCGTGGACAGACAGAGTGAACGGGGACAGACAGAGTGACCGGGGACCGACAAAGTGAAAGGGGACAGACAGAGTGAACGGGGACAGAAAGAGTGAACAGGGGCAGACAGAGTGAATGGGGACAGACTGAGTGATTGGGGGCAGACAGAGTGAATGGGAACAGACAGAGTTAATGGGAACATGAAACAGTGAATGGGGACCGAAAGAGTGAATGAGGGCAGGCAGAGTGACCGGGGACAGACAGAGTGAATGGGGCAAGATAGATTGAAAGGTGACAGACAGAGTGAATGCGGGCAGTACTGAGTGAATGAGGACAGACAGAGTGAATGGGGGCCGACAGAGTGACTGGGGACAGACAGAGTGAACGGGGACAAGACAGAGTGAACGGGGACAAGACCGAGTGAACGGGGAAAGACAGAATGAACAGGGACAGACAGATTGAACCGGGGGCAGACAAAGTGAACAGGTGCAGACAGAGTGAATGGGGGCAAGATAGAGTGAATGGGGACAGACAGAGTGAACGCGGGCAGTACTGAGTGAATGAGGACAGACAGAGTAAATGGGGGCAGACAGAGTGAACAGGGACAGACAGAGTGTACAGGGACAGACAGAGAGAACGGGGGCAAGATAGAGTGAATGGGGGCAAGACAGAGTGAATGGGGACAGAAAGACTGAATGGGCAAACAGAGTGAAAGGGGGCAGACAGAGTGAACGGGAGCAGACAAAGTGAACAGGTGCAGACAGAGTGAACGGGGACAAGACAGAGTGAACGGGGATAGACAGAGTGAACGGGGACAAGAAAGTGAGAACGGGGACAAGATAGAGTGAACGGGGACAGACAGATTGAACCGGGGGCAAGACAGAGTGAACGGGGACAGACAGAGTGAACGGGGGCAGACAGAGTGAATGGGGACAGAAAGACTGAACAGGGGCAAACAGAGTGAAAGGGGGCAGACAGAGTGAACGGGAGAAGACAAAGTGAACAGCTGCAGACAGAGTGAACGGGGGAAGACAGAGTGAACGGGGGCAGACAAAGAGAACAGGTGCAGACAGAGTGAATGGAGGCAAGATAGAGTGAATGGGGACAGACAGAGTGAACGCGGGCAGTACTGAGTGAATGGGGACAGACAGAGTAAATGGGGGCAGACAGAGTGAACTGGGACAGACAGCGTGAACGGGGACAGACAGAGTGAACGGGGGCAAGATAGAGTGAATGGGGGCAAGACTGAGTGAATGGGGGCAAGATAGAATGAACGGAGACAGACAGATTGAACGGGGGCAGACAGATTGAATGGGGGCAGACAGAGTGACAGGGGACAAACAGAGTGACCTGGGGCAGACAGAGTGAAAGGGGACAGACAGAGTGAACGGGGACAGACAGAGTGACCGGGGGCAGACAGAGTGAACGTGGACAGACAGAGTGAACGGGGACCGACAGTGTTAACGGGAACAGGAAAGAGTGAACAGGGACAGAAAGAGTGAATGAGGTCAGGCAGAGTGAATGGGGACAGAAAGAGTGAACGTGGGCAGACAGAGTGAATGGGGACAGACAGAGTGAACGGGGACAGACAGAGTGAACAGGGGCAGACAGAGTGAATGGGGCCAGACAGAGTGATTGAGGGCAGACAGTGTGAATGGGAACAGACAGAGTGAACGGGAACATGAAAGAGTGAACATGGACAGACAGAGTAACCTGGGACCGACAGAGTGAACGGGGACAGACAGAGTGAACGGGGGCAGACAGAGTGAACGGGTCAGACTGAGTGAACGGGGACATACAGATTGAACCAGGGGAAAGATAGAGTGAATGGGGACAGACAGAGTGACCGGGGACCGACAAAGTGAACGGGGGACAGACGGAGGGAACGGGGACAGACAGAGTGAACGGGGACAAGACAGAGTGAACGGGTCAGACTGAGTGAACGGGGACATACAGATTGAACCAGGGGAAAGATAGAGTGAATGGGGGCAGGCAGAGTGAACAGGGACAGACAGAGTGAACGGGCACTGACAGAGTGACCGGGGACAGACAGATTGACCGGGGACCGACAAAGTGAACGGGGAGAGAAAGAGTGAACGGGGACAAGACAGAGTGAACGTGGACAGATAGTGTGAACGGAGACAAGACAGAGTGAACAGGGGCAGACAGAGTGAACGGGGATAGACAGAGTGAACGGGGACAGATAGAGTGACCGGGGACCGACAAAGTGAACGGGGAGAGACAGAGTGAGCAGTGGCAGACAGAGTGAACAGGGGCAGACAGTGTGAATGGGAACAGACAGTGTGAATGGGAACAGACAGAGTGAATGGGGATATACATAGGGAACGGGGGCAGGAAGAGTTACCGGGGATAGACAGTGTGAACGAGTCAGACTGAGTGAACGGGGACAGACAGAGTGACCGGGGACCGACAATGTGAACCGGGACAGACAGAGGGAACGGGGACAAGACAGGGTGAATGGGGACAGACAGAGTGAATGGGGGCAGGCAGAGTGAACTGGGACAGACAGAGTGAACTGGGACAGACAGAGTGACCGGGGACCGTCAGAGTGAATGGGGACAGAGAGATTGACTGGGGACCGACAAAGTGAACGGGGACAAACAGAGTGTCTGGGGACCGACAGAGTGAACGGGGACAGACAGAGTGACCGTGGACAGACAGAGTGACCGGGGACCGTCAGAGTGAACGGGGACAGACAGATTGACTGGGGACCGACAAAGTGAACGGGGAGAGACAGAGTGAACGGGGACAAGACAGAGTGAACGGGTGTAGACAGAGTGAACAGGGGCAGACAGAGAGAATGGGGACATACATAGGGAACGGGGGCAGGCAGAGTTACCGGGTATAGACAGAGTGAACGGGGACAGACGGATTGGACGGGGACAGACAGAGTTAACGGGAACAGGAAAGAGTGAACAGGGACAGAAAGAGTGAATGAGGGCAGGCAGAGTGAATGGGGACAGAGAGAGGGATCGTGGACCGACAGAGTTAACGTGGACAGACAGAGTAACCGGGGACAGACAGAGTGAACTGGGACAGACAGAGTAACCTGGGACCGACAGAGTGAACGGGGGCAGACAGGGTGAATGGGGGCAGGCAGAGTGAAAAGGGACAGACAGAGTAAATGGGGACAGACAGAATGAACGGGGACAAGACAGAGAGAATGGGGACATACATAGGGAACGGGGGCAGGCAGAGTTACCGGGGATAGACAGAGTGAACGGGGACAGACAGATTGAACGGGGACAGACAGTGTTAACGGGAACAGGAAAGAGTGAACAGGGACAGAAAGAGTGAATGAGGTCAGGCAGAGTGAACGGGGACAGAAAGAGTGAACGTGGGCAGACAGAGTGACCGGGGACAGACAGGGTGAACGGGGACAGTCAGAGTGTCCGCGGACCGACAGAGTGAATGGGGACAGACAGATTGAACAGGGGGCAAGATAGAGTGAATGGGGACAGACAGAGTAAACGGGGACAGACAGAGTGAATGGGGACAGACAGAATGAATAAGGGCAGACAGAGTGAATGGGGACAGAAAGACTGAACAGTGGCAAACAGAGTGAAAGGGGGCGGACAGATTGAACGGGAGCAGACAAAGTGAACAGGTGCAGACAGAGTGAACGGGGGCAGTCAGAGTGAACGGGGGCAGACAAAGTGAACATGGCAGACAGAGTGAATGGGGAAAGACAGTGTGAATTGGGGCAGACAGAATGAACGGGGACAAACAGAGTGAATGGGGGCAAGACAGAGTGAACGGGGGCAGAGAGAGTGAACGGGGGCTGACAAAGTCAACAGGGGCAGACAGAGTGAATGGGGCAAGATAGATTGAACGGGGACGGACAGAGTGAAAGGGGACAGAAAGAGTGAATGCGGGCAGTGCTGAGTGAATGAGGACAGACAGAGTGAACGTGGGCAGACAGAGTGAATGGGGGCAGACAGAGTGAACGGGGTCAAGACAGAGTGAACGGGAACAAGATAGAGTGAACGGGGGTAAGACAGAGTGAACGGCGGCTGACGGAGTAAACAGGGACAGACAGTGTGAACGGCAACAGACAAAGTGAACGGGGGCAGACAGAGTGAAAGGGGACAAGACAGAGTGAATGGGGACAAGACAGATTGAACGGGGGCAAGATAGAGTGAACGGGGGGAAGACAGAGTGAATGGGGGCAAGATAGAATGAACTGGGACAAACAGAGTGAACGGCGGCAGACAGATTGAATGGGGGCAGACAGAGTGACCGGGGCAGACAGAGTGAACGAGGACAGACAGAGTGACTGGGTGCAGACAGAGTGAAATGGGACAGACAGAATGAATAAGGGCTGACAGTGTGAATGGGCTCAGAAAGACTGAACAGGGGCAAACAGAGTGAAAGGGGGCAGACAGAGAAAACTGGAGCAGACAAAGTGAACAGGTGCAGACAGAGTGAACGGGGGCAGATAGAGTGAACGGGGACAAGACAGATTGAATGGGGACAGTCAGATTGAATGGGGACAGACAGATTGAACCGGGGGCAAGATAGAGTGAATGGGGACAGACAGAGTGAACGGGGACGGACAGAGTGAATGGGGACAGACAGAATGAATGAGGGCAGACAGAGTGAATGGGGCCAGAAAGACTGAACAGGGGCAAACAGAGTGAAAGGGGGCAGACAGAGTGAACGGGAGCAGACAAAGTGAACAGGTGCAGACAGAGTGAACGGGGGCAGACAGAATGAACGGGGGCAGACAAACTGAACAGGGGCAGACAGAGTGAATGGGGGCAAGATAGAGTGAACGTGGACAGACAGAGTGTATGGGGACAGACAGAGTGAATGGGGACAGACAGAGTAAACGGGGACAAGACAGAGTGAACGGGGAGAGAAAGAGTGAATGGGGACAGACAGAGTGAATGGGGGCAGACAGAGTGAATGGGGACAGACAGAGTGAACGGGAGCAAGATAGAGTGAACGGGGACAGAAAGAGTGAATGAGAGCAGACAGAGTGAACGGGGACAGAAAGAGTGAATCAAGGCAGGCAGAGTGAACAGGGACCGACAGAGTGAACAGGGGCAGACAGAGTGAATTGGGCCAGACAGAGTGAATGGGGGCAGACAGAGTGAATGGGGACAGACAGAGTGAATGGGGACAGACAGAGTGAACGGGAACAAGACAGAGTGAATGGGGGCAGACAGAGTGAACGGGGACAGAAATAGTGAATGGGAACAAGACAGAGTGAATGGGGGCAGACAGAGTGAACGGGGACAGAAAGAGTGAATGGGGGCAGGCCGAGTGAACGGGGACAGACAGAGTGAACAGGGGCAGACAGAGTGACCGGGGACAGACAGAATGATTGGGTGCAGACAGAGTGAATAGGGACAGACAGAGTGAACGGGAACATGAAAGAGTGAACGGGGACAGAAAGAGTGAATGAGGGCAGGCAGAGTGAACGAGGACAGAAAGAGTGACCGGGGACAAACAGAGTGAACGGGGACAGAAAGAGTAACCTGGGACCTACAGAGTGAACAGGGGCAGAAAGAGTGAACGGGGGCAGACAGAGTGAACAGGGGCAGACAGAGTGAATGGGGACATACATAGGGAACAGGGGCAGGCAGAGTTACCGGGGATAGACAGAGTGAACGGGTCAGACTGAGTGATCGGGGACAGACAGATTGAACCGGGGGAAAGATAGAGTGAATGGGGACAGACAGAGTTAATGGGGGCTGACAGAGTGAAAAGGGACAGACAGAGTGAACGGGCACTGACAGAGTGACCGGGGACAGACAGAGTGACCGGGGACCGTCAGAGTGAACGGGCACAGACAGATTGACTGGGGACCGACAAAGTGAATGGGGAGAGACAGAGTGAACGGGGCAAGACAGAGTGAACGGGGGCAGACAGAGCAAACAGGGGCAGACAGAGTGAATGAGGACAAGACAGAGTGAACGGGGACAGACAGAGTGAACGGGGACAGACAGAGTGAACGGGGACAGACAGTGTGAACGGGAGCAGAAAGAGTGAATTGGGAGAGACAGTGTGAATTGGGGACAGACAGAGTCAATGGGGGCAAGATAGAGTGAACAGGGACAGACAGAGTGAACGGGAACTGACAGATTGAACCGGGGGCAAGATAGATTGAATGTGGGCAGGACAGACTGAATGGGGACAGACAGAGTGAACGGGTGCAGACAATGTGAACAGGGGCAGACAGAGTGAAAGTGGACATACATAGGGTATGGGGTCAGGCAGAGTTATACGGGCAAGACAGTGTGAACGTGGACAGTTAGAGTGAACGGGGACAAGTCAGAGTGAACGGGGACAGACAGATTGAACCTGGGGCAAGATAGAGTGAACGGGGACATACAGAGTGAACGGGGGCAGACAGAGTGAATGGGGACAGACAGTGTGAATTGGGGCAGACAGAATGAACGGGGACAAACAGAGTGAATGGGGGCAAGACAGAGTGAACTGGGGCAGACAGGGTGAACGGGGGCAGACAAAGTCAACAGGGGCAGACAGAGTGAATGGGGCAAGACAGATTGAACGGGGACAGACAGAGTGAAAGGGGACAGAAAGAGTGAACGCGGGCAGTGCTGAGTGAATGAGGACAGACAGAGTGAATGGGGGAAGACAGAGTGAACGGGGACAGACAGAGTGAATGGGAGCAGGCAGAGTGAACGTGGACAGACAGAGTGAATGTGGACAGACAGACTGAACAGGGGAAAACAGAGTGAACGGGGGCAGACAAAGTCAACAGGGGCAGACAGAGTGAATGGGGCAAGATAGATTGAACGGCTACAGACAGAGTGAACGCGGGCAGTACTGAGTGAATGAGGACATACAGAGTGAATGGGGGAAGACAGAGTGAAAGGGTGCAAGACAGAGTGAACGGGGACAAGACAGAATGAACGGGGACAAGACAGAGTGAAAGGAGGCAAGATAGAGTGAACGGGGGCAAGATAGAGTGAACGGGGGCAAGATAGAATGAACGGGGGCAAGATAGAATGAACGGGGACAGACTGAGTGAATGAGGACAGACAGAGTAAATGGGGGCAGACAGAGTGAACAGGGACAGACAGAATGTACGGGGACAGACAGAGTGAACGGTGGCAAGATAGAGTGAACGGGGGAAAGACAGATTGAACGGGGGCAAGATAGAATGAACGGGGACAGACAGAGTGAACGGGGGCAGACAGATTGAATGAGGGCAGACAGAGTGACCGGGGACAAACAGAGTGACCGGGGGCAGACAGAGTGGACGGGGACAGACAGAGTGAACGGGGGCAGACTGTGTGAATGGGGGCAGACAGAGTGACCGGGGACAAACAGAGTGAACGGGAACAAGACAGAGTGAACGGGGAAAGACAGAGTGAACGGGGACAGACAGAGTGAATGGGGGCAGTACTGAGTGAATGAGGTCAGAAAGCGTGAAAGGGGCCAGAAAGAGTGAACGCGGGCAGTACTGAGTGAATGTGGACAGACAGAGTGAACGGGGGCCGACAGAGTGAATGGGTACAGACAGTGTGAACGCGGGCAGTACTGAGGGATTGAGGACTGACAGAGTGAACAGGGACAGACAGATTGACCGGGGAAAGACAGAGTGAATGGGGACAGACAGAGTGACCGGGACCGAAAGAGTGAACGGGGACAGACAGAGTGACCGGGGACCGACAAAGTGATTGGGGACAGAAAGGGTGAACTGGGACAGGACGGAGTGAATGGCGGCTGACAGAGTGAACAGGGACAGACAGAGTGAACAGGGACAAGACAGAGTGAACGGGGACAGACAGATTAAACCGGGGGCAAGATAGATTGAACAGGGACAGAAGTAGTGAATGGGGGCAGAGTGAACTGGGACAGACAGATTGAACGGGGGCAGAAAGAGTGAATGGGGACAGACAGTGTGAATTGGGGACAGACAGAGTAAACGGGGACAAACAGAGTCAATGGGGGCAAGATAGAGTGAACAGGGACAGATAGAGTGAACGGGGACTGACAGATTGAACCGGGGGCAAGATAGATTGAATGTGGGCAGGACAGACTGAACGGGGACAGACAGAGTGAACGGGGGCAGACAGAGTCAATGGGGGCAAGATAGAGTGAACAGGGACAGACAGAGTGAACGGGGACTGACAGATTGAACCGGGGGCAAGATAGGTTGAATGTGGGCAGGACAGACTGAACGGGGACAGACAGAGTGAACGGGGGCAGACAGAGTGAACAGGGGCAGACAGAGTGAAATTGGACATACATAGGGAATGGGGGCAGGCAGAGTTACCCAGGAAAGACAGCGTGAACGGGGACAGTTAGAGTGAACGGGGACAAGTCAGAGTGAACGGGGACAGACAGATTGAACCTGGTGCGAGATAGAGTGAACGGGGACAGACAGAGTGAATGGGGGCAGGCAGAGTGAATGTGGACAGACAGAGTGAACGGGGGCAGACAGAGTGAATGGGGAAAGAAAGTGTGAATTGGGGCAGACAGAATGAACGGGGACAAACAGAGTGAATGGGGGCAAGACAGAGTGAACAGGGGCAGACAGAGTGAACGGGGGCAGACAAAGTCAACAGGGGCAGACAGAGTGAATGGGGCAAGATAGATTGAACGGGGACAGACAGAGTGAAAGGGGCCATAAAGAGTGAACGCGGGCAGTGCTGAGTGAATGAGGACAGACAGAGTGAACGTGGGCAGACAGAGTGAACTGGGGCAGACAGAGTGAACGGGGGCAGAGTGAATGGGGGCAAGATAGAGTGAATGAGGACAGACAGAGTGAACGGTGGCAGACAGTGTGAAAGGGGAGAGACAGAGTGAACGGGGACAAGACTGAGTGAACGGGGGCAAGTCAGATTGAACGGGGGCAAGATAGAGTGAACGAGGGCAAGACAGAGTGAATGGGGGCAGAC
The DNA here is from genome assembly GCF_017639515.1 of Carcharodon carcharias. NCBI lineage: Eukaryota > Metazoa > Chordata > Chondrichthyes > Lamniformes > Lamnidae > Carcharodon > Carcharodon carcharias. Next base: position 38,441,708 of record NC_054482.1, on the reverse strand, counting down.
AGAGAGCCCGGGAAAACAGAGAGACCGGGGGCAGTCAGAGTGAATGGGGACAAACAGATTGACCAGGAGCAGAGAGAGTGAACGGGGGCAGACAAAGTGAACATGGCAGACAGAGTGAATGGGGAAAGACAGTGTGAATTGGGGCAGACAGAATGAACGGGGACAAACAGAGTGAATGGGGGCAAGACAGAGTGAGCGGGGGCAGACAGAGTGAACGGGGACAGACAAAGTCAACAGGGGCAGACAGAGTGTTTGGGGCAAGATAGATTGAACGGGGACAGACAGAGTGAAAGGGGACAGAAAGAGTGAACGCGGGCAGTGCTGAGTAAATGAGGACAGACAGAGTGAACGTGGGCAGACAGAGTGAATGGGGGCAGACAGAGTGAACGGGGTCAAGACAGAGTGAACGGGAACAAGATAGAGTGAACGGGGGTAAGACAGAGTGAACGGCGGCTGACAGCGTGAACAGGGACAGACAGTGTGAACGGCAACAGACAGAGTGAACGGGGGCAGACAGAGTGAACGGGGACAAGACAGAGTGAACGGGGACAAGACAGAGTGAAAGGGGGCAAGACAGATTGAACGGGGGCAGGATAGAGTGAACGGGGGCCAGACAGAGTGAATGGGGGCAAGATAGAATGAACGGGGACAAACAGAGTGAACGGCGGCAGACAGATTGAATGGGGGCAGACAGAGTGACCGGGGGCAGACAGAGTGAACGGTGACAGACAGAGTGACTGGGTGCAGACAGAGTGAAGGGGGACAGACAGAATGAATAAGGGCAGACAGATTGAATGGGATCAGAAAGACTGAACAGGGGCAAACGGAGTGAAAGGGGGCAGACAGAGTGAACTGGAGCAGACAAAGTGAACAGGTGCAGACAGAGTGAATGGGGGCAGATAGAGTGAACGGGGACATGACAGATTGAATGGGGACACTCAGAGTAAATGGGGACAGACAGAGTGAACGGGGACAAGACAGAGTGAACGGGGCCAGACAGAGTGAACGGGGACAAGACAGAGTGAACGGGGACAAGACAGAGTGAATGGGGAGAGACAGATTGAACCGGGGGCAAGATAGAGTGAATGGGGACAGACAGAGTGAACGGGGACGGACAGAGTGAATGGGGACAGACAGAATGATTAAGGGCAGACAGAGTGAATGGCGACAGAAAGACTGAACAGGGGCAAACAGAGTGAAAGGGGGCAGACAGAGTGAACGGGGCAGACAAAGTGAACAGGGGCAGACAGAGTGAATGGGGGAAAGATAGAGTGAACGGGGGCAGACAAAGTGAACAGGGGCAGACAGAGTGAATGGGGGCAAGATAGAGTGAATGGGGACAGACAGAGTGAACGCGGGCAGTACTGAGTGAATGAGGGCAGAGAGAGTGAACGGGGGCAGACAGTGTGAAAGGGGAGAGACAGAGTGAACGGGGACAAGACTGAGTGAACGGGGGCAAGTCAGATTGAACAGGGGCAAGATAGAGTGAACAGGGGGCAGTCAGAGTGAATGGGGACAAACAGATTGACCGGGGGCAGAGAGAGTGAACGGGGGCAGACAAAGTGAACATGGCAGACAGAGTGAATGGGGAAAGACAGTGTGAATTGGGGCAGACAGAATGAACGGGGACAAACAGAGTGAATGGGGGCAAGACAGAGTGAACGGGGGCAGACAGAGTGAACGGGGGCAGACAAAGTCAACAGGGGCAGACAGAGTGAATGGGGCAAGATAGATTGAACGGGGACAGACAGAGTGAAAGGGGACATAAAGAGTGAACGCGGGCAGTGCTGAGTGAATGAGGACAGACAGAGTGAACGTGGGCAGACAGAGTGAACGGGGTCAAGACAGAGTGAACGGGAACAAGATAGAGTGAACGGGGGTAAGACAGAGTGAACGGCGGCTGACAGCGTTAACAGGGACAGACAGTGTGAACGGCAACAGACAGAGTGAACGGGGGCAGACAGAGTGAACGGGAACAAGACAGAGTGAACGGGGATAAGACAGAGTGAACGGGGACAGACAGAGTGAACGGGGACAAGACAGAGTGAAAGGGGGCAAGACAGATTGAACGGGGGCAAGATAGAGTGAACGGGGGCCAGACAGAGTGAATGGGGGCAAGATAGAATGAACGGGGACAAACAGAGTGAACGGCGGCAGACAGATTGAATGGGGGCAGACAGAGTGACTGGGGGCAAACAGAGTGAACGGTGACAGACAGAGTGACTGGGTGCAGACAGAGTGAAGGGGGACAGACAGAATGAATAAGGGCAGACAGATTGAATGGGATCAGAAAGACTGAACAGGGGCAAATGGAGTGAAAGGGGGCAGACAGAGTGAACTGGAGCAGACAAAGTGAACAGGTGCAGACAGAGTGAACGGGGGCAGATAGAGTGAACGGGGACAAGACAGATTGAATGGGGACACTCAGAGTAAATGGGGACAGACAGAGTGAACGGGGACAAGACAGAGTGAACGGGGACAAGACAGAGTGAACGGGGACAAGACAGAGTGAACGGGGACAAGACAGACTGAATGGGGACAGACAGATTGAACCGGGGGCAAGATAGAGTGAATGGGGACAGACAGAGTGAACGGGGACGGACAGAGTGAATGGGGACAGACAGAGTGAATAAGGGCAGACAGATTGAATGGGGACAGAAAGACTGAACAGGGGCAAACAGCGTGAAAGGGGGCAGATAGAGTGAACGGGAGAAGACAAAGTGAACAGGTGCAGACAGAGTGAACGGGGGCAGACAGAGTGAACGGGGGCAGACAAAGTGAACAGGGGCAGACAGAGTGAATGGGGGCAAGATAGAGTGAATGGGGACAGACAGAGTGAACGCGGGCAGTACTGAGTGAATGAGGACAGACAGAGTGAATGGGGGCAGACAGTGTGAAAGGGGAGAGACAGAGTGAACGGGGACAAGACTGAGTGAACGGGGGCAAGTCAGATTGAACAGGGGCAAGATAGAGTGAACAAGGGCAAGACAGAGTGAATGGGGGCAGACAGAGTGCCCGGGAAAACAGAGTGACCGGGGGCAGTCAGAGTGAATGGGGACAAACAGATTGACCGGGGGCAGAGAGAGTGAACGGGGGCAGACAAAGTGAACATGGCAGACAGAGTGAATGGGGACAGACAGAGTGAATGCGGGCAGTACTGAGTGAATGAGGACAGACAGAGTAAATGGGGGCAGACAGAGTGAATAGGGAGAGACAGTGTGAACGGGGACAAACAGATTGAATGGGGACAAGACTAAGTGAACGGGGGCAAGACAGATTGAACGTGGGCAAGATAGAGTGAACGGGGGCAAAACAGAGTGAACGGGGGCAAGACAGAGTGAATGGGGGCAGACAGAGTGACCGGGGACAAACAGAGTGACCGGGGGCAGACAGAGTGAACTGGAGCAGACAAAGTGAACAGGTGCAGACAGAGTGAACGGGGACAAGACAGATTGAATGGGGACAGACAGAATAAATGGGGACAGACAGAATGAACGGGGACAAGACAGAGTGAACGGGGTCAGACAGAGTGAACGGGGACAAGACAGAGTGAATGGGGACAGACAGATTGAACCGGGGGCAAGATAGAGTGAATGGGGACAGACAGAGTGAACGGGGACAGACAGAGTGAATGGGGACAGACAGAATGAATAAGGGCAGACAGAGTGAATGGGGACAGAAAGACTGAACAGGGGCAAACAGAGTGAAAGTGGGCAGACAGAGAGAACGGGAGCAGACAAAGTGAACAGGTGCAGACAGAGTGAACGGGGACAAGACAGAGTGAACATGGCAGACAGAGTGAATGGGGAAAGACAGTGTGAATTGGGGCAGACAGAGTGAACGGGGACAAGACAGAGTGAATGGGGGCAAGACAGAGTGAACGGGGGCAGACAGAGTGAACGGGGGCAGACAAAGTCAACAGGGGCAGACAGAGTGAATGGGGCAAGATAGATTGAACGGGGACAGACAGAGTGAAAGGGGACAGAAAGAGTGAACGCGGGCAGTGCTGAGTGAATGGGGGCAGACAGAGTGAACGGGGTCAAGACAGTGAACGGGAACAAGATAGAGTGAACGGGGGTAAGACAGAGTGAACGGCGGCTGACAGAGTAAACAGGGACAGACAGTGTGAACGGCAACAGACAGAGTGAACGGGGGCAGACAGAGTGAACGGGGACAAGACAGAGTGAACGGGGATAAGACAGAGTGAACGGGGACAGACAGAGTAAACGGGGACAAGACAGAGTGAAAGGGGGCAAGACAGATTGAACGGGGGCAAGATAGAGTGAACGGGGGCCAGACAGAGTGAATGGGGGCAAGATAGAGTGAACGTGGAAAGACAGAGTGAATGGGGACAGACAGAGTGAATGCGGGCAGTACTGAGTGAATGAGGACAGACAGAGTTAACGGGGGCAGACAAAGTGAACGGGGACAGACAGATTGACCGGGGGTAGGCAGAGTGAACAGGTGCAGACGGAGTGAATGGGGGCAAGATAGAGTGAATGGGGACAGACAGAGTGAACGGGGACAGACAGAGTGAATGGGGACAGACAGAATGAATAAGGGCAGACAGAGTGAATGGGGACAGAAAGACTGAACAGGGGCAAACAGAGTGAAAGTGGGCAGACAGAGAGAACGGGAGCAGACAAAGTGAACAGGTGCAGACAGAGTGAACGGGGACAAGACAGAGTGAACATGGCAGACAGAGTGAATGGGGAAAGACAGTGTGAATTGGGGCAGACAGAATGAACGGGGACAAACAGAGTGAATGGGGGCAAGACAGAGTGAACGGGGGCAGACAGAGTGAACGGGGGCAGACAAAGTCAACAGGGGCAGACAGAGTGAATGGGGCAAGATAGATTGAACGGGGACAGACAGAGTGAAAGGGGACAGAAAGAGTGAACGCGGGCAGTGCTGAGTGAATGGGGGCAGACAGAGTGAACGGGGTCAAGACAGTGAACGGGAACAAGATAGAGTGAACGGGGGTAAGACAGAGTGAACGGCGGCTGACAGAGTAAACAGGGACAGACAGTGTGAACGGCAACAGACAGAGTGAACGGGGGCAGACAGAGTGAACGGGGACAAGACAGAGTGAACGGGGATAAGACAGAGTGAACGGGGACAGACAGAGTAAACGGGGACAAGACAGAGTGAAAGGGGGCAAGACAGATTGAACGGGGGCAAGATAGAGTGAACGGGGGCCAGACAGAGTGAATGGGGGCAAGATAGAGTGAACGTGGAAAGACAGAGTGAATGGGGACAGACAGAGTGAATGCGGGCAGTACTGAGTGAATGAGGACAGACAGAGTTAACGGGGGCAGACAAAGTGAACGGGGACAGACAGATTGACCGGGGGTAGGCAGAGTGAACAGGTGCAGACGGAGTGAATGGGGGCAAGATAGAGTGAATGGGGACAGACAGAGTGAACGCGGGCAGTGCTGAGTGAATGAGGACAGACAGAGTAAATGGGGGCAGACAGAGTGAAAGGGGACAGAAAGAGTGAACGCGGGCTGTGCTGAGTGAATGAGGACAGACAGAGTAAATGGGGGCAGACAGAGTGAATAGGGAGAGACAGTGTGAACGGGGACAAACAGATTGAACGAGGACAAGACTGAGTGAATGGGGGCAAGACAGATTGAACGTGGGCAAGATAGAGTGAATGGGGGCAAGACAGAGTGAATGGGGGCAAGACAGAGTGAATGGGGGCAGACAGAGTGACCTGGGTAAAACAGAGTGACCTGGGACAGACAGAGTGAACGGGGACAGACAGAGTGAACGGGGACAAACAGTGTGAATGGGGGCAGACAGAGAGACCGGGGACAAACAGAGTGACCGGGGGCAGACAGAGTGAACGGGGACAGAGAGTGACCTGGTGCAGACAGAGTGAATGGCGACAGACAGTGTGAATGGCGACAACATAGAGTGAACGAGAACAAGACAGAGTGAACGGGGAAAGACAGAGTGAACGGGGACAGACAGACTGAATGGGGGCAGTACTGAGTGAATGAGGTCAGACAGCATGAATGGGGCCAGACAGAGTGAAGGCGGGCAGTACTGAGTGAATGAGGTCAGACAGCGTGAATGGGACCAGACAGAGTGAACGGGGACAGACAGAGTGAATGGGGACAGACAGAGTGAACGTGAGCAGTACTGAGGGAAAGTGGACAGACAGAGTGAACAGGGGGCAGACAGAGTGACCGGGGACAGACAGAGCGAACGGGGACAGACAGAGTGAACGGGGACAGACAGAATGACCGGGGACCGACAGAGTGAACGGGGACAGACAGAGTGACCGGGGACCGACAAAGTGATTGGGGACAGAAAGGGTGAACGAGGACAGGACAGAGTGAACGGGGGCAGACAATGTGAACAGGGGCAGACAGAGTGAATGGGGACATACATAGGGAATAGGGGCAGGCAGAGTTACCCATGAAAGACAACGTGAACGGGGACAAACAGAGTGAACGGGGACAAGACAGAGTGAATGGGGACAGACCGAGTGACCGGGGACCGACAAAGTGAATGGGGACAGACAGTGCCAACGGGGACAAGACAGAGTGAACAGGGACTGACAGAGTGAACAGGGACAGACAGAGTGAACGGGGACTGTCAGAGTGAACAGGGACAGACAGAGTGAACGGGGACAGGCAGAGTGATTGAGGACAGACAGAGTGACCGGGGACCGACAAAGTGAACAGGGACAGACAGAGTGAACAGGGACAGACAGAGTGAATGGGGGCAGACAGAGTGACCGCGGACAAACAGAGTGAACGAGGACAGACAGAGTGAGAGGGGACCGACAAAGAGAACGGTTACAGAAAGAGTGAATGGGGACAGGACAGAGTGAACGGGGGCAGACAGTGTGAATGGGGGCAGACAGAGTGAATGGGGACATACATAGGGAATGGGGGCAGGCAGAGTTACCAGGGAAGCACAGCGTGAACGGGTCAGACAGAGTGAACGGGGACAAGACAGAGTGAATGGAGACAGACAGATTGATCCGGGGGCAAGATAGAGTGAACGGGGTCAGACAGAGTGAACGGGGGCAGACAGAGTGAATGGGGACAGACAGAGTGAATGGGGACAGACAGAGTGAACGCGGGCAGTACAGAATGAATGAGGACAGAGAGAGTGAACGGGGGCAGACAGAGTTAATGGGGGCAGACAGAGTTAACGGGGTCAAGACAGAGGGAACGGAATCAAGATAGAGTGAACGGGGGCAAGACAGAGTGAACGGGAACAAGACAGAGTAAACGGGAACAAGATAGACTGAATGGGGGCAAGACAGAGTGAACGGGGACAGACAGAGTAAATGGGGACAGACAGAGTGAATGGGGACAGACAAAGTCAACAGGAGCAGACAGAGTGAATGGGGGCAAGATAGAGTGAACTTGGACAGACAGAGCGAATGGGGACAGACAAAGTGAACGGGGACAGACAGAGTGAATGGAGATAGACAGAATGAATAAGGGCTAACAGAGTCAACGGGGACAGAGAGAGTGAACGCGGGCAGACAAAGTCAACAGGGGCAGACAGAGTAAATGGGGATAGACAGAGTGAACAGGGACAAGTCTGAGTGAACGGGGGCAAGATAGAGTGAACAGGGGCAAGACAGAGTGAACGGGAACAAGATAGACTGAATGGGGGCAAGACAGAGTGAACGGGGTCAGACAAAGTGAACAGGGACAGACAGTGTGAACGGCAACAGACTGAGTGACCAGGGCCAGACAGAGTGAACGGGGGCAGACAGAGTGAACGGGGTCAAGACAGAGTGAACGGGAACAAGATAGACTGAATGGGGGCAAGACAGCGTGAACGGGGACAGACAGAGTGAATGGGGACAGACAAAGTCAACAGGGGCAGACAGAGTGAATGGGGGCAAGATAGAGTGAACGTGGACAGACAGAGTGAATGGGGACAGAGAGTGAACGGGGACAAGACAGAGTGAACGGGGACAGACAGAGTGAATGGGGATAGACAGAATGAATAAGGGCTAACAGAGTCAACGGGGACAGAGAGAGTGAACGCAGGCAGACAAAGTCAACCGGGGCAGAGAGAGTGAATGGGGCAAGATAGATTGAACGGGGACAGACAGAGTGAATGGGAACAGACAGAGTGAACGCTGGCAGTACTGAGTGAATGAGGACAGACAGAGTGAACGGGGACAGACAGAGTGAATGGGGGCAGATAGAGTGAACGGGGACAGGACAGAGTGAATGGGGGCAGACAGAGTGAACAGGGGCAGACGGAGTGAATGAGGACATACATAGGGAATGGGGGTAGGCCGGGTTACCCGGGCAACACAGCGTGAACGGGTCAGACAGAGTGAACGGGGACAAGACAGAGTGAACGGGGACAGACAGATTGAACCAGGGGCAAGATTGAGCAAATGGGGACAGACAGAGTGAATGGGGGCAGGCAGAGTGAATTTGGGCAGCAGAGAGAACGGGGACAAACAGAGTTAATGGGGGCAAGACAGAGTGAACAGGGACAGACAGAGTGAAAGTGGACTGACAGATTGAACCGGGGGCAAGATAGATTGATTGGGGGCAGGACAGAGTGAACGGGGACAGACAGAGTGAATGGGGACAGACAGACTGAACAGGGGCAAACAGAGTGAACGGGGGCAGACAGAGTGAACGGGGGCAGTCAAATTCAACAGAGGCAGACAGAGTGAATGGGGCAAGATAGATTGAACGGGGACAGACAGAGTGAATGGGGACAGAGTGAACCCTGGCAGTACTGAGTGAATGAGGACAGACAGAGTGAACGGGGGCAGACAGAGTGAATGGGGACAGACAGAGTGAACGGGGTCAAGACAGAGTGAACGGGAACAAGATAGATTGAATGGGGGCAAGACAGAGTGAATGGGGACAGACAGTGTGAATGGGGACAGACAAAGTCAACAGGGGCAGACAGAGTGAATGGGGGCAAGATAGAGTGAACGTGGACAGACAGAGTGAATGGGGACAGACAGAGTGAACGGGGACAAGACAGAGTGAATGGGGACAGACAGAGTGAACTGGGACAGACAGAGTGAATGGGGATAGACAGAATGAATAAGGTCTAACAGAGTCAACGGGGACAGAGAGAGTGAACGCGGGCAGACAAAGTCAACAGGGGCAGACAGAGTGAATGGGGATAGACAGAGTGAATAGGGAGAAGACTGAGTGAACGGGGGCAAGATAGAGTGAACGGGGGCAAGACAGATTGAATGGGGGCAAGATAGAATGAAAGGGGACAGACAGAGTGAACGGGGGCAGACAGATTGAATGGGGGCAGATAGAGTGTCCAGCGACAAACAGACTGACCTGGGCCAGACAGAGTGAAAGGGGACAGACAGAGTGTCCGGAGGCAGACAGAGTGAACGGGGAGAGACAGAGTGAACAGGGACAGACAGAGTGAATGGGGGCAGACAGAGTGACCGGGGACAAACAGAGTGAACGGGGACAGACAGAGTGAGCGGGGACCGACAAAGAGAACGGGTACAGAAAGAGTGAATGGGGACAGGACAGAGTGAACGGGGGCAGACAGAGTGAATGGGGCAAGATAGATTGAACGGGGACAGACAGAGTGAATGGGGACAGACAGAGTGAACGCTGGCAGTACTGAGTGAATGAGGACAGACAGAGTGAACGGGGACAGACAGAGTGAACGGGGTCAGACAAAGTGAACAGGGACAGACAGTGTGAACGGCAAAAGACAGAGTGAACGGGGTCAAGACAGAGTGAACGGGAACAAGATAGATTGAATGGGGGCAAGACAGAGTGAACGGGGACAGACAGAGCGAATGGTGACAGACAAAGTCAACAGGGGCAGACAGAGTGAATGGGGGCAAGGTAGAGTGAACGTGGATAGACAGAGTGAATGGGGACAGACAGAGTGAACGCGGGCAGTAAAGAGTGAATGAGGACAGACAGAGTGAACGGGGGCAGACAGAGTTAATGAGGGCAGACAGAGTTAACGGGGTCAAGACAGAGTGAACGGGATCAAGATAGAGTGAACTGGGGCAAGACAGAGTGAATGGGGACAGACAAAGTCAACAGGGGCAGACAGAGTGAATGGGGGCAAGATAGAGTGAACGTGGACAGACAGAGTGAATGGGGACAGACAGAGTGAACGGGGACAAGACAGAGTGAACGGGGACAGACAGAGTGAATGGGGATAGACAGAATGAATAAGGGCTAACAGAGTCAACGGGGACAGAGAGAGTGAAAGCGGCAGACAAAGTCAACAGGGGCAGACAGAGTGAATGGGGATAGACAGAGTGAACGGGGACAAGACTGAGTGAATGGGGACAGACAAAGTCAACAGGAGCAGACAGATTGAATGGGGGCAGATAGAATGACCGGCGACAAACAGAGTGACCTGGGGCAGACAGAGTGAAGGGGGACAGACAGAGTGAACAGGGACAGACAGAGTGACCGGGGACAAACAGAGTGAACGGGGACAGACAGAGTGAGCGGGGACCTGACAAAGAGAACGGGTACAGAAAGAGTGAATGGGGACAGGACAGAGTGAACGGGGGCAGACAGAGTGAACGGGGGCAGACAGAGTGAATGGGGACATACATAGGGAATGGGGGCAGGCAGAGTTACCCGGGAAACACAGCGTGAATGGTCAGACACAGTGAACGGGGACAAGACAGAGTGAACGGAGACAGACAGATTGAACCGGGGGCAAGATAGATTGAACGGGAACAGAGAGACTGAACAGTGGCAAACAGAGTGAACGGGGGCAGACAGAGTGAATGGGGGCAGACAAAGTCAACAGGGGCAGCCAGAATGAATGGGGCAAGATAGATTGAACGGGGACAGACAGAGTGAATGGGGAAAGACAGAGTGAACGCGGGCAGTAAAGAGTGAATGAGGACAGACAGAGTGAACGGGGGCAGACAGAGCTAATGAGGGCAGACAGAGTTAACGGGGTCAAGACAGAGTGAACGGGATCAAGATAGAGTGAACTGGGGCAAGACAGAGTGAACGGGGGCAGACAGAGTGAATGGGGACATACATAGGGAATGGGGGCAGGCAGAGTTACCCGGGAAACACAGCGTGAATGGTCAGACACAGTGAACGGGGACAAGACAGAGTGAACGGAGACAGACAGATTGAACCGGGGGCAAGATAGATTGAACGGGAACAGAGAGACTGAACAGTGGCAAACAGAGTGAACGGGGGCAGACAGAGTGAATGGGGGCAGACAAAGTCAACAGGGGCAGCCAGAATGAATGGGGCAAGATAGATTGAACGGGGACAGACAGAGTGAATGGGGAAAGACAGAGTGAACGCGGGCAGTAAAGAGTGAATGAGGACAGACAGAGTGAACGGGGGCAGACAGAGCTAATGAGGGCAGACAGAGTTAACGGGGTCAAGACAGAGTGAACGGGATCAAGATAGAGTGAACTGGGGCAAGACAGAGTGAACGGGGACAGACAAAGTCAACAGGGGCAGACAGAGTGAATGGGGGCAAGATAGAGTGAACGTGGACAGACAGAGTGAATGGGGACAGACAGAGTGAACGGGGACAAGACAGAGTGAACGGGGACAAGACAGAGTGAATGGGGACAGACAGAGTGAATGGGGACAGACAGAATGAATAAGGGCTAACAGAGTCAGCGGGGACAGAGAGAGTGAACGCGGGCAGACAAAGTCAACAGGGGCAGACAGAGTAAATGGGGATAGATAGAGTGAACAGGGACAAGACTGAGTGAACGGGGCCAAGATAGAGTGAACGGGGGCAAGACAGATTGAATGGGGGCAAGATAGAATGAAAGGGGACAGACAGAATAAATGGGGGCAGACATATTGAATGGGGGCAAGTGTAGTGACCGGCGACAAACAGAGTGACCTGGGGCAGACAGAGTGATAGGGGACAGACAGAGTGAACGCGGGCAGTACTGAGTGAATGAGGACAGACAAAGTGAACAGGGGCAGATTGAGTGAATGGGGACAGACAGACTGAACGCGGGCAGTATTGAGGGAATGAGGACAGACAGAGTGACCGGGGACAGACAGAGTGACCGGGGACAGACAGAGTGAACGGGGAAAGACAAAGTGACCGTGGACCGAAAGAGTGAAAGGGGACAGAAAGAGTGACCGGGGACCGACAAAGTGAATGGGGACAGAGTGAGCGGGGACAGGACAGAGTGAACGGGGGCAGACAGAGTGAACAGGGGCAGACGCAGTAAAAGGGGACATACATAGGGAATGGGGGCAGGCAGAGTTACCCGGGAAACACAGCGTGAACAGGTCAAACAGAGTGAACGGGGACAAGACAGAGTGAACGGAGACAGACAGATTGAACCGGGGGCAAGATAGAGTGAACGTGGACAGACAGAGTGAACGGGGGCAGACAGAGTGAATGGGGCAAGATAGATTGAACGGGGACAGACAGAGTGAATGGGGACAGACTGAGTGAACGCGGGCAGTACTGAGTGAATGAGGACAGACAGAGTGAAGGGGGACAAGACTGAGTGAACGGGAACAGACAGAATGAGCGGGTCAGACAGAGTGAATGGGGATAGACAGAATGAATAAGGGCTAACAGAGTCAACGGGGACAGACAGAGTGAAAGGGGTCAGACAAAGTCAACGTGGACAGACAGGGTGAATGGGGACATACATAGGGACCGGGGGCAGGCAGATTTACCGGGGATTGACAGTGTGAACGGGGACAGACAGATTGAACGGGAACAAGAAAGAGTAAATGGGGACAGACAGATTAAACCGGGAGCTAGATAGAGTGAACGGGGACAGACAGAGTGAATGGGAGCAGGCAGAGTGAACGCGGGCAGTGCTGAGTGAATGAGGACAGAGTGAACAGGGGCAGACAGAGTGAATGAGGGCAGACAGAGTGAACGGGGTCAAGACAGAGTGAACGGGAAGAAGATAGAGTGAACGGGGACAAGACAGATTTAACGGGAGAAGACAAGGTGAACAGGGACAGACAGTGTGAACGGCAACAGACAGAGTGAACGCGGGCAGAAAGAGTGAACGGGGGCAGACAGAGTGAACAAGGCCAGACAGAGTGAATGGGGACAAGAAAGAGTGAACGGGGACAAGACTTATTGAACGGGGACAGACAGAGTGAACGGGGACAGACAGAGTGAATGGGGAGACGCAGAATGAATAAGGTCTAACAGAGTCAATGGGGACAGAGAGAGTGAAAGCGGGCAGACAAAGTCAACAGGGGCAGACAGAGTGAATGGGGGCAAGATAGAGTGAACGTGGACAGACAGAGTGAATGGGGACAGACAGAGTGAACGGGGACAAGACAGAGTGAACGGGGACAGACAGAGTGAATGGGGATAGACAGAATGAATAAGGGCTAACAGAGTCAACGGGGACAGAGAGAGTGAAAGCGGCAGACAAAGTCAACAGGGGCAGACAGAGTGAATGGGGATAGACAGAGTGAACGGGGACAAGACTGAGTGAATGGGGACAGACAAAGTCAACAGGAGCAGACAGATTGAATGGGGGCAGATAGAATGACCGGCGACAAACAGAGTGACCTGGGGCAGACAGAGTGAAGGGGGACAGACAGAGTGAACAGGGACAGACAGAGTGACCGGGGACAAACAGAGTGAACGGGGACAGACAGAGTGAGCGGGGACCGACAAAGAGAACGGGTACAGAAAGAGTGAATGGGGACAGGACAGAGTGAACGGGGGCAGACAGAGTGAACGGGGGCAGACAGAGTGAATGGGGACATACATAGGGAATGGGGGCAGGCAGAGTTACCCGGGAAACACAGCGTGAATGGTCAGACACAGTGAACGGGGACAAGACAGAGTGAACGGAGACAGACAGATTGAACCGGGGGCAAGATAGATTGAACGGGAACAGAGAGACTGAACAGTGGCAAACAGAGTGAACGGGGGCAGACAGAGTGAATGGGGGCAGACAAAGTCAACAGGGGCAGCCAGAATGAATGGGGCAAGATAGATTGAACGGGGACAGACAGAGTGAATGGGGAAAGACAGAGTGAACGCGGGCAGTAAAGAGTGAATGAGGACAGACAGAGTGAACGGGGGCAGACAGAGCTAATGAGGGCAGACAGAGTCAACGGGGTCAAGACAGAGTGAACGGGATCAAGATAGAGTGAACTGGGGCAAGACAGAGTGAACGGGGACAGACAAAGTCAACAGGGGCAGACAGAGTGAATGGGGGCAAGATAGAGTGAACGTGGACAGACAGAGTGAATGGGGACAGACAGAGTGAACGGGGACAAGACAGAGTGAACGGGGACAAGACAGAGTGAATGGGGACAGACAGAGTGAATGGGGACAGACAGAGTGAATGGGGATAGACAGAATGAATAAGGGCTAACAGAGTCAGCGGGGACAGAGAGAGTGAACGCGGGCAGATAAAGTCAACAGGGGCAGACAGAGTAAATGGGGATAGATAGAGTGAACAGGGACAAGACTGAGTGAACGGGGCCAAGATAGAGTGAACGGGGGCAAGACAGATTGAATGGGGGCAAGATAGAATGAAAGGGGACAGACAGAATAAATGGGGGCAGACATATTGAATGGGGGCAAGTGTAGTGACCGGCGACAAACAGAGTGACCTGGGGCAGACAGAGTGATAGGGGACAGACAGAGTGAACGCGGGCAGTACTGAGTGAATGAGGACAGACAAAGTGAACAGGGGCAGATTGAGTGAATGGGGACAGACAGACTGAACGCGGGCAGTATTGAGGGAATGAGGACAGACAGAGTGACCGGGGACAGACAGAGTGACCGGGGACAGACAAAGTGACCGTGGACCGAAAGAGTGAAAGGGGACAGAAAGAGTGACCGGGGACCGACAAAGTGAATGGGGACAGAGTGAGCGGGGACAGGACAGAGTGAACGGGGGCAGACAGAGTGAACAGGGGCAGACGCAGTAAAAGGGGACATACATAGGGAATGGGGGCAGGCAGAGTTACCCGGGAAACACAGCGTGAACAGGTCAAACAGAGTGAACGGGGACAAGACAGAGTGAACGGAGACAGACAGATTGAACCGGGGGCAAGATAGAGTGAACGTGGACAGACAGAGTGAACGGGGGCAGACAGAGTGAATGGGGCAAGATAGATTGAACGGGGACAGACAGAGTGAATGGGGACAGACTGAGTGAACGCGGGCAGTACTGAGTGAATGAGGACAGACAGAGTGAAGGGGGACAAGACTGAGTGAACGGGAACAGACAGAATGAGCGGGTCAGACAGAGTGAATGGGGATAGACAGAATGAATAAGGGCTAACAGAGTCAACGGGGACAGACAGAGTGAAAGGGGTCAGACAAAGTCAACGTAGACAGACAGGGTGAATGGGGACATACATAGGGACCGGGGGCAGGCAGATTTACCGGGGATTGACAGTGTGAACGGGGACAGACAGATTGAACGGGAACAAGAAAGAGTAAATGGGGACAGACAGATTAAACCGGGAGCTAGATAGAGTGAACGGGGACAGACAGAGTGAATGGGAGCAGGCAGAGTGAACGCGGGCAGTGCTGAGTGAATGAGGACAGAGTGAACAGGGGCAGACAGAGTGAATGAGGGCAGACAGAGTGAACGGGGTCAAGACAGAGTGAACGGGAAGAAGATAGAGTGAACGGGGGCAAGACAGATTTATCGGGAGAAGACAAGGTGAACAGGGACAGACAGTGTGAACGGCAACAGACAGAGTGAACGCGGGCAGAAAGAGTGAACGGGGGCAGACAGAGTGAACAAGGCCAGACAGAGTGAATGGGGACAAGAAAGAGTGAACGGGGACAAGACTTATTGAACGGGGACAGACAGAGTGAACGGGGACAGACAGAGTGAATGGGGAGACACAGAATGAATAAGGTCTAACAGAGTCAACGGGGACAGAGAGAGTGAAAGCGGGCAGACAAAGTCAACAGGGGCAGACAGAGTGAATGGGGATAGACAGAGTGAACGGGGACAAGACTGAGTGAACGGGGGCAAGATAGAGTGAACGGGGGCAAGAGAGACTGTATGGGGGCAAGATAGAGTGAACGGGGGCAGACAGATTGAATGGGGGCAGATAGAATGACCGGCGACAAACAGAGTGACCTGGGGCAGACAGAGTGAAGGGGGACAGACAGAGTGAACAGGGACAGACAGAGTGACCGGGGACAAACAGAGTGAACGGGGACAGACAGAGTGAGCGGGGACAGACAAAGAGAACGGGTACAGAAAGAGTGAATGGGGACAGGACAGAGTGAACGGGGGCAGACAGAGTGAATGGGGCAAGATAGAGTGAACGTGGACAGACAGAGTGAATGGGGACAGACAGAGTGAACGGGGACAAGACAGAGTGAATGGGGACATACGTAGGGAATGGGGGCAGGCAGAGTTACCCGGGAAACACAGCGTGAATGGTCAGACACAGTGAACGGGGACAAGACAGAGTGAACGGAGACAGACAGATTGAACCGGGGGCAAGATAGATTGAACGGGGACAGAGAGACTGAATAGTGGCAAACAGAGTGAACGGGGGCAGACAGAGTGAACGGGGGCAGACAAAGTCAACAGGGGCAGCCAGAGTGAATGGGGCAAGATAGATTGAACGGGGACAGACAGAGTGAATGAGGACAGACAGAGTGAACGGGGGCAGACAGAGTTAATGAGGGCAGACAGAGTTAACGGGGTCAAGATAGAGTGAACGGGATTAAGATAGAGTGAACGGGTGCAAGACAGAGTGAACGGGGACAGACAAAGTCAACAGGGGCAGACAGAGTGAATGGGGGCAAGATAGAGTGAACGTGGACAGACAGAGTGAACGTGGACAGACAGAGTGAACGGGGACAAGACAGAGTGAACGGGGACAAGACAGAGTGAATGGGGACAGACAGAGTGAACGGGGACAGACAGAGTGAATGGGGATAGACAGAATGAATAAGGGCTAACAGAGTCAACGGGGACAGAGAGAGTGAACGCGGGCAGACAAAGTCAACAGGGGCAGACAGAGTAAATGGGGAAAGACAGAGTGAACAGGGACAAGACTGAGTGAACGGGGCCAAGATAGAGTGAACGGGGGCAAGACAGATTGAATGGGGGCAAGATAGAATGAAAGGGGACAGACAGAACAAATGGGGGCAGACAGATTGAATGGGGGCAAGTGTAGTGACCGGCGACAAACAGAGTGACCTGGGGCAGACAGAGTGATAGGGGACAGACAGAGTGACCGGAGGCAGACAGAGTGAACGGGCGCAGACAGAGTGAACGCGGGCAGTACTGAGTGAATGAGGACAGACAAAGTGAACAGGGGCAGACGGAGTGAATGGGGACAGACAGACTGAACGCGGGAAGTACTGAGGGAATGAGGACAGACAGAGTGAACGGGGACAGACAGAGTGACCGGGGACAGACAGAGTGAACGGGGAAAGACAAAGTGACCGTGGACCGAAAGAGTGAAAGGGGACAGACAGAGTGACCGGGGACCGACATAGTGAATGGGGACAGACAGAGTGAACGGGGACAGGACAGAGTGAACGGGTGCAGACAGAGTGAACAGGGGCAGACGCAGTGAAAGGGGACATACATAGGGAATGGGGGCAGGCAGATTTACCCGGGAAACACAGCGTGAACAGGTCAGACAGAGTGAACGGGGACAAGACTGAGTGAACGGGGACAGACAGATTGAACCAGGGGCAAGATTGAGCGAATGGGGACAGAGAGAGTGAATGGGGGCAGGCAGAGTGAACGTGGACAGACAGAGTGGACGGGGGCAGACAGTGTGAATTTGGGCAGCAGAGTGACCGGGGACAAAGAGTTAATGGGGGCAAGACAGAGTGAACAGGGACAGACAGAGTGAAAGTGGACTGACAGATTGAACCGGGGGCAAGATAGATTGATTGGGGGCAGGACAGAGTGAACGGGGACAGACAGAGTGAATGGGGACAGACAGACTGAACAGGGGCAAACAGAGTGAACGGGGGCAGACAGAGTGAACGGGGCAGACAGAGTGAATGAGGGCAAACAGAGTGAACGGTGTCAAGACAGAGTGAACGGGAAGAAGATAGAGTGAACGGGGGCAAGACAGATTTAACGGGAGAAGACAATGTGAACAGGGACAGACAGTGTGAACGGCAACAGACAGAGTGAACGCGGGCAGAAAGAGTGAACGGGGGCAGACAGATTGAACAAGGCCAGACAGAGTGAATTGGGACAAGAAAGAGTGAACGGGGACAAGAATTATTGAACGGGGACAGACAGAGTGAACGGGAACAGACAGAGTGAATGGGGATAGACAGAATGAATAAGGCTAACAGAGTCAACGGGGACAGAGAGAGTGAAAGCGGGCAGACAAAGTCAACAGGGGCAGACAGAGTGAATGGGGATAGATAGAGTGAACGGGGACAAGACTGAGTGAACGGGGGCACGATAGAGTGAACGGGGGCAAGAGAGACTGTATGGGGGCAAGATAGAATGAACGGGGACAGACAGAGTGAACGGGGGCAGACAGATTGAATGGGGGCAGATAGAATGACCGGCGACAAACAGAGTGACCTGGGGCAGACAGAGTGAACGGTCCAGACAGAGTGACCGGAGGCAGACAGAGTGAAGGGGGACAGAAAGAGTGAACAGGGACAGACAGAGTGACCGTGGACAAACAGAGTGAACGGGGACAGACAGAGTGAGCGGGGTCCGACAAAGAGAATGGGTACAGAAAGAGTGAATGGGGACATACATAGGGAATGGGGGCAGGCAGAGTTACCCGGGAAACACAGCGTGAATGGGTCAGACACAGTGAACGGGGACAAGACAGAGTGAACGGAGACAGACAGATTGAACCGGGGGCACGATAGATTGAACGGGGACAGAGAGACTGAACAGTGGCAAACAGAGTGAACGGGGGCAGACAGAGTGAATGGGGACAGACAGAGTGAACGCGGGCACTACAGAGTGAATGAGGACAGACAGGGTGAACGGGGGCAGACAGAGTTAATGGGGGCAGACAGAGTTAACGCGGTCAAGACAGAATGAACGGGATCAAGATAGACTGAATGGGGGCAAGACAGAGTGAACGGGGTCAGAAAAAGTGAACAGGGACAGACAGTGTGAACGGCATCAGACAGAGTGAACGGGGGCAAGACAGAGTGACCGGAGGCAGACAGAGTGAACGGGGGCAGACAGCGTGAACGCGGGCAGTACTGAGTGAAAGAGGACAGACAAAGTGAACAGGGGCAGACTGAGTGAATGCGGACAGACAGACTGAACGCGGGCAGTACTGAGGGAATGAGGACAGACAGAGTGAACGTGGACAGACAGAGTGACCGGGGACAGACAGAGTGAACGGGGAAAGACAAAGTGACCGTGGACCGAAAGAGTGAAAGGGGACAGACAGAGTCACCGGGGACCGACAAAGTGAATGGGGACAGACAGAGTGAACGGGGACAGGACAGAGTGAACGGGGGCAGACAGAGTGAACAGGGGCAGACGCAGTGAAAGGGGACATACATAGGGAATGGGGGCAGGCAGAGTTACCCGGGAAACACAGAGTGAATAGGTCAGACAGAGTGAACGGGGTCAAGACAGAGTGAACGGGGACAGACAGATTGAACCAGGGGCAAGATTGAGAGAATGGGGACAGACAGAGTGAATGGGGGCAGGCAGAGTGTACGTGGACAGACAGAGTGAACGGGGGCAGACAGAGTGAATGGGAGCAGACAGTGTGAATTTGGGCAGCAGAGTGACCGGGGACAAACAGAGTTAATGGGAGCAAGACAGAGTGAACAGGGACAGACAGAGTGAAAGTGGACTGACAGATTGAACCGGGGGCAAAATAGATTGATTGGGGGCAGGACAGAGTGAACGGGGACAGACAGAGTGAATGGGGACAGACAGACTGAACGGGGGCAAACAGAGTGAACGGGGGCAGACAGAGTGAATGGGGGCAGACAGAGTGAACGGGGTCAAGACAGAGTGAACGGGAAGAAGATAGAGTGAACGGGGGCAAGACAGATTTAACGGGAGAAGACAAGGTGAACAGGGACAGACAGTGTGAACGGGAACAGACAGAGTGAACACGGGCAGAAAGAGTGAACGGGGGCAGACAGAGTGAACAGGGACAGACAGAGTGAATGGAGACAAGAAAGAGTGAATGGGGACAAGACTTATTGAACAGGGACAGACAGTGTGAACGGGGACAGAGAGTGAACGGGGACAAGACAGAGTGAACGGGGACAGACAGAGTGAATGGGGATAGACAGAATGAATAAGGGCTAACAGAGTCAACGGGGACAGAGAGAGTGAAAGCGGGCAGACAAAGTCAACAGGGGCAGACAGAGTGAATGGGGATAGACAGAGTGAACGGGGGCTAGATAGAGTGAACGGGGGCAAGTGAGACTGTATGGGGGCAAGATAGAATGAACGGGGACTGACAGAGTGAACGGGGGCAGACAGATTGAATGGGGGCAGATAGAATGACCGGCGACAAACAGAGTGACCTGGGGCAGACAGAGTGAACGGGCCAGACAGAGTGACCGGAGGCAGACAGAGTGAAGGGGGACAGACAGAGTGAACAGGGACAGACAGAGTGACCGTGGACAAACAGAGTGAACGGGGACAGACAGAGTGAGCGGGGACCGACAAAGAGAACGGGTACAGAAAGAGTGAATGGGGACAGGACAGAGTGAACGGGGGCAGACAGAGTGAACGGGGGCAGACAGAGTGAATGGGGGGCACGATAGATTGAACGGGGACAGAGAGACTGAACAGTGGCAAACAGAGTGAACGGGGGCAGACAGAGTGAATGGGGACAGACAGAGTGAACGCGGGCAGTACAGAGTGAATGAGGACAGACAGAGTGAACGGGGGCAGACAGAGTTAATGGGGGCAGACAGAGTTAACGGGGTCAAGACAGAGTGAACGGGATCAAGATAGAGTGAACGGGGGCAAGACAGAGTGAACGGGGACAGACAAAGTCAACAGGGGCAGCCAGAGTGAATGGGGCAAGATAGATTGAACGGGGACAGACAGAGTGAATGGGGAAAGACAGAGTGAACGGGGGCAGACAGAGTTAATGGGGGCAGACAGAGTTAACGGGGTCAAGACAGAGTGAACGGGATCAAGATAGAGTGAACGGGGGCAAGACAGAGTGAACGGGGACAGACAAAGTCAACAGGGGCAGACAGAGTGAATGGGGGCAAGATAGAGTGAACGTGGACAGACAGAGTGAATGGGGACAGACAGAGTGAACGGGGACAAGACAGAGTGAACGGGGACAAGACAGAGTGAATGGGGACAGACAGAGTGAACGGGGACAGACAGAGTGAATGGGGATAGACAGAATGAATAAGGGCTAACAGAGTCAACGGGGACAGAGAGAGTGAACGCGGGCAGACAAAGTCAACAGGGGCAGACAGAGTAAATGAGGATAGACAGAGTGAACAGGGACAAGACTGAGTGAACGGGGGCAAGATCGAGTGAACGGGGGCAGGACAGATTGAATGGGGGCAAGATTGAATGAACGGGGACAGACAGAGTAAATGGGGGCAGACAGATTGAATGGGGCCAAGTGTAGTGACAGGCGACAAACAGAGTGACCTGGGGCAGACAGAGTGATAGAGGACAGACAGAGTGACCGGAGTCAGACAGAGTGAACGGGGGCAGACAGAGTGAACGCGGGCAGTACTGAGTGAATGAGGACAGACAGACTGAACGCGGGCAGTACTGAGGGAATGAGGACATACAGAGTGAACGGGGACAGACAGAGTGACCGGGGATAGACAGAGTGAACGGGGAAAGACAAAGTGACCGGGGACCGAAAGAGTGAATGGGGACAGACAGAATGACCGGGGACCGACATAGTGAATGGGGACAGACAGATTGAACGGGGACAGGAAAGAGTGAACGGGGGCAGACAGAGTGAACAGGGGCAGACGGAGTGAAAGGGGACATACATAGGGAATGGGGGCAGGCAGATTTACCCGGGAAACACAGCGTGAACGGGTCAGACAGAGTGAACGGGGACAAGACAGAGTGAACCGGGACAGACAGATTGAACCAGGGGCAAGATTGAGCGAATGGGGACAGACAGAGTGAATGGGGGCAGGCAGAGTGAACGTGGACAGACAGAGTGAACGGGGGCAGACAGAGTGAATGGGAGCAGACAGTGTGAATTTGGGCAGCAGAGTGACCGGGGACAAACAGAGTTAATGGAGGCAAGACAGAGTGAACAGGGACAGACAGTGAAAGTGGACTGACAGATTGAACCGGGGGCAAGATAGATTGATTGGGGGCAGGACAGAGTGAACGGGGACAGACAGAGTGAATGGGGACAGACAGACTGAACAGGGGCAAACAGAGTGAACGGGGGCAGACAGAGTGAACGGGGGCAGACAAAGTCAACAGAGGCAGACAAAGTGAATGGGGCAAGATAGATTGAACGGGGACAGACAGAGTGAATGGGGACAGACAGAGTGAACGCTGGCAGTACTGAGTGAATGAGGACAGACAGAGTGAATGGGGGCAGACAGAGTGAATGGGGTCAAGACAGAGTGAACGGGAACAAGATAGACTGAATGGGGGCAAGACAGAGTGAACGTGGTCAGACAAAATGAACAGGGACAGACAGTGTGAACGGCAACAGACAGAGTGAACGGGGGCAGACAGAGTGAATGGGGGCAGACAGATTGAACGGGGTCAAGACCGAGTGAATGGGAACAAGATAGACTGAATAGGGGCAAGACAGAGTGAACGGGGACAGACAGAGTGAATGGGGACAGACAAAGTCAACAGGGGCAGACAGAGAGAATGGGGGCAAGATAGCGTGAATGTGCACAGACAGAGTGAATGGGGACAGACAGAGTGAACGGGGACAAGACAGTGTGAACGGGGACAAGACAGAGTGAATGGGGACAGACAGAGTGAACGGGGACAGAAAGAATGAATGGGGATAGACAGAATGAATAAGGGCTAACAGAGTCAACGGGGACAGAGAGAGGGGAACGCGGGCAGACAATGTCAACAGTGGCAGACAGAGTGAATGGGGATAGACAGAGTGAATAGGGACAAGACTGAGTGAACAGGGGCAAAATAGAGTGAACGGGGGCAAGACAGATTGAATGGGGGCAAGATAGAATGAAAGGGGACAGACAGAGTGAACGGGGGCAGACAGATTGAATGGGGGCAGATAGAGTGACCAGCGACAAACAGAGTGACCTGGGCCAGACAGAGTGAAAGGGGACAGACAGAGTGAACAAGGACAGACAGAGTGAATGGGGGCAGACAGAGTGACCGGGGACAAACAGAGTGAATGGGGACAGACAGAGTGAGCGGGGACCGACAAAGAGAACGGGTACAGAAAGAGTGAATGGGGACAGGACAGAGTGAATGGGGACATTCATAGGGAATATGGGCAGGCATAGTTAACCGGGAAAAACAGCGTGAACGGGTCAGACAGAGTGAATGGGGACAAGACAGAGTGAATGGAGACAGAAAGATTGTTCCGGGGGCAAGATAGAGTGAACGGGGACAGACAGAGTGAACGGGGGCAGACAGAGTGAACGGGGGCAGACAGAGTGAACTGGGGCAGACAGAGTGAAGGGGGACATTCATAGGGAATGGGGGCAGGCAGAGTTACCCGGGAAACACAGCGTGATCGGGTCAGACAGAGTGAACGGGGACAGACAAATTGAACCGGGGGCAAGATTGAGCGAACGGGGACAGACAGAGTGAATGGGGGCAGGCAGAGTGAACGTGGACAGACAGGGTGAACGGGGGCAGACAGAGTGAATGGGAGCAGACAGTGTGAATTTGGGCAGCAGAGTGACCGGGTCAAACAGAGTTAATGGGGGCAAGACAGAATGAACAGGGACAGACAGAGTGAAAGTGGACTGACAGATTGAACCGGGGGCAAGATAGATTGATTGGGGGCAGGACAGAGTGAACGGGGACAGACAGAGTGAATGGGGACAGACAGACTGAACAGGGGCAAACAGAGTGAACGGGGGCAGACAGAGTGAACGGGGGCAGACAAAGTCAACAGAGGCAGACAGATTGAATGGGGCAAGATAGATTGAACAGGGACAGACAGAGTGAATGGGGACAGACAGAGTGAACGCTGGCAGTACTGAGTGAATGAGGACAGACAGTGTGAATGGGGGCAGACAGAGTGAATGGGGGCAGACAGAGTGAACGGGGTCAAGACAGAGTGAACGGGAACAAGATAGACTGAATGGGGGCAAGACAGAGTGAACGGGGACAGAAAGAGTGAATGGGGACAGACAAAGTCAACAGGGGCAGACAGAGTGAATGGGGACAGACAGAGTGAACGGGGACAAGATAGAGTGAACGGGGACAAGACAGAGTGAATGGGGATAGACAGAGTGAATAGGGACAAGACAGAGTGAACAGGGGCAAGATAGAATGAACGGGGACAGACAGAGTGAACGGGGGGAGACAGATTGAATGGGGGCAGATAGAATGACCGGAGGCAGACAGAGTGATGGGAGACAGACAGAGTGAACAGGGACAGACACAGTGACCGGGGACAAACAGAGTGAACGGGGACAGACAGAGTGAGCGGGGACCGACAAAGAGAACGGGTACAGAAAGAGTGAATGGGGACAGGACAGAGTGAACGGGGGCAGACAGATTGAACGGGGGCAGACAGAGTGAATGGGGACATACATAGGGAATGGGGGCAGGCAGAGTTACCCGGGAATCACAGCGTGAATGGGTCAGACACAGTGAACAGGGACAAGACAGAGTGAACGGAGACAGACAGATTGAACCGGGGGCAAGATAGATTGAACGGGGACAGAGAGACTGAACAGTGGCAAACAGGGTGAACGGGGGCAGACAGAGTGAACGGGGGCAGACAAAGTCAACAGGGGCAGCCAGAGTGAAATGGGGCAAGATAGATTGAACGGGGACAGACAGAGTGAATGGGGACAGAAAGAGTGAACGCGGGCAGTTCAGAGTGAATGAGGACAGACAGAGTGAACGGGGGCAGACAGAGTTAATGCGGGCCGACAAAGTTAACGGGGTCAAGACAGAGTGAACGGGATCAAGATAGAGTGAACGGGGGCAAGACAGAGTGAACGGGGACAGACAAAGTCAACATGGGCAGACAGAGTGAATGGTGGCAAGATAGAGTAAACGTGGACATACATAGTGAATTGGGGACAGACAGAGTGAACGGGGACAAGACAGAGTGAACAGGGACAGACAGAGTGCATGGGGGCAGACAGAGTTTCCGGGGACAAACAGAGTGAACGGGGACAGACAGAGTGAGCGGGGAACGACAAAGAGAACGGTTACAGAAAGAGTGAATGGGGACAGGACAGAGTGAACATGGGCAGACAGAGTGAACGGGGGCAGACAGAGTGAATGGGGACATACAAAGGGAATATGGGCAGGCAGAGTTACCCGGGAAAAACAGCGTGAACGGGTCAGACAGAGTGATAGGGGACAAGACAGAGTGAATGGAGACAGACAGAGTGAACAGGGGCAGACAGAGTGAATGGGGACATACATAGGGAATGGGGGCAGGCAGAGTTACCCGGGAAACACAGCGTGAACGGGTCAGACAGAGTGAACGGGGACAAGACAGAGTGAATGGGGGCAGGCAGAGTGAACGTGGACAGACAGAGTGAACGTGGACAGACAGAGCGAACGGGGACAGACAGAGTGAATGGGGATAGACAGAGTGAACGCGGGCAGTACAGAGTGAATGAGGACAGACAGAGTGAACGGGGGCAGACAGAGTTAATGGGGGAAGACAGAGTTAACGGGGTCAAGACAGAGTGAACGGGATCAAGATAGAGTGAACGGGGGCAAGACAGAGTGAACGGGAACAAGACAGAGTGAACGGGGACAGACAGAGTGAATGGGGACAGACAAAGTCAACAGGAGCAGACAGAGTGAATGGGGGCAAGATAGAGTGAACGTGGACAGACAGAGTGAATGGGGACAGACAGAGTGAACGGGGACAAGACAGAGTGAATGGGGAATAGACAGAGTGAATGGGGACAGACAGAGTGAACGGGGACAGACAGAGTGAATGGGGATAGACAGAATGAATAAGGGCTAACAGAGTCAACGGAGACAGAGAGAGTTAACGCGGGCAGAGAAAGTCAACAGGGGCAGACAGAGTGAATGGGGATAGATAGAGTGAACAGGGACAAGACTGAGTGAACGGGGGCAAGATAGAGTGAACGGGGGCAACGCAGATTGAATGGCGGCAAGATAGAATGAACGGGGACAGACAGAGTGAACGGGGGCAGACAGATTGAACGGGGGCAAGTAGAGTGACCGGCGAAAAACAGAGTGACCTGGGGCAGACAGAGTGATAGGGGACAGACAGAGTGACCGGAGGCAGACAGAGTGAACGGGGGCAGACAGAGTGAACGGAGAAAGACAAAGTGACTGGGGACCGAAAGATGAATGGGGACAGAGAGAGTGACCGGGGACCGACAAAGTGAATGGGGACAGACAGAGTGAACGGGGACAGGACAGAGTGAACGGGTGCAGACAGAGTGAACAGGGGCAGACGGAGTGAATGGGGAAATACATAGGGAATGGGGGCAGGCCGAGTTACCCGGGAAACACAGCGTGAACGGGTCAGACAGAGTGAACGGGGACAAGACAGAGTGAACGGGGACAGACAGATTGAACCGGGGGCAAGATTGAGCGAACGGGGACAGACAGAGTGAATGGGGGCAGGCAGAGTGAACGTGGACAGACAGAGTGAACGGGTGCAGACAGAGTGAATGGGAGCAGACAGTGTGAATTTGGGCAGCAGAGTGACCGGGGACAAACAGAGTTAATGGGGGCAAGACAGAGTAAACAGGGACAGACAGAGTGAAAGTGGACTGACAGATTGAACCGGGGGCAAGATAGATTGATTGGGGGCAGGACAGAGTGAACGGGGACAGACAGAGTGAATGGGGACAGACAGACTGAACAGGGGCAGACAGAGTGAACGGGAACAGACAGAGTGAACAGGAACAAGATAGACTGAATGGGGGCAAGACAGAGTGAACGGGGTCAGACGAAGTGAACAGGGACAGACAGTGTGAACGCCAACAGACAGAGTGAACGGGGACTGACAGAGTGAATGGGGACAGACAAAGTCAACAGGGGCAGACAGAGTGAATGGGGGCAAGATAGAGTGAACGTGGACAGACAGAGTGAATGGGGACAGACAGAGTGAACGGGGACAAGACAGAGTGAACGGGGACAAGACAGAGTGAATGGGGACAGACAGAGTGAACGGGGACAGACAGAGTGAATGGGGATAGACAGAATGAATAAAGGCTAACAGAGTCAACGGGGACAGAGAGAGTGAACGCGGGCAGACAAAGTCAACAGGGGCAGCGGAGTGAATGAGGATAGACAGAGTGAACCGAGACAAGACTGAGTGAACAGGGGCAAGATAGAGTGAACGGGGGCAAGACAGATTGAATGGGGGCAAGATAGAATGAAAGGGGACAGACAGAGTGAACGGGGGCAGACAGATTGAATGGGGGCAAGTAGAGTGACAGGCGACAAACAGAGTGACCTGGGGCAGACAGAGTGATAGAGGACAGACAGAGTGACCGGAGGCAGACAGAGTGAACGGGGGCTGACAGAGTGAACGCGGGCAGTACTGAGTGAATGAGGACAGACAGAGTGAACAGGGGCAGACTGAGTGAATGTGGACCGACAGACTGAACGCGGGCTGTACTGAGGGAATGAGGACAGACAGAGTGACCGGGGACAGACAGGGTGAACGGGGAAAGACAAAGTGACCGGTGACCGAAAGAGTGAATGTGGACAGACAGAGTGACCGGGGACAGACAAAGTGAATGGGGACAGAGAGAGTGAACGGGGACAGGACAGAGTGAGCTGGGACCGACAAAGAGAACGGGTACAGACAGAGTGAATGGGGACAGGACAGATTGGACGGGGGCAGACAGAGTGAACGGGGGCAGACAGAGTGAATGGGGACATACATAGGGAATGGGGGCAGGCAGAGTTACCCGGGAAACACAGCGTGAACGGGTCAGACAGAGTGAACGGGGACAAGACAGAGTGAATGGAGACAGACAGATTGAACCGGGGGCATGATAGAGTGAACGGGGACAGACAGAGTGAACGGGGGCAGACAGAGTGAACGGGGGGCAAGATAGATTGGGGGCAGGACAGAGTGAACGCGGACAGACAGAGTTATTGGGGACAGACAGACTGAACAGGGGCAAACAGAGTGAACAGGGGCAGACAGAGTGAACGGGAGCAGTCAAAGTCAACAGGGGCAGACAGAGTGAATGGGGCAAGATAGATTGAATGGGGACAGAAAGAGTGAATGGGGACAGACAGAGTGAACGCTGGCAGTACTGAGTGAATGAGGACAGACAGAGTGAACGTGGACAAGACTGAGTGAAAGGGGGCAAGATAGAGTGAACGGGGGCAAGACAGAGTGTATGGGGGCAAGATAGAATGAATGGGGACAGACAGAGTGTACAGGGGCAGACAGATTGAATGGGGGCAGATAGAATGACCGGCGACAAACAGAGTGACTTGGGGCAGACAGAGTGAACGGGCCAGACAGAGTGACCGGAGGCAGACAGAGTGAATGGGTACAGAAAGAGAGAATGGGGGCAGACAGAGTGACAGGGGACTAAAAGAGTGAACGGGGACAGACAGAGTGAGCGGGGACCGACAAAGAGAACGGGTACAGAAAGACTGAATGGGGACAGGACAGAGTGAACGGGGGCAGACAGAGTGAACGGAGGCAGACAGAGTGAATGGGGACACACATAGGGAATGGGGGCAGGCAGAGTTACCCAGGAAACACAGCGTGAACGGGTCAGACAGAGTGAACGGGGACAAGACAGAGTGAATGGAGACAGACAGATTGAACCGGGGGCAAGATAGAGTTAACGGGGACAGACAGAGTGAATGGGGATAGACAGAATGAATAAAGGCTAACAGAGTCAACGGGGACAGAGAGAGTGAACGCGGGCAGACAAAGTCAACAGGGGCAGCGGAGTGAATGAGGATAGACAGAGTGAACCGAGACAAGACTGAGTGAACAGGGGCAAGATAGAGTGACCGGGGGCAAGACAGATTGAATGGGGGCAAGATAGAATGAAAGGGGACAGACAGAGTGAACGGGGGCAGACAGATTGAATGGGGGCAAGTAGAGTGACAGGCGACAAACAGAGTGACCTGGGGCAGACAGAGTGATAGAGGACAGACAGAGTGACCGGAGGCAGACAGAGTGAATGGGGGCTGACAGAAAGAACGCGGGCAGTACTGAGTGAATGAGGACAGACAGAGTGAACAGGGGCAGACTGAGTGAATGTGGACCGACAGACTGAACGCGGGCTGTACTGAGGGAATGAGGACAGACAGAGTGACCGGGGACAGACAGAGTGAACGGGGAAAGACAAAGTGACCGGGGACCGAAAGAGTGAATGTGGACAGACAGAGTGACGGGGGACAGACAAAGTGAATGGGGACAGAGAGAGTGAACGGGGACAGGACAGAGTGAGCTGGGACCGACAAAGAGAACGGGTACAGACAGAGTGAATGGGGACAGGACAGATTGAACGGGGGCAGACAGAGTGAACGGGGGCAGACAGAGTGAATGGGGACATACATAGGGAATGGGGGCAGGCAGAGTTACCCGGGAAACACAGCGTGAACGGGTCAGACAGAGTGAACGGGGACAAGACAGAGTGAATGGAGACAGACAGATTGAACCGGGGGCAAGATAGAGTGAACGGGGACAAACAGAGTGAACGGGGGCAGACAGAGTGAACGGGGGCAGACAGAGTGAACGGGGGGCAAGATAGAATGGGGGCAGGACAGAGTGAATGTGGACAGACAGAGTTAATGGGGACAGACAGACTGAACAGGGGCAAACAGAGTGAACGGGGGCAGACAGAGTGAACGGGGGCAGTCAAAGTCAACAGGGGCAGACAGAGTGAATGGGGCAAGATAGATTGAATGGGGACAGACAGAGTGAATGGGGATAGACAGAGTGAACGCTGGCAGTACTGAGTGAATGAGGACAGACAGAGTGAACGTGGACAAGACTGAGTGAAAGGGGGCAAGATAGAGTGAACGGGGGCAAGACAGAGTGTATGGGGGCAAGATAGAATGAATGGGGACAGACAGAGTGTACAGGGGCAGACAGATTGAATGGGGGCAGATAGAATGACCGGCGACAAACAGAGTGACTTGGGGCAGACAGAGTGAACGGGCCAGACAGAGTGACCGGAGGCAGACAGAGTGAATGGGGACAGAAAGAGACAATGGGGGCAGACAGAGTGACAGGGGACTAAAAGAGTGAACGGGGACAGACAGAGTGAGCGGGGACCGACAAAGAGAACGGGTACAGAAAGACTGAATGGGGACAGGACAGAGTGAACGGGGGCAGACAGAGTGAACGGGGGCAGACAGAATGAATGGGGACATACATAGGGAATGGGGGCAGGCAGAGTTACCGAGGAAACACAGCGTGAACGGGTCAGACAGAGTGAACGGGGACAAGACAGAGTGAATGGAGACAGACAGATTGAACCGGGGGCAAGATAGATTGAACGGGGACAGACAGAGTGAACGGGGACAGACAGAGTGAACGGGGGCAGACAGAGTGAACGGGGGCAGACAGAGTGAATGGGGACACACATAGGGAATGGGGGCAGGCAGAGATCCCCGGGAAAAACAGCGTGAACAGGTCAGACAGAGTGAACGGGGACAAGACGGAGTGAACGGAGACAGACAGATTGAACCGGGGGCAAGATAGATTGAACGGGGACAGACAGACTGAACAGGGGCAAACAGAGTGAACGGGGGCAGACAGAGAGAACGGGGGCAGACAAAGTCAACAGGGGCAGACAGAATGAATGGGGCAAGATAGATTGAACGGGGACAGACAGAGTGAATGCGGGCATTACTGAGGGAGAAAGGACAGACAGAGTGAACGGGGACAGACAGAGTGACCGGGGACAGACAGTGTGAGCGGGTACAGACATAGTGACCGGGGACCAACAGAGTGAACGGGGACAGACAGAGTGAGCGGGGACCGACAAAGAGAACGGGTACAGACAGAGTGAATGGGGACATACATAGGGAATGGGGGCAGGCAGAGTTACCCGGGAAACACAGCGTGAACGGGTCAGAAATAGTGAACGGGGACCAGACAGAGTGAAGGGGGAAAGACGGATTGAACCGGGTGCAAGATAGATTGAACGGGGACAGACAGACCGAACAGGGGCAAACAGAGTGAACGGCGGCAGACAGAGTGAACGGGGGGCAAGATAGATTGATTAGGGGCAGGACAGAGTGAACGCGGACAGACAGAGTTAATGGGGACAGACAGACTGAACAGGGGCAAACAGAGTGAACGGGGGCAGACAGAGTGAACGGGGGCAGACAAAGTCAACAGGGGCAGACAGAGTCAACGGGATCAAGATAGAGTGAACGGGGGCAAGAGAGCGTGAACGGGAACAAGACAGAGTGAACGGGGACAGACTGAGTGAATGGGGACAGACAAAGTCAACAGGAGCAGACAGAGTGAATGGGGGCAAGATAGAGTGAACATGGACAGACAGAGTGAATGGGGACAGACAGAGTGAACGGGGACAAGACAGAGTGAACGGGGACAAGACAGAGTGAATGGGGACAGACAGAGTGAATGGGGACAGATAGAGTGAATGGGGATAGACAGAATGAATAAGGGCTAACAGAGTCAACGGAGACAGAGAGAGTGAACGCGGGCAGAGAAAGTCAACAGGGGCAGACAGAGTGAATGGGGATAGATAGAGTGAACAGGGACAAGACTGAGTGAACGGGGGCAAGATAGAGTGAACGGGGGCAACACAGATTGAATGGGGGCAAGATAGAATGAACGGGGACAGACAGAGTAAACGGGGGCAGACAGATTGAATGGGGGCAAGTAGAGTGACCGGCGACAAACAAAGTGACCTGGGGCAGACAGAGTGATAGGGGACAGACAGAGTGACCGGAGGCAGACAGAGTGAACGGGGACAGACAGAGTGAACGGGGACAGACAGAGTGAACGCGGGCAGTACTGAGTGAATGAGGACAGACAAAGTGAACAGGGGCAGACTGAGTGAATGGGGACAGACAGACTGAACGCGGGCAGTACTGAGGGAATGAGGACAGACAGAGTGAACGGGGACAGACAGAGTGACCGGGGACAGACAGAGTGAACGGGGAAAGACAAAGTGACCGGGGACCGAAAGAGAGAATGGGGACAGACAGAGTGACCGGGGACCAAGAATGTGAATGGGGACAGACATAGTGAACGGGGACAGGACAGAGTGAACGGGGGGAGACAGAGTGAACAGGGGCAGACAGAGTGAATGGGGACATACATAGGGAATGGGGGCAGGCAGAGTTACCCGGGAAACACAGCGTGAGCAGGTCAGACAGAGTGAACGGGGAAAAGACAGAGTGAACGGGGACAGACAGATATACCGGGGGCAAGATTGAGCGAACGGGCACAGACAGAGTGAATGGGGGCAGGCAGAGTGAACGTGGACAGACAGAGCGAACGGGGGCACACAGAGTGAATGGGAGCAGACTGTGTGAATTTGGGCAGCAGAGTGACCGGGGACAAACAGAGTTAATGGGGGCAAGACAGAGTGACCAGGGTCAGACAGAGTGAAAGTGGACTGACAGATTGAACCGGGGGCAAGATAGATTGATTGGGGGCAGGACAGAGTGAACGGGGACAGACAGAGTGAATGGGGACAGA
Source organism: Carcharodon carcharias (assembly GCF_017639515.1). Lineage (NCBI taxonomy): Eukaryota > Metazoa > Chordata > Chondrichthyes > Lamniformes > Lamnidae > Carcharodon > Carcharodon carcharias. Next base: position 38,408,997 of record NC_054482.1, on the reverse strand, counting down.
CAGACTGAACAGGGGCAAGCAGAGTGAACGGGGCAGACAGAGTGAACGGGGGCAAAGTCATCAGGGGCAGACAGAGTGAATGGGGCAAGATAGATTGAACGGGAACAGACAGAGTGAATGGGGGCAGACAGAGTGAATGGGGTCAAGACAGAGTGAACGGGAACAAGATAGACTGAATGGGGGCAAGACAGAGTGAACAGGGTCAGACAAAGTGAACAGGGACAGACAGTGTGAACGGCAACAGACAGAGTGAACGGGGGCAGACAGAGTGAATGGGGGCAGACAGAGTGAACGGGGTCAAGACAGAGTGAACGGGAACAAGATAGACTGAATGGGGGCAAGACAGAGTGATCGGGGACAGACAAAGTGAATGGGGACAGACAAAGTAAACAGGGGCAGACAGAGTGAATGGGGGCAAGATAGAGTGAACGTGGACAGACAGAGTGAACCGGGGGCAAGATAGAGTCAACGGGGACAGACAGAGTGAACGGGGGCAGACAGAGTGAACGGGGGCAGACAGAGTGAATGGGGACATACGTAGGCAATATTTGTCAGGCAGATTTATCCGGGAAACACAGCGTGAACGGGTCAGAAATAGTGAACGGGGACCATTCAGAGTGAACCGGCACAGACGGATTGAACCGGGAGGAAGATAGATTGAACGGGGACAGACGGACTGAACAGGGGCAAACAGAGTGAACGGGGGCAGACAGAGTGAACGGGGGGCAAGATGGATTGATTGGGGGCAGGTCAGAGTGAACGCGGACAGACAGAGTTAATGGGGACAGACAGACTGAACAGGGGCAAACAGAGTGTACGGGGGCAGACAGAGTGAAAGGGCCAGACAGAGTGAACGGGAACAAGATAGACTGAATGGGGGCAAGACAGAGTGAACGGGGACAGAGTGAATGGGGACAGACAAAGTAAACAGGGGCAGACAGAGTGAATGGGGGCAAGATAGAGTGAACGTGGACAGACAGAGTGAATGGGGACAGACAGAGTGAACCGGGGGCAAGATAGAGTCAACGGGGACAGACAGAGTGAACGGGGGCAGACAGAGTGAACGGGGGCAGACAGAGTGAACGGGGGCATACGTAGGGAATATTTGTCAGGCAGATTTATCCGGGAAACACAGTGTGAACGGGTCAGAAATAGTGAACGGGGACCAGACAGAGTGAACGGGGACAGACAGATTGAACCGGGAGCAAGATAGATTGAACAGGGACAGACGGACTGAACAGGGGCAAACAGAGTGAATGGGGGCAGACAGAGTGAACGGGGGGCAAGATAGATTGATTGGGGGCAGGACAGAGTGAACGCGGACAGACAGAGTTAATGGGGACAGACAGACTGAACAGGGGCAAAAAGAGTGAACGGGGGCAGACAGAGTGAACGGGGGCAGACAAAGTCAACAGGGGCAGACAGAGTGAATGGGGCAAGATAGATTGAACGGGGACAGACAGCATGAACGGGGGCAGACAGAGTGAATGGGAGCAGACAGTGTGAATTTGGGCAGCAGAGTGACCGGGGACAAACAGAGTTAATGGAGGCAAGACAGAATGAATAGGGACAGACAGAGTGAAAGTGGACTGACAGATTGAACCGGGGGCAAGATAGATTGATTGTGGGCAGGACAGAGTGAACGGGGACAGACAGAGTGAATGGGGACAGACAGACTGAACAGGGGCAAACAGAGTGAACGGGGGCAGACAGAGTGTACGGGGGCAGACAAAGGCAACAGGGGCAGACAGAGTGAATGGGGCAAGATAGATTGAACGGGGACAGACAGAGTGAATGGGGACAGACAGAGTGAACGCTGGCAGTACTGAGTGAATGAGGACAGACAGAGTGAACGGGGGCAGACAAAGTGAACAGGGACAGACTGTGTGAACAGCAACAGACAGAGTGAACGGGGGCAGACAGAGTGAATGGGGGCAAGATAGAGTGAACGGGGTCAAGACAGAGTGAACGGGAACAAGATAGACTGAATGGGGGCAAGACAGAGTGAACGGGGACAGACAGAGTGAATGGGGACAGACAAAGTCAACGGGGCAGACAGAGTGAATGGGGGCAAGATAGATTGAACGTGGACAGACAGAGTGAATGGGGACAGACAGAGTGAACGGGGACAAGACAGAGTGAACGGGGACAAGACAGAGTAAATGGGGACAGACAGAGTGAACGGGGACAGACAGAGTGAATGGGGATAGACAGAATGAAAAAGGGCTAACAGAGTCAACGGGGACAGAGAGAGTGAACGCAGGCAGACAAAGTCAACATAGGCAGACAGAGTAAATGGGGAAAGACAGAGTGAACAGGGACAAGACTGAGTGAACGGGGGCAAGATAGAGTGAACGGGGGCAAGACAGGTTGAATGGGGGCAAGATATAATGAACTGGGACAGACAGAGCGAACGGGGGCAGACAGATTGAATGGGGGCAAGAAGAGTGACCAGCGACAAACAGAGTGACCTGGGGCAGACAGAGTGATAGCGGACAGACAGAGTGACCGGAGGCAGATAGAGTGAACGGGGGCAGATAGAGTGAACGCGGGCAGTACTGATTGAATGAGGACAGACAAAGTGAACAGGGGCAGACTGAGTGAATGGGGACAGACAGACTGAACGCGGGCAGTACTGAGGGAATGAGGACAGACAGAGTGAACGGGGACAGACAGAGTGACCGGGGACAGACAGAGTGAACGGAGAAAGATAAAGTGACCGGGGACCGAAAGAGTGAATGGGGACAGACAGAGTGACCGGGGACCGAGAATGTGAATGGGGACAGACAGAGTGAACCGGGGCAGACGGAGTGAATGGGGACATACATAGGGAATGGGGGCAGGCCGAGTTACCCGGGAAACACAGCGTGAACCGGTCAGACAGAGTGAACGGGGACGAGACAGAGTGAACGGGGACAGACAGATTTAACCGGGGGCAAGATTGAGCGAACGGGGATAGACAGAGTGAATGGGGGCAGGCAGAGTGAACGTGTACAGACAGAGTGAACGGGGCCAGACAGAGTGAATGGGAGCAGACAGTGTGAATTTTGGCAGCAGAGTGACCGGGGACAAACAGAGTTAATGGGGGCAAGACAGAGTGACCAGGGACAGACAGAGTGAAAGTGGACTGACAGATTGAACCGGTGGCAAGATAGATTGATTGGGGGCAGGACAGAGTGAACGGGGACAGACAGAGTGAATGGGGACAGACAGACTGAACAGGGGCAAACAGAGTGAACGGGGGCAGACAGAGTGAACGGGGGCAGACAAAGTCAACAGGGGCAGACAGAGTGAATGGGGCAAGATAGATTGAACGGGGACAGACAGAGTGAATGGGGACAGACAGAGTGAACTCTGGCAGTACTGAGTGAATGAGGACAGACAGAGTGAACGGGGGCAGAGAGAGTGAATGGGGGCAGACAGATTGAATGAGGTCAAGTAGAGTGACCGGCGACAAACAGAGTGACCTGGGGCAGACAGAGTGATAGGGGACAGACAGAGTGAACGCGGGCAGTACTGAGTGAATGAGGACAGACAGAGAGAACAGGGGCAGACTGAGTGAATGGGGACAGACAGACTGAACGCGGGCAGTACTGAGGGAATGAGGACAGAGTGAACGGGGACAGACAGAGTGACCGGGGACAGAAAGAGTGAACGGGGAAAGACAAAGTGACCGGGGACCAAAAGAGTGAATGGGTTCAGACAGAGTGACCGGGGACCGACAAAGTGAATGGGGACAGAGAGAGTGAACGGGGACAGGACATAGTGAGCGGGGACCAACAAAGAGAACGGGTACAGACAGAGTGAATGGGGACAGGACAGATTGAACGGGGGCAGACAGAGTGAACGGGGGCAGACAGAGTGAATAGGGACATACATAGGGAATGGGGGCAGGCAGAGTTACCCGGGAAACACAGCGTGAACGGGTCAGACAGAGTGAACGGGGACAAGACAGAGTGAATGGAGACAGACAGATTGAACCGGGGCAAGATAGAGTGAACGGGGACAGACAGAGTGAACGGGGGCAGACAGAGTGAATAGGGACATACATAGGGAATGGGGGCAGGCAGAGTTACCCGGGAAACACAGCGTGAACGGGTCAGAAATAGTGAACGCGGACAATACAGAGTGAACGGGGACAGACAGATTGAACCGGGAGCAAGATAGATTGAACGGGGACAGACAGACTGAACAGGGGCAAACAGAGTGAACGGGGGCATGACAGAGTGAACGCGGACAGACAGAGTTAATGGGGACAGATAGACTGAAAAGGGGCAAACAGAGTGTGCAGGGGCAGACAGATTGAATGGGGGCAGATAGAATGAACAGCGACAAACAGAGTGACATGGGGCAGACAGAGTGAACGGGCCAGACAGAGTGACCGTAGGCAGACAGAGTGAATGGGGACAGACAGATAGAATGGGGACTAAAAGAGTGAACGGGGACAGACAGAGTGAGCGGGGACCAACAAAGAAAACGGGTACAGAAAGAGTGAACGGGGACAAGACAGAGTGAACGGGGGCAGACAAAGTCAACAGGGGCAGACAGAGTGAATGGGGCAAGATAGATTGAACGGGGACAGACAGAGTGAATGCGGGCATTACTGAGGGAAAAAGGACAGACAGAGTGAACGGGGACAGACAGAGTGACCGGGGACAGACAGTGTGAGCGGGGACAGACATAGTGACCGGGGACCAACAGAGTGAATGGTGACAGACAGAGTGAGAGGGGACCGACAAAGAGAACGGGTACAGAAAGAGTGAATAGGGACAGGACAGAGTGAACGGGGGCAGACAGAGTGAACGGGGGCAGACAGAGTGAATGGGGACATACATAGGGAATGGGGGCAGGCAGAGTTACCCGGGAAACACAGCGTGAACGGGTCAGACAGAGTGAACGGGGACAAGACAGAGTGAATGGAGACAGATTGAATCGGGGGCAAGATAGAGTGAACGGGGACAGACAGAGTGAACGGGGGCAGACAGAGTGAACGGGGGCAGACAGAGTGAATGGGGACATACATAGGGAATGGGGGCAGGCAGAGTTACCCGGGAAACACAGCGTGAACGGGTCAGAAATAGTGAACGGGGACCAGACAGAGTGAACGGGGACAGACAGATTGAACCGGGAGCAAGATAGATTGAACGGGGACAGACAGACTGAACAGGGGCAAACAGAGTGAACGGGGGCAGACAGAATGAACGGGGGGCAAGATAGATTGATTGGGGGCAGGACAGAGTGAACGCGGACAGACAGAGTTAATGGGGACAGACAGACTGAACAGGGGCAAACAGAGTGAACGGGGACAGACAGACTGAACAGGGGCAAACAGAGTGAACAGGGACAGACAGAGTGAACGGGGGCAGACAAAGTCAACAGGGGCAGACAGAGTGAATGGGGCACGATAGATTGAACGGGGACAGACAGAGTGAATGGGGACAGACAGAGTGAACGCGGACAGTACTGAGTGAATGAGGACAGACAGAGTGAAAGGGGACAAGACTGAGTGAACGGGGGCAAGATAGAGTGAACGGGGGCAAGACAGAGTGTATGGGGGCAAGATAGAATGAACGGGTACAGACAGAGTGAACAGGGGCAGACAGATTGAATGGGGGCAGATAGAATGACCGGCGACAAACAGAGTGACCTGGGGCAGACAGAGTGAACGGGGACAGACAGAGTGAGCGGGGACCGACAAAGAGAACGGGTACAGAAAGAGTGAATGGGGACAGGACAGAGTGAACCGGGGCAGACAGAATGAATGGGGGCAGACAGAGTGAACAGGGGCAGACAGAGTGAAGGGGGGAAAAAAAGTGAATGGGGACATACATAGGGAATGGGGGCAAGCAGAGTTACCCGCGAAACACAGCGTGAACGGGTCAGACAGAGTGAACGGGGACAAGACAGAGTGAATGGAGATAGATAGATTGACCCGGGGGCAAGATAGAGTGAACGGGGGCAGACAGAGTAAACGGGGGCAGACAGAGTGAATGGGGGCAGACAAAGTCAACATAGGCAGACAGAGTGAATGGGGATAGACAGAGTGAACAGGGACAAGACTGAGTGAACGGGGGCAAGATAGAGTGAACGGGGGCAAGACAGGTTGAATGGGGGCAAGATATAATGAACTGGGACAGACAGAGCGAACGGGGGCAGACAGATTGAATGGGGGCAAGAAGAGTGACCAGCGACAAACAGAGTGACCTGGGGCAGACAGAGTGATAGGGGACAGACAGAGTGACCGGAGGCAGATAGAGTGAACGGGGGCAGACAGAGTGAACGCGGGCAGTACTGAGGGAATGAGGACAGACAGAGTGAACGGGGACAGACAGAATGACCGGGGACAGACAGAGTGAACGGAGAAAGACAAAGTGACTGGGGACCGAAAGAGTGAATGGGGACAGACAGAGTGACCGGGGACCGAGAATGTGAATGGGGACAGACAGAGTGAACGGGGACAGGACAGAGTGAACGGGGGCAGACAGAGTGAACAGGGGCAGACGGAATGAATGGGGACATACATAGGGAATGGGGGTAGGCCGAGTTACCCGGGAAACACAGTGTGAACCGGTCAGACAGAGTGAACGGGGACAGGACAGAGTGAACGGGGGCAGACAGAGTGAACAGGGGCAGACGGAATGAATGGGGACATACATAGGGAATGGGGGCAGGCCGAGTTACCCGGGAAAAACAGCGTGAACCGGTCAGACAGAGTGAACGGGGACGAGACAGAGTGAACGGGGACAGACAGATTTAACCGGGGGCAAGATTGAGCGAACGGGGACAGACAGAGTGAATGGGGGCAGGCAGAGTGAACGTGGACAGACAGAGTGAACGGGGCCAGACAGAGTGAATGGGAGCAGACAGTGTGAATTTGGGCAGCAGAGTGACCGGGGACAAACAGAGTTAATGGGGGCATGACAGAGTGACCAGGGACAGACAGAGTGAAAGTGGACTGACAGATTGAACCGGTGGCAAGATAGATTGATTGGGGGCAGGACAGAGTGAACGGGGACAGACAGAGTGAATGGGGACAGACAGACTGAACGGGGGCAAACAGAGTGAACGGGGGCAGACAGAGTGAACGGGGGCAGACAAAGTCAACAGGGGCAGACAGAGTGAATGGGGCAAGATAGATTGAACGGGGACAGACAGATTGAATGCGGGCATTACTGAGGGAAAAAGGACAGACAGAGTGAACGGGGACAGACAGAGTGACCGGGGACAGACAAAGTCAACAGGGGCAGACAGAGTGAATGGGGCAAGATAGATTGAACAGGGACAGACAGAGTGAATGGGGACAGACAGAGTGAACGCGGGCAGTACTGAGTTAATGAGGACAGACAGAGTGAACGGGGAAAAGACTGAGTGAACGGGGGCAATATAGCGTGAACGGGGGCAAGACAGAGTGTATGGGGGCAAGATAGAATGAACGGGTACAGACAGAGTGAACAGGGGCAGACAGATTGAATGGGGGCAGATAGAATGACCGGCGACAAACAGAGTGATGACCGGCGAAAAACACAGTGACCTGGGGCAGACAGAGTGAACGGGCCAGACAGAGTGACCGGAGGCAGACAGAGTGAACGGGGACAGACAGAGTGAGCGGGGACCGACAAAGAGAACGGGTACAGAAAGAGTGAATGGGGACAGGACAGAGTGAACCGGGGCAGACAGAGTGAGCGGGGGCAGACAGAGTGAACAGGGGCAGACAGAGTGAATGGGGACATACATAGGGAATGGGGGCAGGCAGAGTTACCCGGGAAACACAGCGTGAACGGGTCAGACAGAGTGAACGGGGACAAGACAGAGTGAATGGAGACAGATAGATTGAACCGGGGGCAAGATAGAGTGAACGGGGGTCAGACAGAGTGAACGGGGGCAGACAGAGTGAATGGGGGCAGACAGAGTGAATGGGGACATACATAGGGAATGGGGGCAGGCAGAGTTACCCGGGAAACACAGCGTGAACGGGTCAGACAGAGTGAACGGGGACAAGACAGAGTGAACGGGTACAGACAGATTGAACCGTGGGCAAGATTGAGTGAACGGGGACAGACAGAGTGAATGGGGGCAGGCAGAGTGAACGGGGACAGACAGGGTGAATGGGGACAGACAGACTGAACAGGGGCAAACAGAGTGAACGGGGGCAGACAGAGTGAACGGGGGCAAACAAAGTCAACAGGGGCAGACAGAGTGAATGGGGCAAGATAGATTGAACGGGGACAGTCAGAGTGAAAGGGACAGACAGAGTGAACGCGGGCAGTACTGAGTGAATGAGGACAGACAGAGTGAACGGGGGCAGACAGAGTGAATGGGGGCAGACAGAGTGAACGGGGTCAAGACAGAGTGAACGGGAACAAGATAGAGTGAACGGCGGCAAGACAGAGTGAACGGGGACTGACAGAGTGAATGGGGGCAGGCAGATTGAGCGGGGACAGACGGTGTGACTTGGGGCAGACAGTCTGAATGGGTACAGACGGTGTGAATTGAGGCAGTCAGAGTGAACGGGGACACACAGAGTGAATGGGGGCAGTAAAAAGTGAATGAGGTCAGACAGCGTGAATGGGGCCAGACTGAGTGAACGCGGGCAGTACTGAGTGAATGAGGACAGACAGATTGAATGCGGGCAGTACTGAGGGAATGAGAACAGACAGAGTGAACGGGGACAGACAGAGTGACCGGGGACAGACAGAGTGAACGGGGACAGACAGAGTGAACAGAGGCACACAGAGTGAATGGGGACATACAAAGGTAATGGGGGCATGTAGAGTTACCCGGGAAACACAGCGTGGACGGGTCAGACAGAGTGAACGGGGGCAAGACAGAGTGAACGGGAACAAGACAGAGTGAAGGGGGACAGACAGACTGAATGGGGACAGACAGGTTGAACGGGGGCAGACAAAGTCAAGAGGGGCAGACTGAGTGAATGGGGGCAAGATAGAGTGAACGTGGACAGACAGAGTGAACGGGGTCAAGACAGAGTGAACGGGGACAAGACAGAATGAACGTGGACAGACAGAGTGAACGGGTCAGACAGAGTGAACGGGATAGACAGAATGAATAAGGGCTAACAGATTCAACGGGGACAGACAGAGTGAACTGGGGCAGACAAAGTCAACAGGGGCAGACAGAGTTAATGGGGGCAAGATAGAGTGAACGTGGACAGACAGAGTGAATGGGGACATACATAGTGAACGGGGGCAGGCAGAGTTACCGGGGATAGACAGTGTGAACGGGGACAGACAGAGTGAACCGGGGGCAGGCACAGTGAACGTGGACATACAGAGTGAATGGGGACAGACAGAGTGAACGGGGACAAGACAGAACGAACGGGGACAAGACAGAGTGAACGGGGACAAGACAGAGTGAACGGGGACGAGACAGAATGAACGGGGACAAGACAGAGTGAACGGGGACAGACAGAGTGAACGGGTCAGACAGAGTGAATGGGGATAGACTGAATTAATAAGGGCTAACAGAATCAACGGGGAACAGACAGAGGGAACGGGGGCAGGCACAGTGAATGGGGACAGACGGTGTGAGTTGGGGCAGACAGAGTGAACGGGGACAAACAGAGTGAACGGGGGCAAGACAGAGTGAACAGGGACTGACAGATCAGGCACAGACTGAATGAATGGGGACTGACAGAGTGAACGGGGACAGGACAGAGTGAACGGGGGAAGACAGAGTAAATGGGGACATACATAGGGAATGGGGGCAGGCCGAGATACCCGGGAAACACAGCGTAAATGGGTCAGACAGAGTGAACGGGGACAAGACAGAGTGAACGGGGACAGACAGATTGAACCGGGGGCAAGATTGAGTGAACGAGGACAGACAGAGTGAATGGGGGCAGGCAGAGTGAACGTGGACAGACAGAGTGAACGGGGGCACACAGAGTGAATGGGGACAGACAGTATGAATTGGGGCAGCAGAGTGAACGGGGACAATCAGAGTTAACGGGGACTGACAGATTGAACCGGGGGCAAGATAGATTGATTGGGGGCAGGACAGAGTGAACGGGGACAGACAGAGTGAATGGGGACAGACAGACTTACCAGGGGCAAACAGAGTGAACGGGGGCAGAGTGAATGGGGGCAAAGTCAATAGGGGCAGTACAGAGTGAATGGGGCAAGATAGATTGAACGGGGACAGACAGAGTGAATGGGGACAGACAGGGTGAACGGAGCCAGTACTGAGTGAATGAGGACAGACAGCGTGAATGGGGGCAGACAGAGTGAATGGGGGCAGACAGAGTGAACGGGGTCAAGACAGAGTGAACGGGAAGAAGATTGAGTGAACGGGGGCAAGACAGAGTGAACGGGGACAGACAGAGTGCATGGGGGCAGGCAGATTGAACGGGGACAGATGGTGTGAATTGGGGCAGACAGAGTGAATGGGTACAGACGGTATGAATTGAGGCAGACAGAGTCAACGGGGACAAACAGAGTGAATGGGGGCAAGACAGAGTGAACAAGGACTGACAGAGTGAACAGGGACAGACAGAGTGAACGGGGACTGATAGAGTGAACGGGGACAAGAAAGAGTGAACAGGGACAAGACTGGGTGAACGGGTGAAAGACAGATTGAACGGGGGCAAGATAGAGTGAACGGGGGAAAGACAGAGTGAATGGGGGCAAGATAGAATGAACGGCGACTGACAGAGTAAACCGGGGCAGACAGATTGAATGGGGGCAGACAGAGTGACTGGGGACAAACAGAGTGACCTTGGGCAGAGACCGTGAACGGGGACAGTCAGAGTGACCGGGGGCTGACAGAGTGAACGGGGGCAGACAGAGTGACCGGGGACAAACAGAGTGACCGGGGGCAGACAGAGTGAATGGGGGCAGAGTGACCGGGGACAAACAGAGTGACCGGGGCCAGACAGAGTGAACGGGGACAGACAGAGTGACCGAGTGCAGACAGAGTGAATGGGGAGAGACAGAGTGAACGGGGACAGACAGAGTGAACGGGGACAGGACAGAGTGAATGGGGGCATTACTGAGTGAATGAGGTCAGACAGCGTGGATGGGGCCAGACAGAGTGAACGCGGGCAGTACTGAGTGAATGAGAACAGACAGAGTGAACGGGGACAGACAGAATGACCGGGGACAGACAGAGTGAACGGGGACAGACAGAGTGAACAGAGGCACACAGAATGAATGGGGACATACATAGGGAATGGGGGCATGTAGAGTTACCGGGGAAACACAGCGTGAACGGGTCAGACAGATTGAACCGGGGGCAAGATAGAGTGAATGGGGACAGACAGAGTGACCAGGGACCCACAAAGTGAACGGGGACAGACAGAGTGAACGGGGGCAGACAGAGTGAACAGGGGCAGACAGAGTGAACAGGGGCAGACGGAGTGAATGGGGACATACATAGGGAATGGGGGCAGGCAGAGTTACCCGGGAAACACAGCGTCAACGGGTCAGACAGAGTGAAGTGGGACAAGACAGAGTGAACGGGGACAGACAGATTGAACCGGGGGCAAGATAGAGTGAACGGGGACAGACAGGGTGAATGGGGGCAGGCAGAGTGAACGTGGACAGACAGAGTGAACGGGGGCAGACAGGGTGAATGGGGACAGACAGTGTGAATTGGGGCAGAGAGAGTGAACGGGGACAAACAGAGTCACTGGGGACAAGACAGAGTGAACAGGGACAGACAGAGTGAACGGGGACTGACAGATTGAACCGGGGGCAAGATAGATTGATTGGGGGCAGGACAGAGTGAAAGGGGACAGACAGAGTGAATGGGGACAGACAGACTGAACAGGGGCAGACAGAGTGAACGGGGGCAGACAGAGTGAACGGGGGCAGACAAAGTCATCAGGGGCAGACAGAGTGAATGGGGCAAGATAGAGTGAACGTGGACAGACAGAGTGAATGGGGACATACAAAGGGAACAAGGGCAGGCAGAGTTAACTGGGATAGACAGTGTGAACAGGGACAGTCAGATTGAAAGGGGACAAGACAGAATGAACGGTCACAGACAGATTGAACCGGGGGCAAGATAGAGTGAACGGGGACAGACAGAGTGAATGGGGGCAGGCAGATTGAACGGGGACAGACAGAGTGAACGGGGGCAGACAGAGTGAATGGGGACAGACGGTCTGAATTGGGGCAGACAGAGTGAACGAGGACAAACAGAGTTTACGGGGGCAAGACAGAGTGAACAGGGACTGACAGAGTGAACAGGGACAGACAGAGTGAACGGGGACTGACAGAGTGAACGGGGACAAGCCAGAGTGAACGGGGACAGACAGGGTGACCGGAGGCAGACAGAGTGAACGGGGACAGACAGAGTGAATGGGGGCAGACAGAGTGACCGGCGACAAACAGAGTTTACGGGGGCAAGATACAGGGAACAGGGACTGACAGAGTGGACAGGGACAGACAGAGTGAACGGGGACTGACAGAGTGACCGGGGACAAACAGAGTGACCGGGGGCAGACAGAGTGAAAGGGGACAGACAGAGTGACCGGGTGCAGACAGAGTGAATGGGGACAGACAGAGTGAACGGGGACAGACAGAGTGACCGGGGACCCACAAAGTGAATGGGGACAGACAGAGTGAACGGGGACAGGACAGAGTGAACGGGGGCAGACAGAGTGAACAGGGGCAGACGGAGTGAATGGAGACATACATAGGGAATGGGGGCAGGCAGAGTTACCCAGGACACACAGGGTGAACGGGTCAGACAGAGTGAAGGGGGACAAGACAGCGTGAACGGGGATAGACAGATTGAACCGGGAGCAAGATAGAGTGAACGGGGATAGACAGAGTGAATGGGGGCAGGCAGAGTGAACGTGGACAGACAGAGTGAACGGGGACTGACAGATTGAACGGGGACAGATGGAGTGAATGGGGACAGACAGACTGAACAGGGGCAGACAGAGTGAACGGGGGCAGACAGAGTGAACGGGGGCAGACAAAGTCAACAGGGGCAGACAAAGTCAACAGGGGCAGACAGAGTGAATAGGGGCAAGATAGAGTGAACGTGGACAGACAGAGTGAATGGGGCATACAAAGGGAACGCGGGCAGGCAGAGTTAACGGGGATAGACAGTGTGAACGTGGACAGACAGATTGAAAGGGGACAAGACAGAGTGAATGGGGACAGACAGATTGAACCGGGGGCAAGATAGAGTGAACGGGGACAGACGGTGCGAATTGGGGCAGACAGAGTGAACGGGGACAACAGAGTGAACGGGGGCATGACAGAGTGAACAGGGACTGACAGACTGAACGGGGACTGACAAATTGAACCGGGGGCTAGATAGATAGAAAGGGGGCAGGACATAGTGAACGGGGACAGACAGAGTGAATGGGGACAGACAGACTGAACAGGGGCAAACAGAGTGAACGGGGGCAGACAGAGTGAACGGGGGCAGACAAAGTCAACAGGGGCAGAGAGAGTGAATGGGGCAAGATAGATTGAACGGGGACAGACAGCGTGAATGGGGACAGACAGAGTGAACGCGGGCAGTACTGAGTGAATGAGGACAGACAGAGTGAACGGGGGCAGACAGAGAGAATGGGGGCAGACAGAGTGAACGGGAGCAGACAGAGTGAACGGGGGCAGACAGAGAGAATGGGGGCAGACAGAGTGAACAGGGACAAGACAGAGTGAACGGGATCAAGATAGAGTGAACGGGGCAAGACAGAGTGAACGGGGGCAGAAAGAGTGAACGGGGGCAGACAGAGTGAACAGGGACAGACAGAGTGAATGGGGGCAAGACAGAGTGAACGGGTGCAAGACAGAGTGAACGGGAACAAGACAGAGTGAACAGGGACAGACAGAGTGAATGGGGGCAAGATAGAGTGAACGTGGACAGAGTGAATGGGGACTGACAGAGTGAACGGGGACAAGACAGAGTGAACGGGGACAGACAGAGTGAATGGGGATAGACAGAATGAACAAGGGCTAATAGAGTCAACGGGGACAGACAGAGTGAACGGGGGCAGAAAAAGTCAACAGGAGCAGACAGAGTGAATGGGGGCAAGATAGAGTGACCGGGGACCGACAAAGTGAACGTGGACAGACAGAGTGAGCAGGGGCAGATAGAGTGAACAGGGGCAACGGAGTGAATGGCTACATAGATAGGGAATGGGGGCAGGCCGAGTTACCCGGGAAACACAGCGTGAACGTGGACAGACAAGGTGAACGGGGACAAGACAGAGTGAACGGGGACAGACATATTGAACCGGGGGCAAGATTGAGTGAACGGGGACAGACAGAGTGAATGGGGGCAGGCAGAGTGAACGTGGACAGACAGAGTGAATGTGGACAGACAGAGTGAACGGGGACAGACAGAGTGAATGGGGACAGACAGTGTGAATTGGGGCAGCAGAGTGAACGGGGACAAACAGAGTTAATGGGGGCAAGAGAGAGTGAACAGGGACAGACAGAGTGAACGGGGACAGACAAATTGAACCGGGGGCAAGATAGATAGAATGGGGGCAGACAGAGTGAATGGGGCAAGATAGATTAAACGGGGACAGACAGAGTGAATGGGGACAGACAGAGTGAACGCGGGCAGTACTGAGTGAATGAGGACAGACAGAGTGAACGGGGGCAGACAGAGAGAATGGGGGCAGACAGAATGAACGGGGTCAAGACAGAGTGAACAGGATCAAGATAGAGTGAACGGGGCAAGACAGAGTGAACGGGGACAGAAAGTGTGAACGGCAAAAGTCAGAGTGAACGGGGGCAGACAGAGTGAACGGGGGCAGACAGAGTGAACGGGGACAAGACAGAGTGAACGGGGGCAGACAGAGTGAACGGGGACAGACAGAGTGAACGGGGACAAGACAGAGTGAACGGGGACAAGACAAAGTGAACGGGGACAAGACAAAGTGAACGGGGACAAGACAGAGTGAACGGGGGCAGACAGAGTGAACAGGGACAGACGGAGTGAATGGGGGCAGACAGAGTGAACGGGGGCAGACAGAGTGAACGGGGACAGACAGAGTGAACGGGGACAAGACAGAGTGAACGGGGACAAGACAGAGTGAACGGGGGCAGACAGAGTGAACGGGGACAGACAGAGTGAACGGGGACAAGACAGAGTGAACGGGGACAGACAGAGTGAACGGGGACAAGACAGAGTGAACGGGGACAAGACAGAGTGAACGGGGACAGACAGAGTGAATGGGGACAGACAGAGTGAACAGGGACAGACAGAGTGAATGGGGACAGACAGAGTGAACAGGGACAGACGGAGTGAATGGGGACAGACAGAGTGAACAGGGACAGACAGAGTGAATGGGGACAGACAGAGTGAATGGGGGCAAGATAGAGTGAATGGGGACAGACAGAGTGAACAGGGACAGACAGAGTGAATGGGGACAGACAGAGTGAACAGGGACAGACGGAGTGAATGGGGACAGACAGATTGAACGGGGGCAGACAAAGTCAACAGGGGCAGACAGAGTGAATGGGGGCAAGATAGAGTGAACGGGGACAAGACAGACTGAACAGAGACAGACAGAGTGAACGGGTCAGACAGAGTGAATGGGGCCAAGATAGAGTGAACGTGGACAGACAGAGTGAATGGGGACATACATAGGGAACGGGGGCTGGCAGTGTTACCGGGGATAGACAGTGTGAACGGGGACAGACGGTGTGAATTGGGGCTTACAGAGTGAACGGGGTCAAACAGAGTGAACGGGGGCAAGACAGAGTGAACAGGGACTGACAGAGTGAACAGGCAAAGACAGAGTGAACAGGGACAGACAGTGTGAACGGGGACAGACAGAGTGAATGGAGACAGACAGAGTGAACGGGGAGAGACAGAATGAATAAGGGCTAACAGAGTGAATGGTGACAGACAGAGTGAATGGGGGCAGACAAAGACAACAGGGGCAGACAGAGTGAATGGGGACAAGATAGAGTGAACGTGGACAGACAGAGTGAATGGGGACAGATAGAGTGAATGGAGACAGACAGAGTGAACGGGGACAGACAGAGCGAACGGGGGCAGACAAAGTCAACAGGGGCTGACAGAGTGAATGGGGGCAAGACAGAGTGAACGTGGACAGACAGAGTGAATGGGGACATACAAACGGAATGGGGGCAGGCAGAGTTAATGGGGATAGACAGTAGAACGGGGACAGACAGATTGAAAGGGGACAAGACAGAGTGAACGGGGACAGACAGATTGAACCGGGGGCAAGATAGAGTGAACCGGGACAGACAGAGTGAATGGGGGCAGGCAGATTGAACGGGGACAGACAGAGTGAATGGGGACAGACAGGGTGACCGGAGGCCGACAGAGTGAACGGGGACAGACAGAGTGAATGGGGGCAGACAGAGTGACCTGGGACAAACAGAGTGACTGTGTGCAGACAGAGTGAATGGGGACAGACAGAATGAATGCAAACAATACAGAGTGAACGGGAACAAGACAGAGTGAACGGGCACAGGACAGAGAGAATGGGGGCAGTACTGAGTGAATGAGGTCAGACAGTGTGAAGGGGTCAGACAGAGTGAACGCGGGCAGTACTGAGTGAATGAGGACAGACAGTGTGAACAGGGGCAGACAGAGTGACCGGGGAAAGACAGAGTGAACGGAGACAGACAAAGTGACCGGGGACCGACAGAGTGAATGGGGACAGAGAGAGTGACTGGGGACCGACAAAGTGAACGGGGACAGACAGAGTGAACGGGGACAGGTCAGAGTGTACGGGGGCAGACAGAGTGAACAGGGGCAGACGGAGTGAATGGGGACATACATAGGGAATGGGGGCAGGCCGAGTTACCCGGGAAACACAGCGTGAACGGGTCAGAATGAACGGGGACAAGACAGAGTGAACGGGGACAGACAGATTGAACCGGGGGCAAGATGGAGTGAACGGGGACAGACAGAGTGAATGGGGGCAGACAGAGTGAATGGAGACAGACGGTGTGAATTCGGGCAGACAGAGTGAACGGGGACAGAGTTTACGGGGGCAAGACAGAGTGAACAGGGACTGACAGAGTGAACAGGGACAGAAAGAGTGAACGGGGACTGACAGAGTGAACGGGGACAAGACAGAGTGAACGGGGACAAACGGAGTGACCGGGGGCAAACAGAGTGAACGTGGACAGACAGAGTGACCGGGTGCAGACAGAGTGAATAGGGACAAGACAGAGTGAATGGAGACAGACGGACTGAATAAGGGCTAACAGAGTGAATGGTGACAGACAGACTGAATGGGGGCAAAGACAACAGGGGCAGACAGAGTGAATGGGGACAAGATAGAGTGAACGTGGACAGACAGAGTGAATGGGGACCGATAGAGTGAACCGGGACAAGCCAGAGTGAACGGGGACAAGACAGAGTGAATGGAGACAGACAGAGTGAACGGGGACAGACAGAGTGAATGGTGATAGACAGACTGAATAAGGGCTAACAGCGTGAATGGTGACAGACAGACTGAATGCGGGCAGACAAAGACAACAGGGGCAGACAGAGTGAATGGGGACAAGATAGAGTGAACGTGGACAGACAGAGTGAATGGGGACAGATGGAGTGAATGGGGACAAGACAGAGTGAACGGGGACAGACAGAGTGAACGGGGACAGACAGAGCGAACGGGCACAGGTCAGAGAGAATGGGGGCAGTACTGAGTGAATGAGGTCAGACAGTGTGAAGGGGTCAGACAGAGTGAACGCGGGCAGTACTGAGTGAATGAGGACAGACAGTGTGAACAGGGGCAGACAGAGTGAATGGGGACAGACAGAGTGAACGCGGGCAGTACTGAGGGAATGAGGACCGACAGAGTGAACGGGGACAAGACAGAGTGAACGGGGACAGACAGAGTGAACGGGGACAGACAGAGCGAACGGGGGCAGACAAAGTCAACAGGGGCAGACAGAGTGAATGGGGGCGACATAGAGTGAACGTGGACAGACAGAGTGAATGGGAACATACAAACGGAATGGGGGCAGGCAGAGTTAATGGGGATAGACAGTTGAACCGGGACAGACAGATTGAAAGGGGACAAGACAGAGTGAACGGGGACAGACAGATTGAACCGGGGGCAAGATAGAGTGAACGGGGACAGACAGAGTGAATGGGGACAGACAGGGTGACCGGAGGCCGACAGAGTGAACGGGGACAGACAGAGTGAATGGGGGCAGACAGAGTGACCTGGGACAAACAGAGTGACTGTGTGCAGACAGAGTGAATAGGGACAGACAGAATGAATGCAAACAATACAGAGTGAACGGGAACAAGACAGAGTGAACGGGCACAGGACAGAGAGAATGGGGGCAGTACTGAGTGAATGAGGTCAGACAGTGTGAAGGGGTCAGACAGAGTGAACGCGGGCAGTACTGAGTGAATGAGGACAGACAGTGTGAACAGGGGCAGACAGAGTGAATGGGGACAGACAGAGTGAACGCGGGCAGTACTGAGGGAATGAGGACCGACAGAGTGAACGGGGACAGACAGAGTGACCGGGGAAAGACAGAGTGAACGGAGACAGACAAAGTGACCGGGGACCGACAGAGTGAATGGGGACAGAGAGAGTGACTGGGGACCGACAAAATGAACGGGGACAGACAGAGTGAACGGGGACAGGTCAGAGTGTACGGGGACAGACAGAGTGAACAGGGGCAGACAGAGTGAATGGGGACATACATAGGGAATGGGGGCAGGCCGAGTTACCCGGGAAACACAGTGTGAACGGGTCAGAGTGAACGGGGACAAGACAGAGTGAACGGGGACAGACAAATTGAACCAGGGGCAAGATGGAGTGAACGGGGACAGACAGAGTGAACGGGGGCAGACAGAGTGAATGGAGACAGACGGTGTGAATTTGGGCAGACAGAGTGAACGGGGCCAAACAGAGTTTACGGGGGCAAGACAGAGTGAACAGGGACTGACAGAGTGAACAGGGACAGAAAGACTGAACGGGGACTGACAGAGTGACCGGGTGCAGACAGAGTGAATAGGGACAGACAGAATGAATGCAAACAATACAGAGTGAACGCGAACAAGACAGAGTGAACGGGAACAAGACAGAGTGAACGGGAACAAGACAGAGTGAACAGGGACAGACAGAGTGAACAGGGACAGACAGAGTGAACTGTCTATCACTCTGGCTGCCCCCGTTCCCTTTGTATGTCCCCTTTCACTCTGTCGGTCCACGTTCACCCTATCTTGCCCCCATTCACTCTGTCTGCCCCTGTTGACTTTGTCTGCCCCCATTCACTCTGTCTGTCCCCGTTGACTCTGCTAGCCCTTATTCATTCTGTCTATCCACATTCACTGTCTGACCCGTTCACTCTGTCTGCCCCCGTTGTCTTTGTCTGCCCCCGTTCAATCCGTCTGTCCCCGTTCACTCTGTCTTGCCCCCGTACACTCTGTCTGTCCCTGTTCACTCTGTCTGTCCCTGTTCACTCTGTGATAGACAGTGTGAACGGGGTCAAACAGAGTGAACGGGCGCAAGACAGAGTGAACAGGGACTGACAGTGTGAACAGGCAAAAACAGAGTGAACGGGGACTGACAGAATGAATGGGGACAAGACAGATTGAACAGGGACAGACAGTTTGAACGGGAGCAGACAGAGTGAATGGGGGCAGAGAGAGTGACCGGGGACAGATAGAGTGAATGGAGACAGAGAGAGTGACCGGGGACAGACAGAGTGAATGGAGACAGACAGAGTGAACGGGGACAGACAGAGTGAATGGTGATAGACAGACTGAATAAGGGCTAACAGAGTGAATGGTGACAGACAGAGTGAACGGGGGCAGACAAAGTCAACAGGGGCAGACAGAGTGAATGGGGACAAGATAGAGTGAACGTGGACAGACAGAGTGAATGGGGACAGAGTGAACGGGGACAAGACAGAGTGAACGGGGACAGACAGAGTGAACGGGGACAGACAGAGTGAATGGGGAAAAACAGAATGAATAAGGGCTAACAGATTCAACGGGGACAGACAGAGTGAACGCGGGCAGTACTGAGTGAATGAGGACAGACAGAGTGAACGGGGGCAGACAGAGTGAATGGGGGCAGACAGAGTGAACGGGATCAAGATAGAGTGAACGGGGGGAAGACAGAGTGAACGGGGGCAGACAGAGTGAACAGGGACAGAAAGTGTGAACGGCAAAAGACAGAGTGAACGGGGGCAGAAAGAGTGAACAGGGGCAGACAGAGTGAACAGGGACAGACAGAGTGAACGGGAACAAGACAGAGTGAACAGGGACAGACAGAGTGAATGGGGACAGACAGATTGAACGGGGGCAGACAAAGTCAACAGGGGCAGACAGAGTGAATGGGGGCAAGATAGAGTGAACGTGGACAGACAGAGTGAATGGGGACTGACAGAGTGAACGGGGACAAGACAGAGTGAACGGGGACAGAGAGAGCGAACGGGTCAGAGTGAATGGGGTTAGACAAAATGAATAAGGGCTAACAGAGTCAACGGGGACAGACAGAGTGAATGGGGGCAAGACAGAGTGAACGGAGGCAAGACAGTGTGAACGGGAACAAGACAGAGTGAACGGGGACAGACAGATTGAACGGGGGCAGACAAAGACAACGGGGGCAGACACAGTGAATGGGGGCAAGATAGAGTGAACGGGTCAGACAGAGTGAATGGGGATAGACAGAATGAATAAGGGCTTACAGAGTCAACGGGGACAGATAGAGTGAACCGGGGCAGACAAGTCAACAGGGGCAGACAGATTGAACCGGGGGCAAGATAGAGTGAACGGGGACAAACAGAATGAACTGGGACTGACAGAGTGTACAGGCACAGACAGAGTGAACGGGGACTGACAGAGTGAAGGGGGACAGACAAAGTCAACAGGGGCAGACAGATTGAATGGGGGCAAGATAGAGTGAACGGGGACAGACAGAGTGAACGGGTCAGACAAAGTCTACAGGGGCAGATATATGAATGGGGGCAAGATAGAGTGAACGTGGACAGACAGAGTGAATGGGGACATACAGAGTGAACGGGGACATACATAAGGAACGGGGGCTGGCAGAGTTACCGGGGATAGACAGTGTGAACGGGGACAAAATGATTGAACGGGGACAGACAGATTGAATCGGGTGCAAGATAGAGTGAACAGGGACAGACAGAGTGAACGCGGGCAGTACTGAGGGAATGAGGACAGACAGAGTGAACGGGGACAGACAGAGTGACCGGGGACAGACAGAGTGACCGGGGACCGACAGAGTGAACGGGGACAGACAGAGTGAACGGGAACAGGACAGAGTGAACGGGGACTGACAGATTGAACCGGGGACAAGATAGATTGAATGGGGGCAGGACAGAGTGAACGGGGACAGACAGAGTGAATGGGGACAAACAGAGTGAACGGGGGCAAACAGAGTGAACGGGGGCAGACAGAGTGAATGGGGGCAGACAGAGTGAACGCGGGCAGTATAGAGTGAATGAGGACAGACAGAGTGAACGGGGGCAGACAGAGTGCATGCGGTCAAGACAGACTGAACGGGAAGAAGATAGAGTGAACAGGGGCAAGACAGAGTGAATGAGAGCAGGCAGAGTGAACAGGGACAGACAGTGTGAACGGCAACAGAGTGAATGGGGGCAGACAGAGTAAACGGGGGCAGACAGAGTGAACAGGGACAGACAGAGTGAACGGGGACAGGACAGAGTGAACGGGGGCAAGACAGAGTGAATGGGGGAAAGATGAAGTGAACAGGGACAGACAGTTTGAAAGGGGGCAGACAGAGTGAATGGGGGCAGAGAGTGTGACCGGGGACAGACAGTGTTAACGGGGACAAACAGAGTGAACGGGGACAAGACAGATTGAACGGGGACAAGACAGAGTGAACAGGGACAGACAGAGTGAATGGGGACAGACAGACTGAACAGGGGCAAACAGAGAGAACGGGGGCAGACAGAGTGAACGGGGACAGGACAGAGTGAACGGGGGCTGACAGATTGAACAGTGGCACACGGACTGAATGGAGACATACATACGGATTGGGGGCAGGCAGAGTTACCCGGGAAACACAGCGTCAACGGGTCAGACAGACTGAACAGGGACAAGACAGTGTGAACGGGGACAGACAGATTGATCCGGGAGCAAGATAGAGTGAACGGGGACAGACAGAGTGAATGGGGGCAGGCAGAGTGAACGTGGACAGACAGAGTGAACGGGGGCAGACAGAGTGAATGGTGACAGACAGTGTGAATTGGGGCAGAGAGTGTGAACAGGGACAAACAGAGTGAATGGGGGCAAGACAGAGTGAAAAGGGACAGACAGAGTGAACGGGGACTGACAGATTGAACCGGGGGCAAGATAGATTGAATGGGGGCAGGACAGAGTGAACGGGGACAGACAGAGTGAATGGGGACAGACAGAGTGAACGGGGGCAAACAGAGTGAACGGGGGCAGACAGAGTGAACGGGGGCAGACAGAGTGAACGCGGGCAGTATAGAGTGAATGAGGACAGACAGAGTGAACGGGGGCAGACAGAGTGAACGCGGGCAGTATAGAGTGAATGAGGACAGACAGAGTGAACGGGGACAGACAGAGTGAATGGGGATAGACAGAATGAATAAGGGCTAACAGAGTGAACGGGGACAGACAAAGTGAACGGGGGCAGAAAAATTCAACAGGGGCAGACAGAGTGAATGGGGGCGAGATAGAGTGAACGTGGACAGACAGAGTGAATGGGGACAGACAGAGTGAACGCGGGCATTACTGAGTGATTGAGGACAGAACGAGTGAACGGTGGCAGACAGAGTGATCAGGGACTGACAGTGCGAAAGGGGACAGACAGAGTGAACAGCGATAAGACTGAGTGAACATGGGCAAGTCAGATTGAACGGGGGCAAGATAGAGTGAACGGGGGCAAGATAGAATGAACGGGGACAGACAGAGTGAACGGGGGCAGACAGATTGAATGGGGGCAGACAGAGTGACCGGGGAAAAACGGAGTGACGGGGGCATAGAGAGTGAATGGGGACAAACAGATTGACCGGGGGCAGACAGAGTGAACGGGGGCAGACAGGGTGAACAGGGGCAGACAGAGTGAATGGGGGTAAAATAGAGTGAACGGGGACAGACAGAGTGAATGGGGGCAGGCAGAGCGAACGTGGACAGACAGAGTGAACGGGGACAGACAGTGTGAATTCGGGCAGACAGAGTAAACGGGGACAAACAGAGTGAATGGGGGCAAGACAGAGTGAACAGGGACAGACAGAGTGAACGGGGACTGACAGATTGAACCGGGGGCAAGATAAATTGAATGGGAGCAGGACAGAGTGAACGGGGACAGACAGAGTGAATGGGGACAGACAGACTTAACAGGGGCAAACAGAGTGAACGGGGGCAGACAGAGTGAACGGGGGCAGACAAAGTCAACAGGGGCAGACAGTGTGAATGAGCCAAGATAAATTGAAGGGGGACAAAAAGAGTGAATGGGGACAGACAGAATGAACAAGGGCAAACAGAGTGAACGGGGGCACACAAAGTCAACAGGGGCAGACAGAGGGAATGGGGCAAGATAGATGAACGGGGACAGACAGAGTGAACGGGGACAAGACAGAGTGAACGGGGACAGACAGAGTGAATGGGGATAGACAGAATGAATAAGGGCTAACAGAGTGAACGGGGACAGACAAAGTGAACGGGGGCAGAAAAATTCAACAGGGGCAGACAGAGTGAATGGGGGCGAGATAGAGTGAACGTGGACAGACAGAGTGAATGGGGACAGACAGAGTGAACGCGGGCATTACTGAGTGAATGAGGACAGACAGAGTGAACGGGGGCAGACAGAGTGATCAGGGACTGACAGTGCGAAAGGGGACAGACAGAGTGAACAGCGATAAGACTGAGTGAACATGGGCAAGTCAGATTGAACGGGGGCAAGATAGAGTGAACAGGGGCAAGATAGAATGAACGGGGACTGACAGATTGAACCGGGGGCAAGATAAATTGAATGGGAGCAGGACAGAGTGAACGGGGACAGACAGAGTGAATGGGGACAGACAGACTTAACAGGGGCAAACAGAGTGAACGGGGGCAGACAGAGTGAACGGGGGCAGACAAAGTCAACAGGGGCAGACAGTGTGAATGAGCCAAGATAAATTGAAGGGGGACAAAAAGAGTGAATGGGGACAGACAGAATGAACAAGGGCAAACAGAGTGAACGGGGGCACACAAAGTCAACAGGGGCAGACAGAGGGAATGGGGCAAGATAGATGAACGTGGACAGACAGAGTGAACGGGGACAAGACAGAGTGAATGGGGACAGACAGAGTGAATGGGGATAGACAGAATGAATAAGGGCTAACAGAGTGAACGGGGACAGACAAAGTGAACGGGGGCAGAAAAATTCAACAGGGGCAGACAGAGTGAATGGGGGCGAGATAGAGTGAACGTGGACAGACAGAGTGAATGGGGACAGACAGAGTGAACGCGGGCATTACTGAGTGATTGAGGACAGAACGAGTGAACGGTGGCAGACAGAGTGATCAGGGACTGACAGTGCGAAAGGGGACAGACAGAGTGAACAGCGATAAGACTGAGTGAACATGGGCAAGTCAGATTGAACGGGGGCAAGATAGAGTGAACGGGGGCAAGATAGAATGAACGGGGACAGACAGAGTGAACGGGGGCAGACAGATTGAATGGGGGCAGACAGAGTGACCGGGGAAAAACGGAGTGACGGGGGCATAGAGAGTGAATGGGGACAAACAGATTGACCGGGGGCAGACAGAGTGAACGGGGGCAGACAGGGTGAACAGGGGCAGACAGAGTGAATGGGGGTAAAATAGAGTGAACGGGGACAGACAGAGTGAATGGGGGCAGGCAGAGCGAACGTGGACAGACAGAGTGAACGGGGACAGACAGTGTGAATTCGGGCAGACAGAGTAAACGGGGACAAACAGAGTGAATGGGGGCAAGACAGAGTGAACAGGGACAGACAGAGTGAACGGGGACTGACAGATTGAACCGGGGGCAAGATAAATTGAATGGGAGCAGGACAGAGTGAACGGGGACAGACAGAGTGAATGGGGACAGACAGACTTAACAGGGGCAAACAGAGTGAACGGGGGCAGACAGAGTGAACGGGGGCAGACAAAGTCAACAGGGGCAGACAGTGTGAATGAGCCAAGATAAATTGAAGGGGGACAAAAAGAGTGAATGGGGACAGACAGAATGAACAAGGGCAAACAGAGTGAACGGGGGCACACAAAGTCAACAGGGGCAGACAGAGGGAATGGGGCAAGATAGATGAACGGGGACAGACAGAGTGAACGGGGACAAGACAGAGTGAACGGGGACAGACAGAGTGAATGGGGATAGACAGAATGAATAAGGGCTAACAGAGTGAACGGGGACAGACAAAGTGAACGGGGGCAGAAAAATTCAACAGGGGCAGACAGAGTGAATGGGGGCGAGATAGAGTGAACGTGGACAGACAGAGTGAATGGGGACAGACAGAGTGAACGCGGGCATTACTGAGTGAATGAGGACAGACAGAGTGAACGGGGGCAGACAGAGTGATCAGGGACTGACAGTGCGAAAGGGGACAGACAGAGTGAACAGCGATAAGACTGAGTGAACATGGGCAAGTCAGATTGAACGGGGGCAAGATAGAGTGAACAGGGGCAAGATAGAATGAACGGGGACTGACAGATTGAACCGGGGGCAAGATAAATTGAATGGGAGCAGGACAGAGTGAACGGGGACAGACAGAGTGAATGGGGACAGACAGACTTAACAGGGGCAAACAGAGTGAACGGGGGCAGACAGAGTGAACGGGGGCAGACAAAGTCAACAGGGGCAGACAGTGTGAATGAGCCAAGATAAATTGAAGGGGGACAAAAAGAGTGAATGGGGACAGACAGAATGAACAAGGGCAAACAGAGTGAACGGGGGCACACAAAGTCAACAGGGGCAGACAGAGGGAATGGGGCAAGATAGATGAACGTGGACAGACAGAGTGAACGGGGACAAGACAGAGTGAATGGGGACAGACAGAGTGAATGGGGATAGACAGAATGAATAAGGGCTAACAGAGTGAACGGGGACAGACAAAGTGAACGGGGGCAGAAAAATTCAACAGGGGCAGACAGAGTGAATGGGGGCGAGATAGAGTGAACGTGGACAGACAGAGTGAATGGGGACAGACAGAGTGAACGCGGGCATTACTGAGTGAATGAGGACAGACAGAGTGAACGGTGGCAGACAGAGTGATCAGGGACTGACAGTGCGAAACGGGACAGACAGAGTGAACAGCGATAAGACTGAGTGAACATGGGCAAGTCAGATTGAACGGGGGCAAGATAGAGTGAACAGGGGCAAGATAGAATGAACGGGGACAGACAGAGTGAACGGGGGCAGACAGATTGAATGGGGGCGAGATAGAGTGAACGTGGACAGACAGAGTGAATGGGGACAGACAGAGTGTATGCGGGCAGAACGGAGTGAATGAGGACTGACAGTGCGAACGGGGACAGACAGAGTGAACGGCGATCAGACTGAGTGAACGTGGGCAAGTCAGATTGAACGGGGGCAAGGTAGAGTGAACGGGGGCAAGACAGAGTGAATAGGTGCAAGATAGAATGAACGGGGACAGACAGAGTGAACGGGTGCAGACAGATTGGATGGGGGCAGACAGAGTGACGTGGGACAAACAGAGTGACCGGGGGTAGAGAGAGTGAATGGGGACAAACAGATTGACCGGGGGCAGACAGAGTGAACGGGGGCAGACAGGGTGAACGGGGGCAGACAAAGTGAACGGGGGCAGACAATGTGAACAGGGGCAGACAGAGTGAATGGGGGCAAGATAGAGTGAACGGGGACAGGCAGATTGAACTGGGGGCAGGCAGAGTGAACGTGGACAGACAGAGTGAATGGTGATAGACAGTGTGAATTCGAGCAGACAGAGTGAAAGGGGACAAACTGAGTGAATGGGGGCAAGACAGCATGAACAGGGACAGACAGAGTGAATGGGGACAGACAGACTGAACAGGGGCAAACAGAGAGAACGGGGGCAGACAGAGTGAACGGGGACAGGACAGCGTGAACAGGGGCTGACAGAGTGAACAGTGGCACACAGACTGAATGGGGACATACATACGGATTGGGGGCAGGCAGAGTTACCCGGGAAACACAGCATCAACGGTTCAGACAGACTGAACAGGGACAAGACAGAGTGAACGGGGACAGACAGATTGATCCGGGAGCAAGATAGAGTGAACGGGGTCAGACAGAGTGAATGGGGGCAGGCAGAGTGAACGTGGACAGACAGAGTGAACGGGGGGAGACAGAGTGAATGGTGACAGACAGTGTGAATTGGGGCTGACAATGTGAACGGGGACAAACAGAGTGAATGGGGGCAAGACAGAGTGAAAAGGGACAGAGTGAACGGGGACTGACAGATTGAACCGGGGGCAAGATAGATTGAATGGGGGCAGGACAGAGTGAACGGGGACAGACAGAGTGAATGGGGACAGACAGAGTGAACGGGGGCAAACAGAGTGAACGGGGGCAGACAGAGTGAACGCGGGCAGTATAGAGTGAATGAGGACAGACAGAGTGAACGGGGGCAGAAAGAGTGCACGCGGTCAAGACAGACTGAACGGGAAGAAGATAGAGTGAACAGGGGCAAGACAGAGTGAACGAGAGCAGGCAGAGTCAACAGGGACAGACAGTGTAACTGGCAACAGACAGAGTGAACAGGGACAGACAGAGTGACCGGGGGCTGACAGATTGAACAGTGGCACACAGAGTGAATGGAGACATACATACGGAATGGGGGCAGGCAGAGTTACCCGGGAAACACAGCGTCAACGGGTCAGACAGACTGAACAGGGACAAGATAGAGTGAACGGGGACAGACAGAGTGAACAGGGGCAGACAGAGTGAATGGGGACATACATAAGGAACGGGGGCAGGCAGAGTTACCGGGGATAGACAGTGTGAACGGGGACAGACAGAGTGAATCGGGATACACAGTGTGAACGTGGACACAGAGATTGAACGGGGACAAGTCAGAGTGAACGGGGACAGACAGATTGAATGGGGGCAAGATAGAGTGAACGTGGACAGACAGAGTGAATGGGGACATACATAGGGAGCGGGGGCAGCCAGAGTTACCTGGGATAGACAGTGTGAACGGGGTCAAACAGAGTGAACGGGGGCAAGACAGAGTGAACAGGGACTGACAGTGTGAACAGGCAAAAACAGAGTGAACGGGGACTGACAGAATGAATGGGGACAAGACAGATTGAACAGGGACAGACAGTGTGAACGGGGACAGACAGAGTGAACGGGGACAAGACTGAGTGAACAGGGACAGACAGTTTGAACGGGAGCAGACAGAGTGAATGGGGGCAGAGAGAGTGACCGGGGACAGTCAGTGTGAACGGGGAGAGACAGAATGAACGGGGACAAGACAGAGTGAACGGGGACAAGACAAAGTGAATGGTGACAGACAGAGTGAACGGGGGCAGACAAAGTCAACAGGGGCAGACAGAGTGAATGGGGACAAGATAGAGTGAACGTGGACCGACAGAGTGAATGGGGACAGAGTGAACGGGGACAAGACAGAGTGAACGGGAACAGACAGAGTGAACGGGGGCAGACAGAGTGAACGGGGATAGACAGTGTGAACGGGAACAGACAGATTGAAAGGGGACAAGATAGAGAGATCGGGGGCAGACAGAGTGAACGGGGACAGACAGGGTGAACGGGTGCAGACAAAGTGAACAGGGGCAGACAGTGTGAATGAGGCAAGATAAATTGAAGGGGGACAGAAAGAGTGAATGGGGACAGACAGAATGAACAAGGGCAAACAGAGTGAACAGAGGCAGAAATAGTGAACGGGGGCACACAAAGTCAACAGGGGCAGACAGAGTGAATGGGGCAAGATAGATGAACGGGGACAGCCAGAGTGAATGGGGACAGACAGAGTGAACGCGGGCAGTACAGAGTGACTGAGGACAGACAGAGTGAACGGGGGCAGACAGAGTGAACGGGGCCAGACAGAGTTAACGCGGTCAAGACAGAGTGAACAGGGACAGACAGACTGAATGGGGGCAAGACAGAGTGAACGGGGGCCAGACAGAGTGAATGGGGGCAGAGAGAGTGACCGGGGACAGACCGTTAGAACGGGGCCACACAGAGTGAACGGGGACAAGACAGAGTGAACGGGGAGAGACAGAGTGAATGGGGATAGACAGAATGAATAAGGGCTAACAGAGTGAACGGGGACAGACAAAGCGAATGGGGGCAGACAAAGTCAACAGGGGCAGACAGAGTGATTGGGGGCGAGATAGAGTGAACGTGGACAGACAGAGTGAATGGGGACAGACAGAGTGTACGCGGGCAGTACGGAGTGAATGAGGACAGATAGAGTTAACGGGGCAGACAGAGTGCTCAGTGACTGACAGTGCGAACGGGGACAGACAGATTGTACAGCGATCAGACTGAGTGAACGTGGGCAAGTCAGATTGAACGGGGGCAAGATAGAGTGAACGGGGGCAAGACAGAGTGAATAGGGGCAAGATAGAATGAACGGGGACAGACAGAGTGAACGGCGACAAGTCTGAGTGAACGTGGGCAAGTCAGATTGAACGGGGGCAAGATAGAGTGAACGGGGGCAAGATAGAATGAACGGGGACAGACAGAGTGAACGGGGGCAGACAGATTGAATGGGGGCAGACAGAGTGACCGGGGATAAAACAGAGTGACCGGGGGCAGAGAGAATGAATGGGGGCAGACAGAGTAAATGGGGGCAGACAGAGTGAACAGTGGCAGACAGAGTGAATGGGGGCAAGATAGAGTGAACTTGGACAGACAGAGTGAATGGGGACAGACAGAGTGAACGCGGGCTGTACTGAGTGAATGAGGACAGACATAGTAAATGGGGGCAGACAGAGTGAATAGGGACAGACAGACTGAACAGTGGCAAACAGAGTGAACGGGGGCAGACAGAGTGAACGGGGACAGACAAATGCAACAGGGGCAGTACAGAGTGAATGGGGCAAGATAGATTGAACGGGGACAGACAGAGTGAATGGGGACAGACAGAGTGAACGTGGGCAGTACTGAGTGAATGAGGACAGACAGAGTGAACGGGGGCAGACAGAGTGAATGGGGGCAGACAGAGTGAACGGGGTCAAGACAGAGTGAACGGGTACAAGATAGAGTGAACGGGGGCAAGACAGAGTGAACGGGGGGCAGACAGAGTGAACGGGGGCAGACAGAGTGAACAGGGACAGACAGAGTGAACGGGAACAAGACATCGTGAACGGGGACAGACAGAGTGAATGGGGACAGACAGATTGAACGGGGGCAGACAAAGTCAACAGGGGCAGACAGAGTGACTGGGGGCAAGATAGAGTGAACGTGGACAGACAGAGTGAATGGGACAGAGAGAGTGAACGGGGACAAGACAGAGTGAACGGGGCAAGACAGAGTGAACGGGGAGAGACAGAGTGAATGGGGATTGACAGAATGAATAAGGGCTAACAGAGTCAACGGGGACAGACAGAGTGAACGGGGGCAGACAGAGTGAAAGGGGGCAGACAGTGTGAATGGGGGCAAGATAGAGTGAACGTGGACAGACAGAGTGAATGGCGACAGACAGAGTGAATGGGGACAAGACAGAGTGAACAGTGACTGACAGAGTGAACTGGGACAAGACAGAGTGAACGGGGACAAGACAGAGTGAATGGGGACAGACAGATTGAACAGGGACAGACAGTGTGAACGGGGATAGACAGAGTGAACGGGGACAAGACTGAGTGAACGGGGCAAGACAGATTGAACGGGGGGCAAGATAGATTGAACGGGGGCAGGACAGAGTGAACGGGGACAGACAGAGTGAATGGGGACAGACAGACTGAACAGGAGCAAACAGAGTGAACGGGAGCAGACAGTGTGACCGGGGACAGACAGTGTGAACGGGGACAGACAGAGTGAACGGGGACAAGACAGAGTGAACGGGAACAGACAGAGTGAACGGGGACAGACAGAGTGAATGGGGATAGACAGAATGAATAAGGGCTAACAGAGTGAACGGGGACAGACAGGGTGAACGGGGGCAGTACGGAGTGTATGAGCTCAGACAGCATGAATGGGGCCAGACAGAGTGAACGCGGGCAGTACTGAGTGAATGAGGACAGACAGATTGAACAGGGGCACACAGATTGAATGGGGACAGACAGAGTGAACGTGGGCAGTACTGAGGGAATGAGGACAGACAGAGTGAACGGGGACAGACAGAGTGACCGGGGACAGACAGAGTGAACGGGGACAGACAGAGTGACCGGGGACCGACAGAGTGAACGGGGACATACAGAGTGACCGGGGACCGAGAATGTGAATGGGGACAGACAGAGTGAACGGCGACAGGACAGAGTGAACGGGGGCAGACAGAGTGAACAGGTGCAGACGAAGTGAATGGAGACATACATAGGGAATGGGGGCAGGCAGAGTTACCCGGGAAACACAGCGTCAACGGGTCAGACAGACTGAACAGGGACAAGACAGAGTGAACGGGGACAGACAGATTGATCCGGGAGCAAGATAGAGTGAACGGGGACAGACAGAGTGAATGGGGGCAGGCAGAGTGAACGGGGGCAGACAGAGGGAATGGTGACAGTGTGAATTGGGGCAGACAGTGTGAACGGGGACAAACAGAGTGAATGGGGGCAAGACAGACTGAACGCGGTCAAGACAGACTGAACGGGAACAAGATAGAGTGAACAGGGGCAAGACAGAGTGAGTGAGAGCAGGCAGAGTGAACAGGGATAGACAGGGTGAACGGGGGCAGACAGAGTGAACGGGGACAGACAGAGTGACCGGGGACCGACAGAGTGAACGGGGACAGACAGAGCGACCGGGGACCGAGAATGTGAATGGGGACAGACAGAGTGAACGGGGACAGGACAGAGTGAACGGGGGCAGACAGAGTGAACGGGGGCAGTACTGAGTGAATGAGGACAGACAGAGTGGACGGGGGGAGACAGAGTGAACAGGGACTGACAGTGCGAACGGGGAAAGACAGAGTGAACGGCGACAAGTCTGAGTGAACGTGGGCAAGTCAGATTGAACGGGGGCAAGATAGAGTGAACGGGGGCAAGATAGAATGAACGGGGACAGACAGAGTGAACGGGGGAAGACAGATTGAATGGGGGCAGACAGAGTGACCGGGGATAAAACAGAGTGACCGGGGGCAGAGAGAATGAATGGGGGCAGACAGAGTAAACGGGGGCAGACAGAGTGAACAGTGGCAGACAGAGTGAATGGGGGCAAGATAGAGTGAACTTGGACAGACAGAGTGAATGGGGACAGACAGAGTGAACGCGGGCAGTACTGAGTGAATGAGGACAGACATAGTAAATGGGGGCAGACAGAGTGAATAGGGACAGACAGTGTGAACGTGGACAGACAGAGTGAACGGGGATAGACAGTGTGAACGTGGACAGATAGAGTGAACGTGGACAGACAGAGTGAATGGGGACATACATAGGGAACGGGGGCTGGCAGAGTTACCGGGGATAGACAGTGTGAACGCGGACAAAATGATTGAACGGGGACAAGACAGAGAGAACGGGGACCGACAGATTGAACCGGGAGCTAGACAGAGTGAACGGGGACAGACAGAGTGAACGGGGACAGACAGAGTGAAAGGGGGCAGACAGTGTGAACGGGGGCAAACAGAGTGAATGGGGGCAAGACAGAGTGAACAGGGCCTGACAGAGTGAACAGGCACAGACTGAGTGCACACTGACAGACAGAATGAATGGGGACAGACAGATTGAACGGGGGCAGACAAAGACAACAGGGGCAGACAGAGTGAATGGGGGCAAGATAGAGTGAACGTGGACAGACAGAGTGAATGGCGACAGACAGAGTGAATGGGGACTGACAGAGTGAACTGGGACAAGACAGATTGAACAGGGACAGACAGTGTGAACGGGGATAGACAGAGTGAACGGGGACAAGACTGAGTGAACGGGGCAAGACAGATTGAACGGGGGGCAAGATAGATTGAATGGGGGCAGGACAGAGTGAACGGGGACAGACAGAGTGAATGGGGACAGACAGACTGAACAGGGGCAAACAGAGTGAATGAGGGCAGACAGAGTGAACGGGGGCAGACAGAGTGAAGGGGGGAAGAGAGAGTGACCGGGGACAGACGGTGTGAACGGGGACAGACAGAGTGAACGGGGTCAGACAAAGTGAACAGGGACAGACAGTGTGAACGGCAACAGACAGAGTGACCAGGGGCAGACAGAGTGAACGGGGGCAGACAGATTGAACGGGGTCAAGACAGAGTGAACGGGAACAAGATAGACTGAATGGGGGCAAGACAGCGTGAACGGGGACAGACAGAGTGAATGGGGACAGACAAAGTCAACAGGGGCAGACAGAGTGAATGGGGGCAAGATAGAGTGAACTTGGACAGACAGAGTGAATGGGGACAGACAGAGTGAACGCGGGCTGTACTGAGTGAATGAGGACAGACATAGTAAATGGGGGCAGACAGAGTGAATAGGGACAGACAGTGTGAACGGGGACAGACAGAGTGAACGGGGACAAGACAGAGTGAATGGGGGCAAGACTGAGTGAACGGGGACAGACAGAGTGAATGGGGACAGACAGACTGAACAGTGGCAAACAGAGTGAATGGGGACAGACAGATTGAACGGGGGCAGACAAAGTCAACAGGGGCAGACAGAGTGACTGGGGGCAAGATAGAGTGAACGTGGCCAGACAGAGTGAATGGGACAGAGAGAGTGAACGGGGAGAGACAGAGTGAACGGGTGAGACAGAGTGAATGGGGATAGACAGAATGAATAAGGGCTAACAGAGTCAACGGGGACAGACAGAGTGAACGGGGGCAGAAAACGTCTACAGGGGCAGATATATGAATGGGGGCAAGATAGAGTGAACGTGGACAGACAGAGTGAATGGGGATAGACAGAGTGAACGTGGGCAGTACTGAGTGAATGAGGACAGACAGAGTGAACGGGGGCAGACAGAGTGAATGGGGGCAGACAGAGTGAACAGGATCAAGACAGAGTGAACGGGAACAAGACAGAGTGAACGGGGGCAGACAGAGTGAACGGGGGCAGACAGAGTGAACAGGGACAGACAGAGTGAACGGGAACAAGACATCGTGAACGGGGACAGACAGAGTGAATGGGGACAGACAGATTGAACGGGGGCAGACAAAGTCAACAGGTGCAGACAGTGACTGGGGGCAAGATAGAGTGAACGTGGACAGACAGAGTGATTGGGACAGAGAGAGTGAACGGGGACAAGACAGAGTGAACGGGGCAAGACAGAGTGAACCGGGAGAGACAGAGTGAACGGGTGAGACAGAGTCAACGGGGACAGACAGAGTGAACGGGTCAGACAAAGTCTACAGGGGCAGATATATGAATGGGGGCAAGATAGAGTGAACGTGGACAGACAGAGTGAATGGGGACATACATAAGGAACGGGGGCTGGCAGAGTTACCGGGGATAGACAGTGTGAACGGGGACAAAATGA
Source organism: Carcharodon carcharias (assembly GCF_017639515.1). Classification (NCBI taxonomy): domain Eukaryota; kingdom Metazoa; phylum Chordata; class Chondrichthyes; order Lamniformes; family Lamnidae; genus Carcharodon; species Carcharodon carcharias. The sequence goes on along the minus strand of NC_054482.1, from coordinate 38,374,491 downwards.
TTGAACGGGGACAAGACAGAGAGAACGGGGACCGACAGATTGAACCGGGAGCTAGACAGAGTGAACGGGGACAGACAGAGTGAAAGGGGGCAGACAGTGTGAACGGGGGCAAACAGAGTGAACGGGGGCAGACAGAGTGAACGGGGACAGACAAATGCAACAGGGGCAGTACAGAGTGAATGGGGCAAGGTAGATTGAACGGGGACAGAGTGAATGGGGACAGACAGAGTGAACGTGGGCAGACAGAGTGAATGGGGGCAGACAGAGTGAACGGGGTCAAGACAGAGTGAACGGGAACAAAATAGAGTGAACGGGGGCAAGACAGAGTGAACGGGAACAAAATAGAGTGAACGGGGGCAAGACAGAGTGAACGGGGGCAGACAGAGTGAACAGGGACAGACAGTGTGAACGGCAAAAGACAGAGTGAACGGGGGGCAGACAGAGTGAACGGGGGCAGACAGAGTGAACAGGGGCAGACAGAGTGAACAGGCACAGACAGAGTGAACGGGAACAAAATAGAGTGAATGGGGGCAAGACAGAGTGAACGGGGGCAGACAGAGTGAACAGGGACAGACAGTGTGAACGGCAAAAGACAGAGTGAACGGGGGGCAGACAGAGTGAACGGGGGCAGACAGAGTGAACAGGCACAGACAGAGTGAACGGGAACAAGACATCGTGAACGGGGACAGACAGAGTGAATGGGGACAGACAGATTGAACGGGGGCAGACAAAGTCAACAGGGGCAGACAGAGTGACTGGGGGCAAGATAGAGTGAACGTGGCAGACGGAGTGAATGGGACAGAGAGAGTGAACGGGGACAAGACAGAGTGAATGGGGCAAGACAGAGTGAACGGGGAGAGACAGAGTGAACGGGTGAGACAGAGTGAATGGGGATAGACAGAATGAATAAGGGCTAACAGAGTGAACGGGGACAGACAGAGTGAACGGGGGCAGACAAAGTCTACAGGGGCAGATATATGAATGGGGGCAAGATAGAGTGAACGTGGACAGACAGAGTGAATGGGGACATACAGAGTGAACAGGGGCAGACAGAGTGAATGGTGACAGACAGAGTGAACGGGGGCAGACAAAGACAACAGGGGCAGACAGAGTGAATGGGGGCAAGATAGAGTGAACGTGGACAGACAGAGTGAATGGGGACATACATAGGGAACGGGGGCTGGCAGAGTTACCGGGGATAGACAGTGTGAACGGGGACAAAATGATTGAACGGGGACAAGACAGAGAGAACGGGGACCGACAGATTGAACCGGGAGCTAGACAGAGTGAAAGGGGGCAGACAGTGTGAATGGGGGCAAGATAGAGTGAACGTGGACAGACCGAGTGAACAGGGACAGACAGAGTGAATGGGGACAGACAGATTGAACGGGGGCAGACAAAGACAACAGGGGCAGACAGAGTGAATGGGGGCAAGATAGAGTGAACGTGGACAGACAGAGTGAATGCCGACAGACAGAGTGAATGGGGACAAGACAGAGTGAACAGTGACTGACAGAGTGAATGGGGACTGACAGAGTGAACTGGGACAAGACAGATTGAACAGGGACAGACAGTGTGAACGGGGATAGACAGAGTGAACGGGGACAAGACTGAGTGAACGGGGCAAGACAGATTGAACGGGGGGCAAGACAGAGTGAACGGGGACAGACAGAGTGAATGGGGACAGACAGACTGAACAGGGGCAAACAGAGTGAACGGGAGCAGACAGAGTGAACGGGGGCAGATAGAGTGAACGGGGGAAGAGAGAGTGACCGGGGACAGACAGTGTGAACGGGGACAGACAGAGTGAACGGGAACAGACAGAGTGAACGGGGACAGACAGAGTGAAGGGGGGAAGAGAGAGTGACCGGGGACAGACAGTGTGAACGGGGACAGACAGAGTGAATGGGTATAGACAGAATGAATAAGGGCTAACAGAGTGAACGGGGGCAGACAAAGTCAACAGAGGCAGACAGAGTGAACTGCGGCAAGATAAAGTGAACAGGGACAGACAGTGTGAACGGGGACAAGACAGAGTGAACGGGGACAGACAGAGTGAACGGGGACAGACAGAATGAATGGGGATAGACAGAATGAATATGGGCTAAGAGAGTGAACGTGGACAGGCAGAGTGAATGGGGACAGACAGAGTGAACGGGGACCAGACAGAATGAACTGGGACAACAAAGAGTGAATGGGGACACACATAGTGCATGGCGACAATACAGAGTGAACGGGAACAAGACAGAGTGAACGGGGACAGACAGAGTGAACGGGGACAGACAGGGTGAACGGGGGCAGTACTGAGTGAGTGAGGACAGACAGATTGAACAGGGGCAGACAGATTGAATGGGGACAGACAGAGTGAACGTGGGCAGTACTGAGGGAATGAGGACAGACAGAGTGAACGGGGACAGACAGAGTGACCGGGGACAGACAGAGTGAACGGGGACAGGACAGAGTGAACGGGGCAGACAGAGTGAACGGGGGCAGTACTGAATGAATGAGGACAGACAGAGTGGACGGGGGGAGACAGAGTGAACAGGGACTGACAGTGCGAACGGGGAAAGACAGAGTGAACGGCGACAAGTCTGAGTGAACGTGGGCAAGTCAGATTGAACGGGGGCAAGATAGAGTGAACGGGGGCAAGATAGAATGAACGGGGACAGACAGAGTGAACGGGGGAAGACAGATTGAATGGGGGCAGACAGAGTGACCGGGGATAAAACAGAGTGACCGCGGGCAGAGAGAATGAATGGGGACAAACAGATTGACCTGGGGCAGACAGAGTAAACGTGGGCAGACAGAGTGAACAGTGGCAGACAGAGTGAATGGGGGCAAGATAGAGTGAACTTGGACAGACAGAGTGAATGGGGACAGACAGAGTGAACGCGGGCAGTACTGAGTGAATGAGGACAGACATAGTAAAAGGGGGCAGACAGAGTGAATAGGGACAGACAGTGTGAACGGGGACAGACAGAGTGAACGGGGACAAGACTGAGTGAACGGGGGCAAGACAGACTGAACAGTGGCAAACAGAGTGAACGGGGGCAGACAGAGTGAACGGGGACAGACAAATGCAACAGGGGCAGTACAGAGTGAATGGGGCAAGATAGATTGAACGGGGACAGACAGAGTGAATGGGGACAGACAGAGTGAACGCGGGCAGTGCTGAGTGAATGAGGACAGACAGAGTGAACGTGGGCAGACAGAGTGAATGGGGGCAGACAGAGTGAACGGTGTCAAGACAGAGTGAACGGGAACAAGAGAGAGTGAACGGGGGCAAGACAGAGTGAACGGGGGGCAGACAGAGTGAACAGGGACAGACAGTGTGAACGGCAAAAGACAGAGTGAACGGGGGGCAGACAGTGTGAACGGGGGCAGACAGAGTGAACAGGGGCAGACAGAGTGAACGGGGGCAGACAAAGTCAACAGGGGCAGACAGAGTGACTGGGGGCAAGATAGAGTGAACGTGGACAGACAGAGTGAATGGGACAGAGAGATTGAATGGGGAGAGACAGAGTGAACGGGTGAGACAGAGTGAATGGGGATAGACAGAATGAATAAGGGCTAACAGAGTCAACGGGGACAGACAGAGTGAACGGGGGCAGACAAAGTCTACAGGGGCAGATATATGAATGGGGGCAAGATAGAGTGAACGTGGACAGACAGAGTGAATGGGGACATACATAGGGAACGGGGGCTGGCAGAGTTACCGGGGATAGACAGTGTGAACGGGGACAAAATGATTGAACGGGGACCAGACAGAGAGAACGGGGACCGACAGAGTGAATGGGGACAGACAGATTGAACGGGGGCAGACAAAGTCAACAGGTGCAGACAGTGACTGGGGGCAAGATAGAGTGAACGTGGACAGACAGAGTGAATGGGACAGAGAGAGTGAACGGGGACAAGACAGAGTGAACGGGGCAAGACAGAGTGAACCGGGAGAGACAGAGTGAACGGGTGAGACAGAGTGAATGGGGATAGACAGAATGAATAAGGGCTAACAGAGTCAACCGGGACAGATAGAGTGAACGTGGACAGACAGAGTGAATGGGGACATACATAGGGAACGGGGGCTGGCAGAGTTACCGGGGATAGACAGTGTGAACGCGGACAAAATGATTGAACGGGGACAAGACAGAGAGAACGGGGACCGACAGATTGAACCGGGAGCTAGACAGAGTGAACGGGGACAGACAGAGTGAAAGGGGGCAGACAGTGTGAACGGGGGCAAACAGAGTGAATGGGGGCAAGACAGAGTGAACAGGGAATGACAGAGTGAACAGGCACAGACCGAGTGAACAGGTACAGACAGAGTGAATGGGGACAGACAGATTGAACGGGGGCAGACAAAGACAACAGGGGCAGACAGAGTGAATGGGGGCAAGATAGAGTGAAAGTGGACAGATAGAGTGAATGGCGACAGACAGAGTGAATGGGGACTGACAGAGTGAACTGGGACAAGACAGATTGAACAGGGACAGACAGTGTGAACGGGGCAAGACAGATTGAACGGGGGGCAAGATAGATTGAATGGGGGCAGGACAGAGTGAACGGGGACAGACAGAGTGAATGGGGACAGACAGACTGAACAGGGACAAACAGAGTGAATGAGGGCAGACAGAGTGAACGGGGGCAGAAAGAGTGAAGGGGGGAAGAGAGAGTGACCGGGGACAGACGGTGTGAATGGGGACAGACAGAGTGAACGGGGACAAGACAGAGTGAACGGGGACAAGACAGAGTGAACGGGAACAGACAGAGTGAACGGGGACAGACAGAGTGAATGGGGATAGACAGAATGAATAAGGGCTAACAGAGTGAATGGGGACAGACAGAGTGAATGGCGACAATACAGAGTGAACGGGAACAAGACAGAGTGAACGGGGACAGACAGAGTGAACGGGGACAGACAGGGTGAACGGGGGCAGTACGGAGTGTATGAGCTCAGACAGCATGAATGGGGCCAGACAGAGTGAACGCGGGCAGTACTGAGTGAATGAGGACAGACAGATTGAACAGGGGCACACAGATTGAATGGGGACAGACAGAGTGAACGCGGGCAGTACTGAGGGAATGAGGACAGACAGAGTGAACGGGACAGACAGAGTGATCGGGGACAGACAGAGTGAACGGGGACAGACAGAGTGACCGGGGACCGACAGAGTGAACGGGGACAGACAGAGTGACCGGGGACCGAGAATGTGAATGGGGATAGACAGAGTGAACGGGGACAGGACAGAGTGAACGGGGGCAGACAGAGTGAACAGGGGCAGACGGAGTGAATGGAGACATACATAGGGAATGGGGGCAGGCAGAGTTACCCGGGAAACACAGCGTCAACGGGTCAGACAGACTGAACAGGGACAAGAAAGAGTGAACGGGGACAGACAGATTGATCCGGGAGCAAGATAGAGTGAACGGGGACAGACAGAGTGAATGGGGGCAGGCAGAGTGAACGTGGACAGACAGAGTGAACGGGGGCAGACAGAGGGAATGGTGACAGACAGTGTGAATTGGGGCAGACAGTGTGAACGGGGACAAACAGAGTGAATGGGGGCAAGACAGAGTGCACGCGGTCAAGACAGACTGAACGGGAACAAGATAGAGTGAACAGGGGCAAGACAGAGTGAACGAGAGCAGGCAGAGTGAACAGGGACAGACAGTGTGAACGGCAATAGACAGAGTGAATGGGGGAAGACAGAGTAAACGGGGGCAGACAGAGTGAACAGGGACAGACAGAGTGAACGGGGGCAGGACAGAGTGAACGGGGGCAAGACAGAGTGAATGGGGGAAAGATGAAGTGAACAGGGACAGACAGTTTGAAAGGGGGCAGACAGAGTGAATGGGGGCAGAGAGTGTGACCGGGGACAGACAGTGTTAACGGGGACAAACAGAGTGAACGGGGACAAGACAGAGTGAACGGGGACAGACAAAGTGAACGGGGGCAGAAAAATTCAACAGGCGCAGACAGAGTGAATGGGGGCGAGATAGAGTGAACGTGGACAGACAGAGTGAATGGGGACAGACAGAGTGAACGCGGGCATTACTGAGTGAATGAGGACAGACAGAGTGAACTGGGGCAGACAGAGTGATCAGGGACTGACAGTGCGAAAGGGGACAGACAGAGTGAACAGCGATAAGACTGAGTGAACATGGGCAAGTCAGATTGAACGGGGGCAAGATAGAGTGAACGGGGGCAAGATAGAATGAACGGGGACAGACAGAGTGAACGGGGGCAGACAGATTGAATGGGGGCAGACAGAGTGACCAGGGACAAACGGAGTGACCGGGGGCAGACAGAGTGAATGGGGACAAACAGATTGACCGGGGGCAGACAGAGTGAACGGGGGCAGACAGAGTGAACGGGGGCTGACAAAGTGAACGGGGGCAGACAATGTGAACAGGGGCAGACAGAGTGAATGGGGGTAAGACAGAGTGAATGGGGGCAGGCAGAGCGAATGGGGGCAGGCAGAGCGAACGTGGACAGACAGAGTGAACGGGGGCAGACAGAGTGAATGGGGACAGACAGTGTGAATTCGGGCAGACAGAGTAAACGGGGACAAACAGAGTGAATGGGGGCAAGACAGAGTGAACAGGGACAGACAGAGTGAACGGGGACTGACAGATTGAACCGGGGGCAAGATAAATTGAATGGGAGCAGGACAGAGTAAACGGGGACAGACAGAGTGAATGGGGACAGACAGACTTAACAGGGGCAAACAGAGTGAATGGGGGCAGACAGAGTGAACGGGGGCAGACAAAGTCAACAGGGGCAGACAGTGTGAATGAGGCAAGATAAACTGAAGTGGGACAGAAAGAGTGAATGGGGACAGACAGAATGAACAAGGGCAAACAGAGTGAACGGGGGCAGACAGAGTGAACGGGGGCAGACAAAGTCAACAGGGGCAGACAGAGGGAATGGGGCAAGATAGATGAATGGGGACAGACAGAGTGAATGGGGACAGACAGAGTGAACGCGGGCAGTAAAGAGTGACTGAGGACAGACAGAGTGAACGGGGGCAGACAGAGTGAATGGGGGCAGACAGAGTTAACGGGGGCAAGACAGAGTGAACGGGGGCAAGATAAACAGAACGGGGACAGAAAGTTTGAAAGGGGCCAGACAGAGTGAATGGGGGCTGAGAGAGTGACCGAGGACAGGTCGTTAGAAGGGGGACAGACAGAGTGAACGGGGACAAGACAGAGTGAACGGTGAGAGACAGAGTGAATGGGGATAGACAGAATGAATAAAGGCTAACAGAGTGAACGGGGACAGACAAAGCGAACGGGGGCAGACAAAGTCAACAGGGGCAGACAGATTGAATGGGGGCGAGATAGAGTGAACGTGGACAGACAGAGTGAATGGGGACAGACAGACTGTACGCGGGCAGAACGGAGTGAATGAGGACTGACAGTGCGAACGGGGACAGACAGAGTGAACGGCGATCAGACTGAGTGAACGTGGGCAAGCCAGATTGAACGGGGGCAAGATAGAGTGAATGGGGGCAAGACAGAGTGAATAGGGGCAAGATAGAATGAATGGGGACAAACAGAGTGACCAGGGGTAGAGAGAGTGAATGGGGACAAACAGATTGACCGGGGGCAGACAGAGTGAACGGGGACAGAGAGGGTGAACGGGGGCAGACAAAGTGAACGGGGGCAGACAATGTGAACAGGGGCAGACAGAGTGAATGGGGGCATGATAGAGTGAACGGGGACAGGCAGATTGAACTGGGGGCAAGATAGAGTGAACGGGGACAGACAGAGTGAATGGGGGCAGGCAGAGTGAATGGGGGCAGGCAGAGTGAACGTGGACAGACAGAGTGAATGGGGACAGACAGAGTGAACGCGGGCATTACTGAGTGAATGAGGACAGAAAGAGTGAATGGGGGCAGACAGAGTGATCAGGGACTGACAGTGAGAAAGGGGACAGACAGAGTGAACAGCGATAAGACTGAGTGAACATGGGCAAGTCAGATTGAACGGGGGCAAGATAGAGTGAACGGGGGCAAGATAGAATGAACGGGGACAGACAGAGTGAACGGGGGCAGACAGATTGAATGGGGGCAGACAGAGTGACCGGGGACAAACGGAGTTACCGGGGGCAGAGAGAGTGAATGGGGACAAACAGATTGACAGGGGGCAGAAGAGTGAACGGGGGCAGACAGAGTGAATGGGGGTAAGATAGAGTGAACTGGGACAGACAGAGTGAATGGGGGCAGGCAGAGCGAACGGGGGCTGGCAGAGTTACCGGGGATAGACAGTGTGAACGGGGACAAAATGATTGAACGGGGACCAGACAGAGAGAACGGGGACAGACAGAGTGAATGGGGATAGACAGAGTGAACGTGGGCAGTACTGAGTGAATGAGGACAGACAGAGTGAACGGGGGCAGACAGAGTGAATGGGGGCAGACAGAGTGAACGGGGTCAAGACAGAGTGAACGGGAACAAGATAGAGTGAACGGGGGCAAGACAGAGTGAACGGGGGCAGACAGAGTTAACAGGGACAGACAGTGTGAACGGCAAAAGACAGAGTGAACGGGAACAAGACATCGTGAACGGGGACAGACAGAGTGAATGGGGACAGACAGATTGAACGGGGGCAGACAAAGTCAACAGGTGCAGACAGAGTGACTGGGGGCAAGATAGAGTGAACGTGGACAGACAGAGTGAATGGGACAGAGAGAGTGAACGGGGACAAGACAGAGTGAACGGGGCAAGACAGAGTGAACCGGGAGAGACAGAGTGAACGGGTGAGACAGAGTGAATGGGGATAGACAGAATGAATAAGGGCTAACAGAGTCAACCGGGACAGATAGAGTGAACGGGGACAGACAGAGTGAAAGGGGGCAGACAGTGTGAACGGGGGCAAACAGAGTGAATGGGGGCAAGACAGAGTGAACAGGGAATGACAGAGTGAACAGGCACAGACCGAGTGAACAGGTACAGACAGAGTGAATGGGGACAGACAGATTGAACGGGGGCAGACAAAGACAACAGGGGCAGACAGAGTGAATGGGGGCAAGATAGAGTGAAAGTGGACAGATAGAGTGAATGGCGACAGACAGAGTGAATGGGGACTGACAGAGTGAACTGGGACAAGACAGATTGAACAGGGACAGACAGTGTGAACGGGGCAAGACAGAGTGAACGGGGACAGACAGAGTGAATGGGGACAGACAGACTGAACAGGGGCAAACAGAGTGAATGAGGGCAGACAGAGTGAACGGGGGCAGAAAGAGTGAAGGGGGGAAGAGAGAGTGACCGGGGACAGACGGTGTGAATGGGGACAGACAGAGTGAACGGGGACAAGACAGAGTGAACGGGGACAAGACATAGTGAACGGGAACAGACAGAGTGAACGGGGACAGACAGAGTGAATGGGGATAGACAGAATGAATAAGGGCTAACAGAGTGAATGGGGACAGACAGAGTGAATGGCGACAATACAGAGTGAACGGGAACAAGACAGAGTGAACGGGGACAGACAGAGTGAACGGGGACAGACAGGGTGAACGGGGGCAGTACGGAGTGTATGAGCTCAGACAGCATGAATGGGGCCAGACAGAGTGAACGCGGGCAGTACTGAGTGAATGAGGACAGACAGATTGAACAGGGGCACACAGATTGAATGGGGACAGACAGAGTGAACGCGGGCAGTACTGAGGGAATGAGGACAGACAGAGTGAACGGGACAGACAGAGTGATCGGGGACAGACAGAGTGAACGGGGACAGACAGAGTGACCGGGGACCGACAGAGTGAACGGGGACAGACAGAGTGACCGGGGACCGAGAATGTGAATGGGGACAGACAGAGTGAACGGGGACAGGACAGAGTGAACGGGGGCAGACAGAGTGAACAGGGGCAGACGGAGTGAATGGAGACATACATAGGGAATGGGGGCAGGCAGAGTTACCCGGGAAACACAGCGTCAACGGGTCAGACAGACTGAACAGGGACAAGAAAGAGTGAACGGGGACAGACAGATTGATCCGGGAGCAAGATAGAGTGAACGGGGACAGACAGAGTGAATGGGGGCAGGCAGAGTGAACGTGGACAGACAGAGTGAACGGGGGCAGACAGAGGGAATGGTGACAGACAGTGTGAATTGGGGCAGACAGTGTGAACGGGGACAAACAGAGTGAATGGGGGCAAGACAGAGTGCACGCGGTCAAGACAGACTGAACGGGAACAAGATAGAGTGAACAGGGGCAAGACAGAGTGAACGAGAGCAGGCAGAGTGAACAGGGACAGACAGTGTGAACGGCAATAGACAGAGTGAATGGGGGCAGACAGAGTAAACGGGGGCAGACAGAGTGAACAGGGACAGACAGAGTGAACGGGGGCAGGACAGAGTGAACGGGGGCAAGACAGAGTGAATGGGGAAAGATGAAGTGAACAGGGACAGACAGTTTGAAAGGGGGCAGACAGAGTGAATGGGGGCAGAGAGTGTGACCGGGGACAGACAGTGTTAACGGGGACAAACAGAGTGAACGGGGACAAGACAGAGTGAACGGGGACAGACAAAGTGAACGGGGGCAGAAAAATTCAACAGGGGCAGACAGAGTGAATGGGGGCGAGATAGAGTGAACGTGGACAGACAGAGTGAATGGGGACAGACAGAGTGAACGCGGGCATTACTGAGTGAATGAGGACAGACAGAGTGAACTGGGGCAGACAGAGTGATCAGGGACTGACAGTGCGAAAGGGGACAGACAGAGTGAACAGCGATAAGACTGAGTGAACATGGGCAAGTCAGATTGAACGGGGGCAAGATAGAGTGAACGGGGGCAAGATAGAATGAACGGGGACAGACAGAGTGAACGGGGGCAGACAGATTGAATGGGGGCAGACAGAGTGACCAGGGACAAACGGAGTGACCGGGGGCAGACAGAGTGAATGGGGACAAACAGATTGACCGGGGGCAGACAGAGTGAACGGGGGCAGACAGAGTGAACGGGGGCTGACAAAGTGAACGGGGGCAGACAATGTGAACAGGGGCAGACAGAGTGAATGGGGGTAAGACAGAGTGAATGGGGGCAGGCAGAGCGAATGGGGGCAGGCAGAGCGAACGTGGACAGACAGAGTGAACGGGGGCAGACAGAGTGAATGGGGACAGACAGTGTGAATTCGGGCAGACAGAGTAAACGGGGACAAACAGAGTGAATGGGGGCAAGACAGAGTGAACAGGGACAGACAGAGTGAACGGGGACTGACAGATTGAACCGGGGGCAAGATAAATTGAATGGGAGCAGGACAGAGTAAACGGGGACAGACAGAGTGAATGGGGACAGACAGACTTAACAGGGGCAAACAGAGTGAATGGGGGCAGACAGAGTGAACGGGGGCAGACAAAGTCAACAGGGGCAGACAGTGTGAATGAGGCAAGATAAACTGAAGTGGGACAGAAAGAGTGAATGGGGACAGACAGAATGAACAAGGGCAAACAGAGTGAACGGGGGCAGACAGAGTGAACGGGGGCAGACAAAGTCAACAGGGGCAGACAGAGGGAATGGGGCAAGATAGATGAATGGGGACAGACAGAGTGAATGGGGACAGACAGAGTGAACGCGGACAGTAAAGAGTGACTGAGGACAGACAGAGTGAACGGGGGCAGACAGAGTGAATGGGGGCAGACAGAGTTAACGGGGGCAAGACAGAGTGAACGGGGGCAAGATAAACAGAACGGGGACAGAAAGTTTGAAAGGGGCCAGACAGAGTGAATGGGGGCTGAGAGAGTGACCGAGGACAGATCGTTAGAAGGGGGACAGACAGAGTGAACGGGGACAAGACAGAGTGAACGGTGAGAGACAGAGTGAATGGGGATAGACAGAATGAATAAAGGCTAACAGAGTGAACGGGGACAGACAAAGCGAACGGGGGCAGACAAAGTCAACAGGGGCAGACAGATTGAATGGGGGCGAGATAGAGTGAACGTGGACAGACAGAGTGAATGGGGACAGACAGACTGTACGCGGGCAGAACGGAGTGAATGAGGACTGACAGTGCGAACGGGGACAGACAGAGTGAACGGCGATCAGACTGAGTGAACGTGGGCAAGCCAGATTGAACGGGGGCAAGATAGAGTGAATGGGGGCAAGACAGAGTGAATAGGGGCAAGATAGAATGAATGGGGACAAACAGAGTGACCAGGGGTAGAGAGAGTGAATGGGGACAAACAGATTGACCGGGGGCAGACAGAGTGAACGGGGACAGAGAGGGTGAACGGGGGCAGACAAAGTGAACGGGGGCAGACAATGTGAACAGGGGCAGACAGAGTGAATGGGGGCAAGATAGAGTGAACGGGGACAGGCAGATTGAACTGGGGGCAAGATAGAGTGAACGGGGACAGACAGAGTGAATGGGGGCAGGCAGAGTGAATGGGGGCAGGCAGAGTGAACGTGGACAGACAGAGTGAATGGGGACAGACAGAGTGAACGCGGGCATTACTGAGTGAGTGAGGACAGAAAGAGTGAATGGGGGCAGACAGAGTGATCAGGGACTGACAGTGAGAAAGGGGACAGAGAGTGAACAGCGATAAGACTGAGTGAACATGGGCAAGTCAGATTGAACGGGGGCAAGATAGAGTGAACGGGGGCAAGATAGAATGAACGGGGACAGACAGAGTGAACGGGGGCAGACAGATTGAATGGGGGCAGACAGAGTGACCGGGGACAAACGGAGTTACCGGGGGCAGAGAGAGTGAATGGGGACAAACAGATTGACAGGGGGCAGAAGAGTGAACGGGGGCAGACAGAGTGAATGGGGGTAAGATAGAGTGAACTGGGACAGACAGAGTGAATGGGGGCAGGCAGAGCGAACGTGGACAGACAGAGTGAACGGGGGCGGACAGAGTGAATGGGGACAGACAGTGTGAATTCGGGCAGACAGAGTAAACGGGGACAAACAGAGTGAATGGGGGCTAGACAGAGTGAACAGAGACAGAGTAAACGGGGACAAACAGAGTGAATGGGGGCTAGACAGAGTGAACAGGGACAGACAGAGTGAACGGGGACTGACAGATTGAACCGGGGGCAAGATAAATTGAATGGGAGCAGGACAGAGTGAACGGGGACAGACAGAGTGAATGGGGGCAGACAGAGTGAACGGGGGCAGACAAAGTCAGCAGGGGCAGACAGTGTGAATGAGGCAAGATAAATTGAAGGGGGACAGAAAGAGTGAATGGGGACAGACAGAATGAACAAGGGCAAACAGAGTGAACGGGGGCAGACAGAGTGAACGGGGGCACACAAAGTCAACAGGGGCAGACAGAGGGAATGGGGGCAAGATAGAGTGAACGTGGACAGACAGTGCGAATGTCGACAGACAGAGTGAATGGCGACAAGACAGAGTGAACGGGGGCAAGACAGAGTGAACAGGAACTGACAGAGTGAACAGGCACTGACAGAGTGAACGGGGATTGACAGAGTGAACTGGGACAAGACAGATTGAACAGGGACAGACAGTGTGAACGGGGATAGACAGAGTTAACGGGGACAAGACTGAGTGAACGTGGGCAAGCCAGATTGAACGGGGGCAAGATAGAGTGAATGGGGGCAAGACAGAGTGAATAGGGGCAAGATAGAATGAATGGGGACAAACAGAGTGACCAGGGGTAGAGAGAGTGAATGGGGACAAACAGATTGACCGGGGGCAGACAGAGTGAACGGGGACAGAGAGGGTGAACGGGGGCAGACAAAGTGAACGGGGGCAGACAATGTGAACAGGGGCAGACAGAGTGAATGGGGGCAAGATAGAGTGAACGGGGACACGCAGATTGAACTGGGGGCAAGATAGAGTGAACGGGGACAGACAGAGTGAATGGGGGCAGGCAGAGTGAATGGGGGCAGGCAGAGTGAACGTGGACAGACAGAGTGAATGGGGACAGACAGAGTGAACGCGGGCATTACTGAGTGAGTGAGGACAGAAAGAGTGAATGGGGGCAGACAGAGTGATCAGGGACTGACAGTGAGAAAGGGGACAGAGAGTGAACAGCGATAAGACTGAGTGAACATGGGCAAGTCAGATTGAACGGGGGCAAGATAGAGTGAACGGGGGCAAGATAGAATGAACGGGGACAGACAGAGTGAACGGGGGCAGACAGATTGAATGGGGGCAGACAGAGTGACCGGGGACAAACGGAGTTACCGGGGGCAGAGAGAGTGAATGGGGACAAACAGATTGACAGGGGGCAGAAGAGTGAACGGGGGCAGACAGAGTGAATGGGGGTAAGATAGAGTGAACTGGGACAGACAGAGTGAATGGGGGCAGGCAGAGCGAACGTGGACAGACAGAGTGAACGGGGGCGGACAGAGTGAATGGGGACAGACAGTGTGAATTCGGGCAGACAGAGTAAACGGGGACAAACAGAGTGAATGGGGGCTAGACAGAGTGAACAGAGACAGAGTAAACGGGGACAAACAGAGTGAATGGGGGCTAGACAGAGTGAACAGGGACAGACAGAGTGAACGGGGACTGACAGATTGAACCGGGGGCAAGATAAATTGAATGGGAGCAGGACAGAGTGAACGGGGACAGACAGAGTGAATGGGGGCAGACAGAGTGAACGGGGGCAGACAAAGTCAGCAGGGGCAGACAGTGTGAATGAGGCAAGATAAATTGAAGGGGGACAGAAAGAGTGAATGGGGACAGACAGAATGAACAAGGGCAAACAGAGTGAACGGGGGCAGACAGAGTGAACGGGGGCACACAAAGTCAACAGGGGCAGACAGAGGGAATGGGGGCAAGATAGAGTGAACGTGGACAGACAGTGCGAATGTCGACAGACAGAGTGAATGGCGACAAGACAGAGTGAACGGGGGCAAGACAGAGTGAACAGGAACTGACAGAGTGAACAGGCACTGACAGAGTGAACGGGGATTGACAGAGTGAACTGGGACAAGACAGATTGAACAGGGACAGACAGTGTGAACGGGGATAGACAGAGTTAACGGGGACAAGACTGAGTGAACGGGGCAAGACAGATTGAACGGGGGGCAAGATAGAGTGAACGGGGGCAGGACAGAGTGAATGGGGACAGACAGACTGAACAGGGGCAGAAAAATGCAACAGGGGCAGACAGACTGAATGGGGCAAGATAGATTGAACGGGGACAGACAGAGTGAATGGGGACAGACAGAGTGAATGCAGGCAGTACTGAGTGAATGAGGACAGACAGAGTGAATGGGGGCAGAGAGAGTGAACGGGGACAGACAGAGTGAACGGGGACAAGACAGAGTGAACGGGGACAGACAGAGTGAACGGGGACAAGACAGAGTGAACGGGGACAGACAGAGTGAATGGGGATAGACAGAATGAATAAGGGCTAAGAGAGTGAACGGGGACAGACAAAGTGAACGGGGGCAGAAAAATTCAACAGGGGCAGACAGAGTGAATGGAGGCGAGGTAGAGTGAACATGGACAGACAGAGTGAATGGGGACAGACAGAGTGAACGCGGGCATTACTGAGTGAATGAGGACAGACAGAGTGAACGGGGGCAGACAGAGTGATGAGGGACTGACAGTGCGAAAGGGGACAGACAGAGTGAACAGCGATAAGACTGAGTGAACATGGGCAAGTCAGATTGAACGGGGGCAAGATAGAGTGAACAGGGGCAAGATAGAATGAACGGGGACAGACAGAGTGAACGGGGGCAGACAGATTGAATGGGGGCGAGATAGAGTGAACGTGGACAGACAGAGTGAATGGGGACAGACAGAGTGTACGCGGGCAGAACGGAGTGAATGAGGACTGACAGTGCGAACGGGGACAGACAGAGTGAACGGCGATCAGACTGAGTGAACGTGGGCAAGTCAGATTGAACGGGGTCAAGGTAGAGTGAACGGGGGCAAGACAGATTGAATAGGTGCAAGATAGAATGAACGGGGACAGAAAGAGTGAACGGATGCAGACAGATTGGATGGGGGCAGACAGAGTGACGTGGGACAAACAGAGTGACCGGGGGCAGAGAGAGTGAACGGGGGCAAGATAACGTGAACGGGGACAGAAAGTTTGAAAGGGGCCTGACAGAGTGAATGCGGGCAGAGAGCGTGACCGGGGACAGACAGTTTGAACGGCGACAGACAGAGTAAACAGGGACAAGACAGAGTGAACAGGGAAAGACAGAGTGAACGGGGACAAGACAGAGTGAACAGGGACAGACAGTGTGAACGGGGACAGACAGAGTGAACGGGAGCAGACAGATTGAATGGAGGCAGACAGAGTGACCGGGGACAATCAGAGTGACCTGGGGCAGACAGAGTGAACGGGGACAGACAGAGTGAACGTGGACAGACAGAATGAATGGGGACAGACAGAGTGAACGGGGGCAGTACTGAGTGAATGAGGACAGACAGAGTGAACGGGGGCAGACAGAGTGATCAGGGACTGACAGTGCGAACGGGGACAGATAGAGTGAACGGCGATAAGACTGAGTGAACGTGGGCAAGTCAGATTGAACGGGGGCAGACAGAGTGAACGGGGGCAGACAGGGTGAACGGGGGCAGACAGAGTGAATGGGGGCAAGATAGAGTGAACGGGGACAGACAGAGTGAATGGGGGCAGACAGAGTGAACGTGGACAGACAGAGTGAATGGGGATAGACAGTGTGAATTCAGGCAGACAGAGTGAACGGGGACAAACTGAGTGAATGGGGGCAAGACAGAGTGAACAGGGAAAGACAGAGTGAACGGGGACTGACAGATTGAACTGGGAGCAAGATAAATTGAATGGGGGCAGGACAGAGTGAACGGGGCAGACAGAGTGAATGGGGGCAGACAGAGTGAACGGGGGCACACAAAGTCAAGAGGGGCAGACAGAGGGAATGGGGCAAGATAGATGAACGGGGACAGACAGAGTGAATGAGGACAGTCAGAGTGAATGGGGGCAGACAGAGTGACGTGGGACAAACAGAGTGACCGGGGGTAGAGAGAGTGAATGGGGACAAACAGATTGACCGGGGGCAGACAGAGTGAACGGGGGCAGA
Source organism: Carcharodon carcharias (assembly GCF_017639515.1). Classification (NCBI taxonomy): domain Eukaryota; kingdom Metazoa; phylum Chordata; class Chondrichthyes; order Lamniformes; family Lamnidae; genus Carcharodon; species Carcharodon carcharias. The sequence continues at coordinate 38,357,499 of NC_054482.1, read as the reverse complement.
CAGGGTGAACGGGGGCAGACAAAGTGAACGGGGGCAGACAATGTGAACAGGGGCAGACAGAGTGAATGGGGGCAAGATAGAGTGAATGTGGACAGACAGAGTGAATGGTGATAGACAGTTTGAATTCGAGCAGACAGAGTGAAAGGGGACAAACTGAGTGAATGGGGGCAAGACAGTGTGAACAGGGACAGACAGAGTGAATGGGGACAGACAGACTGAACAGGGGCAAACAGAGAGAACGGGGGCAGACCCAGTGAACGGGGGCAGACAAAGTCAACAGGGGCAGACAGTGTGAATGGGGCAAGGTAGATTGAACGGGGACAGACAGAATGAAGAAGGGCAAACAGAGTGAACGGTGGCAGACAGAGAGAACGGCGGCACACAAAGTCAGCAGGGGCAGACAGAGGGAATGGGGCAAGATAGATGAACGGGGACAGACAGAGTGAATGGGGGCAGACAGAGTTAACGCGGTCAAGACAGAGTGAACGGGAACAAGATGGAGTGAACGGGGCAAGACAGAGTGAATGGGGACAGACAGACTGAACAGGGGCAAACAGAGAGAACGGGGGCAGACAGAGTGAACGGGGGCAGACAAAGTCAACAGGGGCAGACAGTGTGAATGGGGCAAGGTAGATTGAACGGGGACAGACAGAGTGAATAGGGACAGACAGAGTGAATGGGGGCAAACAGAGTGAACGGGGGCAGACAGAGAGAACGGGGCCACACAAAGTCAACAGGGGCAGACAGAGGGAATGGGGCAAGATAGATGAACGCGGGCAGTACAGAGTGAATGAGGACAGACAGAGTGAACGGTGGCAGAGTGAATGGGGGCAGAAAGAGTTAACGCGGTCAAGACAGAGTGAACGGGAACAAGATAGAGTGAACAGGGGCAAGACAGACTGAATGGGGGCAGACAGAGTGAACAGGGACAGACAGTGTGAACGGCAACAGACAGAGTGAACGGGGGCAGACAGAGTGAACGGGGGCAGACAGAGTGAACAGGGACAGACAGAGTGAACGGGGGCAAGACAGAGTGAACGGGTGCAAGACAGAGTGAACGGGGACAGACAAAGTGAACGGGGGCAGACAATGTCAACAGGGTCAGACAGAGTGAATGGGGCAAGATAGATTGAACGGGGACAGACAGAGTGAATGGGGACAGACAGAATGAACGCGGGCAGTACTGAGTGAATGAGGACAGACAGAGTGGACGGGGGGAGACAGAGTGAATAGGGACTGACAGTGCGAACGGGGAAAGACAGAGTGAACGGCTACAAGTCTGAGTGAACGTGGGCAAGTCAGATTGAACGGGGGCAAGATAGAGTGAACGGGGGCAAGATAGAATGAACGGGGACAGACAGAGTGAACGGGGGCAGACAGATTGAATGGGGGCAGACAGAGTGACCGGGGATAAAACAGAGTGACCGGGGGCAGAGCGAATGAATGGGGACAAACAGATTGACTGGGGGCAGACAGAGTAAACGGGGGCAGACAGAGTAAACAGTGGCAGACAGAGTGAATGGGGGCAGGATAGAGTGAACGTGGACACAAAGAGTGAATGGGGACAGACAGAGTGAACGCGGGTATTACTGAGTGAATGAGGACAGACATAGTAAATGGGGGCAGACAGAGTGAATAGGGACAGACAGTGTGAACGGGGACAGACAGAGTGAACGGGGACAAGACTGAGTGAACGGGGGCAGACAGATTGAATGGGGGCGAGATAGAGTGAACATGGACAGACAGAGTGAATGGGGACAGACAGAGTGTACGCGGGCAGAACGGAGTGAATGAGGACTGACAGTGCGAACGGGGACAGACAGAGTGAACGGCGATCAGACTGAGTGAACGTGGGCAAGTCAGATTGAACGGGGGCAAGGTAGAGTGAACGGGGGCAAGACAGATTGAATAGGTGCAAGATAGAATGAACGGGGACAGAAAGAGTGAACGGATGCAGACAGATTGGATGGGGGCAGACAGAGTGACGTGGGACAAACAGAGTGACCGGGGGTAGAGAGAGTGAACGGGGGCAAGATAACGTGAACGGGGACAGAAAGTTTGAAAGGGGCCTGACAGAGTGAATGCGGGCAGAGAGTGTGACCGGGGACAGACAGTTTGAACGGCGACAGACAGAGTAAACAGGGACAAGACAGAGTGAACAGGGAAAGACAGAGTGAACGGGGACAAGACAGAGTGAACAGGGACAGACAGTGTGAACGGGGACAGACAGAGTGAACGGGAGCAGACAGATTGAATGGAGGCAGACAGAGTGACCGGGGACAATCAGAGTGACCTGGGGCAGACAGAGTGAACGGGGACAGACAGAGTGAACGTGGACAGACAGAATGAATGGGGACAGACAGAGTGAACGGGGGCAGTACTGAGTGAATGAGGACAGACAGAGTGAACGGGGGCAGACAGAGTGATCAGGGACTGACAGTGCGAACGGGGACAGATAGAGTGAACGGCGATAAGACTGAGTGAACGTGGGCAAGTCAGATTGAACGGGGGCAGACAGAGTGAACGGGGGCAGACAGGGTGAACGGGGGCAGACAGAGTGAATGGGGGCAAGATAGAGTGAACGGGGACAGACAGAGTGAATGGGGGCAGACAGAGTGAACGTGGACAGACAGAGTGAATGGGGATAGACAGTGTGAATTCGGGCAGACAGAGTGAACGGGGACAAACTGAGTGAATGGGGGCAAGACAGAGTGAACAGGGAAAGACAGAGTGAACGGGGACTGACAGATTGAACTGGGAGCAAGATAAATTGAATGGGGGCAGGACAGAGTGAACGGGGCAGACAGAGTGAATGGGGGCAGACAGAGTGAACGGGGGCACACAAAGTCAAGAGGGGCAGACAGAGGGAATGGGGCAAGATAGATGAACGGGGACAGACAGAGTGAATGAGGACAGTCAGAGTGAATGGGGGCAGACAGAGTGACGTGGGACAAACAGAGTGACCGGGGGTAGAGAGAGTGAATGGGGACAAACAGATTGACCGGGGGCAGACAGAGTGAACGGGGGCAGACAGGGTGAACGGGGGCAGACAAAGTGAACGGGGGCAGACAATGTGAACAGGGGCAGACAGAGTGAATGGGGGCAAGATAGAGTGAACGTGGACAGACAGAGTGAATGGTGATAGACAGTTTGAATTCGAGCAGACAGAGTGAAAGGGGACAAACTGAGTGAATGGGGGCAAGACAGTGTGAACAGGGACAGACAGAGTGAATGGGGACAGACAGACTGAACAGGGGCAAACAGAGAGAACGGGGGCAGACCCAGTGAACGGGGGCAGACAAAGTCAACAGGGGCAGACAGTGTGAATGGGGCAAGGTAGATTGAACGGGGACAGACAGAATGAAGAAGGGCAAACAGAGTGAACGGTGGCAGACAGAGAGAACGGGGGCACACAAAGTCAGCAGGGGCAGACAGAGGGAATGGGGCAAGATAGATGAACGGGGACAGACAGAGTGAATGGGGGCAGACAGAGTTAACGCGGTCAAGACAGAGTGAACGGGAACAAGATGGAGTGAACGGGGCAAGACAGAGTGAATGGGGACAGACAGACTGAACAGGGGCAAACAGAGAGAACGGGGGCAGACAGAGTGAACGGGGGCAGACAAAGTCAACAGGGGCAGACAGTGTGAATGGGGCAAGGTAGATTGAACGGGGACAGACAGAGTGAATAGGGACAGACAGAGTGAATGGGGGCAAACAGAGTGAACGGGGGCAGACAGAGAGAACGGGGGCAGACAGAGTGATCAGGGACTGACAGTGCGAAAGGGGACAGACAGAGTGAACAGCGATAAGACTGAGTGAACATGGGCAAGTCAGATTGAACGGGGGCAAGATAGAGTGAACAGGGGCAAGATAGAATGAACGGGGACTGACAGATTGAACCGGGGGCAAGATAAATTGAATGGGAGCAGGACAGAGTGAACGGGGACAGACAGAGTGAATGGGGACAGACAGACTTAACAGGGGCAAACAGAGTGAACGGGGGCAGACAGAGTGAACAGGGACAGACAGAGTGAACGGGGGCAAGACAGAGTGAACGGGTGCAAGACAGAGTGAACGGGGACAGACAAAGTGAACGGGGGCAGACAATGTCAACAGGGTCAGACAGAGTGAATGGGGCAAGATAGATTGAACGGGGACAGACAGAGTGAATGGGGACAGACAGAATGAACGCGGGCAGTACTGAGTGAATGAGGACAGACAGAGTGGACAGGGGGAGACAGAGTGAATAGGGACTGACAGTGCGAACGGGGAAAGACAGAGTGAACGGCTACAAGTCTGAGTGAACGTGGGCAAGTCAGATTGAACGGGGGCAAGATAGAGTGAACGGGGGCAAGATAGAATGAACGGGGACAGACAGAGTGAACGGGGGCAGACAGGTTGAATGGGGGCAGACAGAGTGACCGGGGATAAAACAGAGTGACCGGGGGCAGAGCGAATGAATGGGGACAAACAGATTGACTGGGGGCAGACAGAGTAAACGGGGGCAGACAGAGTAAACAGTGGCAGACAGAGTGAATGGGGGCAGGATAGAGTGAACGTGGACACAAAGAGTGAATGGGGACAGACAGAGTGAACGCGGGTATTACTGAGTGAATGAGGACAGACATAGTAAATGGGGGCAGACAGAGTGAATAGGGACAGACAGTGTGAACGGGGACAGACAGAGTGAACGGGGACAAGACTGAGTGAACGGGGGCAGACAAATTGAATGGGGGCAGACAGAGTGACCGGGGACAGACAGAGTGAACGGGGGCAGACAGAGTGAATGGGGGCAGACAGAGTGACCGGGGACAAACAGAGTGACCGGGGGCAGACAGGGTGAACGGGGTCAGACAGAGTGACCGGGGACAGACAGAGTGAACGGGGACAGGACAGAGTGAACGGGGGCAGACAGAGTGAACAGGGGCAGACAGACTGAATGGGGACATACATAGGGAATGGGGGCAGGCAGATTTACCCGGGAAAGACAGCGTGAACGGGGACAGACAGAGTGAATGGGGGCAGACAGAGTTAACGCGGTCAAGACAGAGTGAACACGGACAGAGAGAGTGAATGGGGGCAAGACAGAGTGAACGGGGGCAGACAGAGTGAATGGGGGCAGACAGAGTTAACGCGGTCAAGACAGAGTGAACACGGACAGAGAGAGTGAATGGGGGCAAGACAGAGTGAACGGGGGCAGGATAACGTGAACGGGGACAGAAAGTTTGAAAGGGGCCTGACAAAGTGAATGGGGGCAGAGAGCGTGACCGGGGACAGACAGTTTGAACGGCGACAGACAGAGTAAACGGGGACAAGACAGAGTGAACAGGGAAAGACAGAGTGAACGGGGACAAGACAGAGTGAACAGGGACAGACAGTGTGAACGGGGACAGACAGAGTGAACGGGAGCAGACAGATTGAATGGAGGCAGACAGAGTGACCGGGGACAATCAGAGTGACCTGGGGCAGACAGAGTGAACGGGGACAGACAGAGTGAACTGGGACAGACAGAGTGACCAGGTGCAGACAGAGTGAACAGGGACAGACAGAGTGTTTGGGGGCAGTACTGAGTGAATGAGGATAGACAGAATGAATAAGAGCTAACAGAGTGAACGGGGACAGACAAAGCGAACGGGGGCAGACAATGTCAACAGGGGCAAACAGAGTGAATGGGGGCGACATAGAGTGAACGTGGACAGACAGAATGAATGGGGACAGACAGAGTGAACGGGGGCAGTACTGAGTGAATGAGGACAAACAGAGTGAACGGGGGCAGACAGAGTGATCAGGGACTGACAGTGCGAACGGGGACAGATAGAGTGAACGGCGATAAGACTGAGTGAACGTGGGCAAGTCAGATTGAACGGGGGCAGACAGAGTGAACAGGGCCAGACAAAGTGAACGGGGGCAGACAATGTGAACAGGGGCAGACAGAGTGAATGGGGGCAAGATAGAGTGAACGGGGACAGGCAGATTGAACTGGGGGCAAGATAGAGTGAACGGGGACAGACAGAGTGAATGGGGGCAGACAGAGTGAACGTGGACAGACAGAGTGAATGCGGGCAGGCAGAGTGAACGTGGACAGACAGAGTGAACGTGGACAGACAGAGTGAATTCGGGCAGACAGAGTGAACGGGGACAAACTGAGTGAATGGGGGCAAGACAGAGTGAACAGGGAAAGACAGAGTGAACGGGGACAGACAGAGTGAATGGGGTCAGACAGAATGAAAAAGGGCAAACAGAGTGAATGGGGGCAGACAGAGTGAACGGGGGCACACAAAGTCAACAGGGGCAGACAGAGGGAATGGGGCAAGATAGATGAACAGGGACAGACAGAGTGAATGGGGGCAGACAGAGTTAACGCGGTCAAGACAGAGTGAACAGGAACAAGATAGAGTGAACGGGGTAAGACAGAGTGAACGGGGGCAGGCAGAGTGAACAGGGACAGAAAGTGTGAACGGCAACAGACAGAGTGAACTGGGGAGAGACAGAGTGACCGGGGACAGACAGAGTGACCGGGGACCGACAGAGTGATCGGGGACAGACAGAGTGACCGGGGACCGACAAAGTGATCGGGGTCCGACAGAGTGAACGGGGACAGGACAGAGTGAACGGGGGCAGACAGAGTGAACAGGGGCAGACAGAGTGAATGGGGACATACATAGGGAATGGGGGCAGGCAGAGTTACCCGGGAAAGACAGCGTGAACGGGGACAGCAGAGTGAACGGGGGCATACAGAGTGAACGCGGGCAGTACAGAGTGAATGAGGACAGATAGAGTGAACGGGGACAGAAAGAGTGAATGGGTGAAGGCAGAGTGAACGTGGACAGACAGAGTGAATGGTGACAGACAGTGTGAATTGGGGCAGACAGTGTGAACGGGGACAAACAGAGTGAATGGGGGCAAGACAGAGTGAACGGGGACAGGCAGATTGAACTGGGGGCAAGATAGAGTGAACGGGGACAGACAGAGTGAATGGGGGCAGACAGAGTGAACGTGGACAGACAGAGTGAATGCGGGCAGGCAGAGTGAACGTGGACAGACAGAGTGAATGGGGATAGACAGTGTGAATTCGGGCAGACAGAGTGAACGGGGACAAACTGAGTGAATGGGGGCAAGACAGAGTGAACAGGGAAAGACAGAGTGAACGGGGACAGACAGAGTGAATGGGGTCAGACAGAATGAAAAAGGGCAAACAGAGTGAATGGGGGCAGACAGAGTGAACGGGGGCACACAAAGTCAACAGGGGCAGACAGAGGGAATGGGGCAAGATAGATGAACAGGGACAGACAGAGTGAATGGGGGCAGACAGAGTTAACGCGGTCAAGACAGAGTGAACAGGAACAAGATAGAGTGAACGGGGTAAGACAGAGTGAACGGGGGCAGGCAGAGTGAACAGGGACAGAAAGTGTGAACGGCAACAGACAGAGTGAACTGGGGAGAGACAGAGTGACCGGGGACAGACATAGTGACCGGGGACCGACAGAGTGATCGGGGACAGACAGAGTGACCGGGGACCGACAAAGTGATCGGGGTCCGACAGAGTGAACGGGGACAGGACAGAGTGAACGGGGGCAGACAGAGTGAACAGGGGCAGACAGAGTGAATGGGGACATACATAGGGAATGGGGGCAGGCAGAGTTACCCGGGAAAGACAGCGTGAACGGGGACAGCAGAGTGAACGGGGGCATACAGAGTGAACGCGGGCAGTACAGAGTGAATGAGGACAGATAGAGTGAACGGGGACAGAAAGAGTGAATGGGTGAAGGCAGAGTGAACGTGGACAGACAGAGTGAATGGTGACAGACAGTGTGAATTGGGGCAGACAGTGTGAACGGGGACAAACAGAGTGAATGGGGGCAAGACAGAGTGAAAAGGGACAGACAGAGTGAACGGGGACTGACAAATTGAACCGGGGGCAAGATAGATTGAATGGGGGCAGGACAGAGTGAACGGGGACAGACAGAGTGAATGAGGACAGACAGAGTGAACGGGGCAAACAGAGTGAACGGGGCAGACAGAGTGAACGGGGGCAGACAGAGTGAACGCGGGCAGTATAGAGTGAATGAGGACAGACAGAGTGAACGGGGGCAGACAGAGTGCATGCGGTCAAGACAGACTGAACTGGAAGAAGATAGAGTGAACAGGGGCAAGACAGAGTGAACGAGAGCAGGCAGAGTGAACAGGGACAGACAGTGTGAACGGCAACAGACAGAGTGAACGGGGGCAGACAGAGTAAACGGGGGCAGACAGAGTGAACAGGGACAGACAGAGTGAACGGGGGCAGGACAGAGTGAACGGGGGCAAGACAGAGTGAATGGGGGAAAGATGAAGTGAACAGGGACAGACAGTTTGAAAGGGGGCAGACAGAGTGAATGGGGGCAGAGAGTGTGACCGGGGACAGACAGTGTTAACGGGGACAAACAGAGTGAACGGGGACAAGACAGATTGAACGGGGACAAGACAGAGTGAACGGGGACAAGACAGAGTGAACGGGGACAGACAGAGTGAATGGGGATAGACAGAATGAATAAGGGCTAACAGAGTGAATGGGGACAGACAAAGTGAACGGGGGCAGAAAAATTCAACAGGGGCAGACAGAGTGAATGGGGGCGAGATAGAGTGAACGTGGACAGACAGAGTGAATGGGGACAGACAGAGTGAACGCGGGCATTACTGAGTGAATGAGGACAGACAGAGTGTACGCGGGCAGAACGGAGTGAATGAGGACTGACAGTGCGAATGGGGACAGACAGAGTGAATGGCGATCAGACTGAGTGAACGTGGGCAAGTCAGATTGAACGGGGGCAAGGTAGAGTGAACGGGGGCAAGACAGAGTGAATAGGTGCAAGATGGAATGAACGGGGACAGACAGAGTGAACGGGTGCAGACAGATTGGATGGGGGCAGACAGAGTGACGTGGGACAAACAGAGTGACCGGGGGTAGAGAGAGTGAATGGGGACAAACAGATTGACCGGGGACAGACAGAGTGAACGGGGGCAGACAGGGTGAACGGGGGCAGACAAAGTGAACGGGGGCAGACAATGTGAACAGGGGCAGACAGAGTGAATGGGGGCAAGATAGAGTGAACGGGGACTGGCAGATTGAACTGGGGGCAAGATAGAGTGAATGGGGACAGACAGAGTGAATGGGGGCAGGCAGAGTGAACGTGGACAGACAGAGTGAATGGTGATAGACAGTGTGAATTCGAGCAGACGGAGTGAAAGGGGACAAACTGAGTGAATGGGGGCAAGACAGAGTGAACAGGGACAGACAGAGTGAATGGGGACAGACAGACTGAACAGGGGCAAACAGAGAGAACGGGGGCAGACAGAGTGAACGGGGGCAGACAAAGTCAACAGGGGCAGACAGTGTGAATGGGGCAAGGTAGATTGAATGGGGACATACAGAGTGAATAGGGACAGACAGAATGAACAAGGGCAAACAGAGTGAACGGGGGCAGACAGAGAGAACGGGGGCACACAAAGTCAACAGGGGCAGACAGAGGGAGTGGGGCAAGATAGATGAACGGGGACAGACAGAGTGAATGGGGACAGACAGAGTGAACGGTGGCAGAGTGAATGGGGTCAGACAGAGTTAACGCGGTCAAGACAGAGTGAACGGGAACAAGATGGATTGAACGGGGCAAGACAGAGTGAATGGGGACAGACAGACTGAACAGGGGCAAACAGAGAGAACGGGGGCAGACAGAGTGAACGGTGGCAGAGTGAATGGGGGCAGACAGAGTTAACGTGGTCAAGACAGAGTGAACGGGAACAAGATGGAGTGAACGGGGCAAGACAGAGTGAATGGGGACAGACAGACTGAACAGGGGCAAACAGAGAGAACGGGGGCAGACAGAGTGAACGGGGGCAGACAAAGTCAACAGGGGCAGACAGTGTGAATGGGGCAAGGTAGATTGAACGGGGACAGACAGAGTGAATAGGGACAGACAGAGTGAATGGGGGCAAACAGAGTGAACGGGGGCAGACAGAGAGAACGGGGCCACACAAAGTCAACAGGGGCAGACAGAGGGAATGGGGCAAGATAGATGAACGCGGGCAGTACAGAGTGAATGAGGACAGACAGAGTGAACGGTGGCAGAGTGAATGGGGGCAGAAAGAGTTAACGCGGTCAAGACAGAGTGAACGGGAACAAGATAGAGTGAATGGGGACAGACAGAGTGAACGAGAGCAGGCAGAGTGAACAGGGACAGACAGAGTGAATGGTGATAGACAGTGTGAATTCAAGCAGACAGAGTGAAAGGGGACAAACTGAGTGAATGGGGGCAAGACAGAGTGAACAGGGACAGACAGAGTGAACGGGGACAGACAGAGTGACCGGGTGCAGACAGAGTGAACAGGGCCAGACAGAGTGTTTGGGGGCAGTACTGAGTGAATGAGGATAGACAGAATGAATAAGGGCTAACAGAGTGAACGGGGACAGACAAAGCGAACGGGGGCAGACAATGTCAACAGGGGCAAACAGAGTGAATGGGGGCGACATAGAGTGAACGTGGACAGACAGAGTGAATGGGGACAGACAGAGTGAACGGAGGCAGTACTGAGTGAATGAGGACAGACAGAGTGAACGGGGGCAGACAGAGTGATCATGGACTGACAGTGCGAACGGGGACAGATAGAGTGAACGGCGATAAGACTGAGTGAACGTGGGCAAGTCAGATTGAACGGGGGCAGAGAGAGTGAACAGGGGCAGACAAAGTGAACGGGGGCAGACAATGTGAACAGGGGCAGAGTGAATGGGGGCAAGATAGAGTGAACGGGGACAGGCCGATTGAACTGGGGGCAAGATAGAGTGAACGGGGACAGACAGAGTGAATGGGGGCAGGCAGAGTGAACATGGACAGACAGAGTGAATGGGGATAGACAGTGTGAATTCGGGCAGACAGAGTGAACGGGGACAAACTGAGTGAATGGGGGCAAGAAAGAGTGAACAGGGAAAGACAGAGTGAACGGGGACAGACAGAGTGAATGGGGACAGACAGACTGACCAGGGGCAAACAGAGTGAACGGTGGCAGACAGAGTGAACGGGGGCAGACAAAGTCAACAGGGGCAGACAATGTGAATGGGGCAAGATAGATTGAACGGGGTCAGAGAGAGTGAATGGGGACAGACAGAATGAACAAGGGCAAACAGAGTGAATGGGGGAAGGAGAGAGCGAACGGGGGCAAGATAGAGTGAACGTGAACAGACAGAGTGAATGGGGACAGACAGAGTGAACACGGGCAGTACTGAATGAATGAGGGCAGACAGAGTTAACGGGGGCAGACAGAGTGAACAGGGACAGAAAGTGTGAACGGGGACAGACAGAGTGAATGGGGGCAAGTTAGAATGAACGGGGACCGACAGAGTGAACGGGGGCAGACAGATTGAATGGGGGCAGACAGAGCGATCGGGGACAAACAGAGTGACCGGGGGCAGAGACAGTGAATGGGGACAAACAGATTGAGCGGGGTCAGACAGAGTGAACGGGGGCAGACGAAGTGAACAGGGGCAGACAGAGTGAACGGGGCCAAGACAGAATGAACGGGGACAGACAGATTGAACCGGGGGCAAGATAGAGTGAACCGCGACAGACAGAGTGAATGGGGGCAGGCAGAGTGAACATGGACAGACAGAGTGAACGGGGGCAGACAGAGTGAATGGGGACACACAGTGTGAACGGGGATAGACAGAGTGAATGGGGACAGGACAGATTGAATGGGGGCAGACAGAGTGAACAGGGGCAGACAGAGTGAATGGGGACATACATAGGGAATGGGGGCAGGCAGAGTTACCCGGGAAAGACAGCTTGAACGGGGACAGACAGAGTGAACGGGGCCAAGACAGAATGAACGGGGACAGACAGATTGAACCGGGGGCAAGATAAAGTGAACGGGGACAGACAGAGTGAATGGGGGCAGGCAGAGTGAACGTGGACAGACAGAGTGAACGAGGGCAGACAGAGTGAATGGGGACAGACAGGGTGAACGGGGATAGACAGAGTGAATTGGGACAGGACAGATTGAATGGGGGCAGACAGAGTGAACAGGGGCAGACAGAGTGAATGGGGACATACATAGGGAATGGGGGCAGGCAGAGTTACCCGGGAAAGGCAGCTTGAACGGGGACAGACAGAGTGAACGGGGCCAAGACAGAATGAACGGGGACAAACAGAGTGAATGGGGGCAAGAAAGAGTGAACAGGGACAGACAGAGCGAACAGGGGCAGACAGAGTGAACGGGGGCAGACAGAGTGAATGGTGACATACATAGGGAATGGGGACAGGCAGAGTTACCAGGGATAGACAGTGTGAACTGGGACAGACAGAGTGAACCGGGGGAAAGTTAGAGTGAATGGGGACAGACAGAGTGAATGGGGGCAGACAGAGTGACCGGGGACAAACAGAGTGACCAGGGGCAGACAGAGTGAACGGGGACAGACAGAGTGAATGGCGACAATACAGAGTGAACGGGAACAAGACAGAGCGAATGGGGACAGACAGAGTGAATGGGTGCAGTACAGAGTGAATGAGGTCAGACAGCGTGAATGGGACCAGACAGAGCGAACGCGGGCAGTACTGAGTAAATGAGGACAGACAGAGTGAACAGGGACAAACAGAGTGACCAGGGGCAGACAGAGTGAACGGGGACAAGCAGAGTGACCAGGGACAGACAGAGTGAACGGGGACAGATAGAGTGAATGGCGACAATACAGAGTGAACGGGAACAAGACAGAGCAAATGGGGACAGACAGAGTGAATGGGTGCAGTACAGAGTGAATGAGGTCAGACAGCGTGAATGGGACCAGACAGAGCGAACGCGGGCAGTACTGAGTAAATGAGGACAGACAGAGTGAACAGGGGCAGACAGAGTGAATGGGGACAGACAGAGTGAACGCGGGCAGTTCTGAAGGAATGAGGACAGACAGTGTGAGCGGGAACTGACAGAGTGAACGGGGACAGACAGAGTGAATGGGGGCAAGATAGAATGAACGGGAACCAACAGAGTGAACGGGGGCAGACAGATTGAATGGGGGCAGACAGAGCGATCGGGGACAAACAGAGTGACCGGGGGCAGAGACAGTGAATGGGGACAAACAGATTGAGCGGGGGCAGACAGAGTGAACGGGGGCAGACGAAGTGAACAGGGGCAGACAGAGTGAATGGGGGCAAGATAGAGTGAACGTGGACAGACAGAGTGAATGGGGACAGACAGAGTGAATGGGGACAGACAGAGTGAACGCGGGCAGTACTGAGTGGATGAGGACAGACAGAGTAAATGGGGGCAGACAGAATGAACAGGGACAGAAAGTGTGAACGGGGACAATCAGAGTGAAAGGGGACAAGACTGAGTGAATGTGGGCAAGACAGATTGAACGGGGGCAAGATAGATTGAATAGGGGCAGGACAGAGTGAACGGGGGAAGGAGAGAGTGAACGGGGGCAAGATAGAGTAAACGTGAACAGACAGAGTGAATGGGGACAGACAGAGTGACCGGGGACAGACAGAGTCAACGGGGACCGACAGAGTGACCGGGGACTGACAGAGTGAACGGGGACAGACAGAGTGACCGTGGACCGAAAAAGTGAACGGGGACAGACAGACTGAACGGGGACAGGACAGAGTGAACGGGGGCAGACAGAGTGACCGGGGACTGACAGAGTGAACGGGGACAGACAGAGTGACCGTGGACCGACAAAGTGAATGGGGACAGAGAGACTGAACGGGGACAGGACAGAGTGAACAGGGGCAGACAGAGTGAACGGGGGCAGACAAAGTGATTGGCGGCAGACAGAGTGACCGGGGACAAACTGAGTGACCGGGGACAAACAGAGTGACCGGGGGCAGACAGAGTGAACGGGGACAGACAGAGTGAACGGGGACAGACAGAGTGAATGGGGGCAGTACTGAGTGAATGAGGTCAGACAGAGTGATCGGGGGCAGACAGAGTGAATGGGGACAGACAGAGTGAACAGGGGCGGACAGAGTGAATGGGGACAGACAGAGTGAACGGGGGCAAGACAGAGTGAACGGGGGCAAGACAGAGTGAACGGGGGCAAGATAAAGTGAACGGGGACAGAAAGTTTGAAAGGGGGCAGACGGAGTGAATGGGGGCAGAGAGAGTGACCGGGGACAGACAGTGTGAACGGGGACAAGACAGAGTGAACGGGGACAGGACAGAATGAACGGGGACAGACAGAGTGAATGGGGATAGACAGAATGAGTAAGGGCTAACAGAGTGAACGGGGACAGACAAAGAGAACGGGGGCAGACAAAGTCAACAGGGGCAGACAGAGTGAATGTGGGCGAGATAGAGCGAACGCAGGCAGTAAAGAGTGAATGAGGACAGACCGAGTGAACGGGGGCAGACAGAGCGAACAGGGACAGACAGTGCGAACGGGGACAGACAGAGTGAACGGCGACAAGACTGAGTGAACGTGGGCAAGTCAGAGTGAACGGGGGCAAGACAGAATGAATGGGGGCAAGATAAAATGAACGGGGACAGACAGAGTGAACGGGGGCAGACAGATTGAATGGGGGTAGACAGAGTGAACAGGGACAGACAGTGTGAACGGCAACAGAAAGAATGAACGGGGGCAGACAGAGTTAACGGGGACAGACAGAGTGAACGGGGACAAGACAGAGTGAACGGGGGCAAGACAGAGTGAACGGGGGCTAGATAAAGTGAACGGGGACAGAAAGTTTGAAAGGGGGCAGACGGAGTGAATGGGGGCAGAGAGAGTGACCGGGGACAGACAGTGTGAACGGGGACTGACAGAGTGAACGGGGGCAGACTGAGAGAACAGGGACAGACAGTGCGAACGGGGACAGACAGAGTGAACGGCGACAAGACTGAGTGAACGTGGGCAAGTCAGATTGAACGGGGGCAAGATAGAGTGAACGGGGGCAAGACAGAATGAATGGGGGCAAGATAGAATGAACGGGGACAGACAGAGTGAACACGGGCAGTACTGAGTGAATAAGGACAGACAGAGTAAATGGGGGCAGACAGAGTGAACAGGGACAGACAGTGTGAACGGGGACAGACAGAGTGAACGCGGACAAACAGAGTGAACGGGGGCAAGACATATTGAATGGGCGCAAGAGAGAATGAAAGGGGACAGACAGGGTGAATGGGGGCAGACAGATTGAATGGGGGCAGACATAGTGACCGGGGACAAACAGAGAGTCTGGGGGCAGACAGAGTGAACGGGGACAGAGAGATTGACTGGGGGCAGACAGAGTGAACGGGGACAGACAAAGTGAACGGGGGCAGACAAAGTGATTGGCGGCAGACAGAGTGACCGGGGACAAACAGAGTGACCGGGGGCAGACAGAGTGAACGGGGACAGACAGAGTGAAGGGGGACAGACAGAGTGAATGTGGGCAGTACTGAGTGAATGAGGTCAGACAGCATGAATGGGGCCAGACAGAGTGAACGTGGGCAGTACTGAGTGAATGAAGACAGACAGAGTGAACAGGGGCGGACAGAGTGAATGGGAATAGACAGAGTGAATGCGGGCAGTACTGAGGGAATGAGGACAGACAGAGTGAACGGGGACAGACAGAGTGACCGGGGACATACAGTGTGAACGGGGATAGACAGAGTGAATGGGGACAGGACAGATTGAATGGGCGCAGACAGAGTGAACAGGGGCAGACAGAGTGAATGGGGACATACATAGGGAATGGGGGCAAGCAGAGTTACCCGGGAAAGACAGCTTGAACGGGGACAGACAGAGTGAACGGGGCCAAGACAGAATGAACGGGGACAGACAGATTGAACCGGGGGCAAGATAGAGTGAACGGGGACAGACAGAGTGAATGGGGGCAGGCAGAGTGAACGTGGACAGACAGAGTGAACGAGGGCAGACAGAGTGAATGGGGACAGACAGGGTGAACGGGGATAGACAGAGTGAATGGGGACAGGACAGATTGAATGGGGGCAGACAGAGTGAACAGGGGCAGACAGAGTGAATGGGGACATACATAGGGAATGGGGGCAGGCAGAGTTACCCGGGAAAGGCAGCTTGAACGGGGACAGACAGAGTGAACGGGGCCAAGACAGAATGAACGGGGACAAACAGAGTGAATGGGGGCAAGAAAGAGTGAACAGGGACAGACAGAGTGAACAGGGGCAGACAGAGTGAATGGTGACATACATAGGGAATGGGGACAGGCAGAGTTACCGGGGATAGACAGAGTGAACAGGGACAGACAGATTGAACCGGGGGAAAGATAGAGTGAATGGGGACAGACAGAGTGAATGGGGGCAGACAGAGTGAACAGGGACAGACAGAGTGAACGGGGACAGACAGAGTGAACGGGGACAGACAGATTGAACGGGGGCAGACAGAGTGAACAGGGACAGACAGAGTGAACGGGGACAGAGAGAGTGAACTGGGACAAGACTGAGTGAATACGGGCAAGACAGATTGAACGGGGGCAAGATAGAGTGAATGGGGGCAAGATAGAATGAACCGGGACAGACAGAGTGAACGGGGGAAGACAGGTTGAATGGGGGCATTCAGAGTGACCGGGGACAATCAGAGTGACCTGGGGCAGACAGAGTGAACGGGGACTGACAGAGTGACCAGGGGCAGACACAGTGAACGGGGACAGACAGAGTGAACAGGGGCAGACAGAGTGAATGGGGACAGAGAGAGTGAATGGGGACATACATATGGAACGGTGGCAGGCATAGTTACCGCGGATACACAGTGTGAACGGGGGCAGACAGAGTGAATGGGGACAGAGTGTGTGAATTGGGGCAGACAGATTGAACGGGGACAAACAGAGTGAAAGGGGGCAAGACAGAGTGAACAGGGACAGACAGAGTGAACGGGGACTGAGAGAGTGAACGGGGACAGATAGTGTGACCGGGGACAAGACAGAGTGAATGGGGATAGACAGAGTGAACGCGGGCAGTACTGAGGGAATGAGGACAGACAGAGTGAACAGGGACAGACAGAGTGACCGGGGACAGACAGTGTGAACGGGAATAGACAGAGTGAACAGCGACCGACAGAGTGAACGGGGACAGACAGAGTGACCGGGGACAGACAGTGTGAACGGGAATAGACAGAGTGAACAGCGACCGACAGAGTGAACGGGGACAGACAGAGTGACCGGGGACAGACAGTGTGAACGGGAATAGACAGAGTGAACAGCGACCGACAGAGTGACCGGGGACCGACAAACGGGAACGGGTACAGAAAGAGTGAATGGGGGCAGACAGAGTGAACAGGGGCAGACAGAGTGAATGGGGACATACATAGGGAAAGGGGACAGGCAGAGTGAACGGGGACAAGACAGAATGAACGGGGACAGACAGATTGAACCGGGGGAAGACAGAATGAATAGGGACAGACAGTGTGAATTCGGGCAGACAGAGTGAATGGGGGCAAGAGAGAGTGAACAGGGACAGACAGAGTGAACGGGGACTGACAGATTGAACCGGGGGCAAGATAGATTGAATAGGGGCAGGACAGAGTGAACGGGGGAAGGAGAGAGCGAACGGGGGCAAGATAGAGTGAACGTGAACAGACAGAGTGAATGGGGACAGACAAAGTGAACGCGGGCAGTACTGAATGAATGAGGGCAGACAGAGTTAACGGGGGCAGACAGAGTGAACAGGGACAGAAAGTGTGAATGGGGACAGACAGAGTGAATGGGGGCAAGATAGAATGAACGGGAACCGACAGAGTGAACGGGGGCAGACAGATTGAATGGGGGCAGACAGAGCGATCGGGGACAAACAGAGTGACCGGGGGCAGAGACAGTGAATGGGGACAAACAGATTGAGCGGGGGCAGACAGAGTGAAGGGGGGCAGACGAAGTGAACAGGGGCAGACAGAGTGAATGGGGACTGACAGAGTGAACGGGGACAGACAGAGTGACCGTGGACCGACAAAGTGAACGGGGACAGAGAGACTGAACGGGGACAGGACAGAGTGAACAGGGGCAGACAGAGTGAACAGCGACAGACAGAGTGAACGGGGGCAGACAAAGTGATTGGCGGCAGACAGAGTGACCGGGGACAAACTGAGTGACCGGGGACAAACAGAGTGACCGGGGGCAGACAGAGTGATCGGGGACAGACAGAGTGAACGCGGACAGACAGAGTGAATGGGGGCAGTACTGAGTGAATGAGGTCAGACAGCATGAATGGGGCCAGACAGAGTGAACATGGGCAGTACTGAGTGAATGAAGACAGACAGAGTGAACAGGGGCGGACAGAGTGAATGGGGACAGACAGAGTGAACGCGGGCAGTACTGAGTGGATGAGGACAGACAGAGTAAATGGGGGCAGACAGAATGAACAGGGACAGAAAGTGTGAACGGGGACAGTCAGAGTGAAAGGGGACAAGACTGAGTGAACGTGGGCAAGACAGATTGAACGGGGGCAAGATAGATTGAATAGGGGCAGGACAGAGTGAACGGGGGCAAGATAGAGTGAACGTGAACAGACAGAGTGAATGGGGACAGACAGAGTGACCGGGGACAGACAGAGTCAACGGGGACCGACAGAGTGACCGGGGACTGACAGAGTGAACGGGGACAGACAGAGTGACCGTGGACCAACAAAGTGAACGGGGACAGAGAGACTGAACGGGGACAGGACAGAGTGAACAGGGGCAGACAGAGTGAACAGCGACAGACAGAGTGAACGGGGGCAGACAAAGTGAATGGCGGCAGACAGAGTGACCGGGGACAAACTGAGTGACCGGGGACAAACAGAGTGACCGGGGGCAGACAGAGTGAACGGGGACAGACAGAGTGAACGCGGACAGACAGAGTGAATGGGGGCAGTACTGAGTGAATGAGGTCAGACAGCATGAATGGGGCCAGACAGAGTGAACGTGGGCAGTACTGAGTGAATGAAGACAGACAGAGTGAACAGGGGCGGACAGAGTGAACGGGGACAGACAGAGTGAACGGGGACAGAAAGTTTGAAAGGGGGCAGACAGAGTGAATGGGGGCAGAGAGAGTGACCGGGGACAGACAATGTGAATGGGGACAGACAGAGTGAACGGGGACAAGACAGAGTGAATGGGGACAGGACAGAATGAACGGGGACAGACAGAGTGAACGGGGGCAGACAGATTGAATGGGAGTAGACAGAGTGAACAGGGACAGACAGTGTGAACGGCAACAGAAAGAATGAACGGGGGCAGACAGAGTTAACGGGGACAGACAGAGTGAACGGGGACAAGACAGAGTGAACGGGGGCAAGACAGAGTGAACGGGGGCAAGATAAAGTGAACGGGGACAGAAAGTTTGAAAGGAGGCAGACGGAGTGAATGGGGGCAGAGAGAGTGACCGGGGACAGACAGTGTGAACGAGGACAGACAGAGTGAACGGGGACAAGACAGAGTGAACGGGGACAGGACAGAATGAACAGGGACAGACAGAATGAATGGGGATAGACAGAATGAGTAAGGGCTAACAGAGTGAACGGGGACAGACAAAGTGAACGGGGGCAGACAAAGTCAACAGGGGCAGACAGAGTGAATGTGGGCGAGATAGAGCGAACGCAGGCAGTAAAGAGTGAATGAGGACAGACAGAGTGAACGGGGGCAGACAGAACGAACAGGGACAGACAGTGCGAACGGGGACAGACTGAGTGAACGGCGACAAGACTGAGTGAACGTGGGCAAGTCAGATTGAACGGGGGCAAGATAGAGTGAACGGGGGCAAGACAGAATGAATGGGGGCAAGATAGAATGAACGGGGACAGACAGAGTGAACGCGGGCAGTACTGAGTGAATAAGGACAGACAGAGTAAATGGGGGCAGACAGAGTGAACAGGGACAGACAGTGTGAACGGGGACAGACAGAGTGAACGCGGACAAACAGAGTGAACGGGGGCAAGACAGAGTGAATGGGCGCAAGATAGAATGAAAGGGGACAGACAGGGTGAACGGGGGCAGACAGATTGAATGGGGGCAGACATAGTGACCGGGGACAAACAGAGTGTCTGGGGGCAGACAGAGTGAACGGGGACAGAGAGATTGACTGGGGGCAGACAGAGTGAACGGGGACAGACAGAGTGAACGGGGACAGACAGAGTGAATGGGGGCAGTACTGAGTGAATGGGGGCAGTACTGAGTGAATGAGGTCAGACAGCATGAATGGGGCCAGACAGAGTGAACGTGGGCAGTACTGAGTGAATGAAGACAGACAGAGTGAACAGGGGCGGACAGAGTGAATGGGAATAGACAGAGTGAATGCGGGCAGTACTGAGGGAATGAGGACAGACAGAGTGAACGGGGACAGACAGAGTGACCGGGGACATACAGTGTGAACGGGGATAGACAGAGTGAATTTGGACAGGACAGATTGAACGGGGGCAGACAGAGTGAACAGGGGCAGACAGAGTGAATGGGGACATACATAGGGAATGGGGGCAGGCAGAGTTACCCGGGAAAGACAGCTTGAACGGGGACAGACAGAGTGAACGGGGCCAAGACAGAATGAACGGGGACAGACAGATTGAACCGGGGGCAAGATAGAGTGAACGGGGACAGACAGAGTGAATGGGGGCAGGCAGAGTGAACGTGGACAGACAGAGTGAACGGGGGCAGACAGTGTGAATTCGGGCAGTACTGAGGGAATGAGGACAGACAGAATGAACGGGGACATACAGTGTGAACGGGGATAGACAGAGTGAATGGGGACAGGACAGATTGAATGGGGGCAGACAGAGTGAACAGGGGCAGACAGAGTGAATGGGGACATACATAGGGAATGGGGGCAGGCAGAGTTACCCGGGAAAGGCAGCTTGAACGGGGACAGACAGAGTGAACGGGGCCAAGACAGAATGAACGGGGACAAACAGAGTGAATGGGGGCAAGAAAGAGTGAACAGGGACAGACAGAGCGAACAGGGGCAGACAGAGTGAATGGGGATAAGACAAAGTGAACAGGGACAAGACAGAGTGAACGGGGACAGACAGATTGAACGGGGACAAGACAGAGTGAACAGGGACAGACAGAGTGAACG
Organism: Carcharodon carcharias; assembly: GCF_017639515.1. Classification (NCBI taxonomy): domain Eukaryota; kingdom Metazoa; phylum Chordata; class Chondrichthyes; order Lamniformes; family Lamnidae; genus Carcharodon; species Carcharodon carcharias. The sequence goes on along the minus strand of NC_054482.1, from coordinate 38,336,488 downwards.
GGGACAGAGAGAGTGAACGGGGACAAGACTGAGTGAACGCGGGCAAGACAGATTGAACGGGGACAAGACAGAGTGAACAGGGACAGACAGAGTGAACGGGGACAGAGAGAGTGAACGGGGACAAGACTGAGTGAACGCGGGCAAGACAGATTGAACGGGGGCAAGATAGAGTGAATGGGGGCAAGATAGAATGAACCGGGACAGACAGAGTGAACGGGGGAAGACAGGTTGAATGGGGGCAGACAGAGTGAACGGGGACAAGACAGAATGAACGGGGACAGACAGATTGAACCGGGGGCAAGATTGAGTGAACGGGGACAGACAGAGTGAACGGGGGAAGACAGAATGAATAGGGACAGACAGTGTGAATTAGGGCAGACAGAGTGAACGGGGACAAACAGACTGAATGGGGGCAAGACAGAGTGAACGGGGACAGACAGATTGAACCGGGGGCAAGATTGAGTGAACGGGGACAGACAGAGTGAATGGGGGCAGGCAGAGTGAACGTGGACAGACAGAGTGAACGGGGGCAGACAGAATGAATGGTGATAGACAGTGTGAATTCGGGCAGACAGAGTGAATGGGGACAAACAGAGTGAATGGGGGCAAGAGAGAGTGAACAGGGACAGACAGAGTGAACGGGGACTGACAGATTGAACCGGGGGCAAGATAGATTGAATAGGGGCAGGACAGAGTGAACGGGGGAAGGAGAGAGCGAACGGGGGCAAGATAGAGTGAACGTGAACAGACAGAGTGAATGGGGACAGACAGAGTGAACGCAGGCAGTACTGAATGAATGAGGGCAGACAGAGTTAACGGGGGCAGACAGAGTGAACAGGGACAGAAAGTGTGAACGGGGACAGACAGAGTGAATGGGGGCAAGATAGAATGAACGGGAACCGACAGAGTGAACGGGGGCAGACAGATTGAATGGGGGCAGACAGAGCGATCGGGGACAAACAGAGTGACCGGGGGCAGAGACAGTGAATGGGGACAAACAGATTGAGCGGGGGCAGACAGAGTGAACGGGGGCAGACGAAGTGAACAGGGGCAGACAGAGTGAATGGGGGCAAGATAGAGTGAACGGGGACAGACAGAGTGAATGGGGAAAGACAGAGTGACCGTGGACCGACAAAGTGAATGGGGACAGAGAGACTGAACGGGGACAGGACAGAGTGAACGGTGGCAGACAGAGTGACCGGGGACTGACAGAGTGAACGGGGACAGACAGAGTGACCGTGGACCGACAAAGTGAACGGGGACAGAGAGACTGAACGGGGACAGGACAGAGTGAACGGTGGCAGACAGAGTGACCGGGGACTGACAGAGTGAACGGGGACAGACAGAGTGACCGTGGACCGACAAAGTGAATGGGGACAGAGAGACTGAACGGGGACAGGACAGAGTGAACGGGGGCAGACAAAGTGATTGGCGGCAGACAGAGTGACCGGGGACAAACTGAGTGACCGGGGACAAACAGAGTGACCGGGGGCAGACAGAGTGAACGGGGACAGACAGCGTGAACGGGGACAGACAGAGTGACCGGGGGCAGACAGAGTGAACGGGGACAGACAGAGTGAACGCGGACAGACAGAGTGAATGGGGGCAGTACTGAGTGAATGAGGTCAGACAGCATGAATGGGGCCAGACAGAGTGAACGTGGGCAGTACTGAGTGAATGAAGACAGACAGAGTGAACAGGGGCGGACAGAGTGAATGGGGACAGACAGAGTGAACGGGGGCAAGACAGAGTGAACGGGGGCAAGACAGAGTGAACGGGGGCAAGATAAAGTGAACGGGGACAGAAAGTTTGAAAGGGGGCAGACAGAGTGAATGGGGGCAGAGAGAGTGACCGGGGACAGACAATGTGAACGGAGACAGACAGCGTGAACGGGGACAAGACAGAGTGAACGGGGACAGGACAGAATGAACGGGGACAGACTGAGTGAATGGGGATAGACAGAATGAGTAAGGGCTAACAGAGTGAACGGGGACAGACAAAGAGAACGGGGGCAGACAAAGTCAACAGGGGCAGACAGAGTGAATGTGGGCGAGATAGAGCGAACGCAGGCAGTAAAGAGTGAATGAGGACAGACCGAGTGAACGGGGGCAGACAGAGCGAACAGGGACAGACAGTGCGAACGGGGACAGACAGAGTGAACGGCGACCATACTGAGTGAACGTGGGCAAGTCAGAGTGAACGGGGGCAAGACAGAATGAATGGGGGCAAGATAAAATGAACGAGGACAGACAGTGTGAACGGCAACAGAAAGAATGAACGGGGGCAGACAGAGTTAACGGGGACAGACAGAGTGAACGGGGACAAGACAGAGTGAACGGGGGCAAGACAGAGTGAACGGGGGCAAGATAAAGTGAACGGGGACAAGACAGAGTGAACGGGGGCAAGATAAAGTGAACGGGGACAGAAAGTTTGAAAGGGGGCAGACGGAGTGAATGGGGTCAAAGAGAGTGACCGGGGACAGACAGTGTGAACGAGGACAGATAGAGTGAACGGGGACAAGACAGAGTGAACGGGGACAGGACAGAGTGAACGGGGGCAGACAGAGCGAACAGGGACAGACTGAGTGAACGGCAACAAGACTGAGTGAACGTGGGCAAGTCAGATTGAACGGGGGCAAGATAGAGTGAATGGGGGCAAGACAGAATGAATGGGGGCAAGATAGAATGAACGGGGACAGACAGAGTGAACGCGGGCAGTACTGAGTGAATAAGGACAGACAGAGTGAACGGGGGCAGACAGTGCGAACAGGGACAGACAGTGCGAACGGGGACAGACAGAGTGAACGGCGACAAGACTGAGTGAACGTGGGCAAGTCAGATTGAACGGGGGCAAGATAGAGTGAACGGGGGCAAGACAGAATGAATGGGGGCAAGATAGAATGAACGGGGACAGACAGAGTGAACGCGGGCAGTACTGAGTGAATAAGGACAGACAGAGTAAATGGGGGCAGACAGAGTGAACAGGGACAGACAGTGTGAACGGGGACAAACAGAGTGAACAGGGACAGACAGTGTGAACGGGGACAAACAGAGTGAACGGGGGCAAGACAGAGTGAATGTGAACAGACAGAATGAATGGGGACAGACAGAGTGAACGCGGGCAGTACTGAATGAATGAGGGCAGACAGAGTTAACGGGGGCAGACAGAGTGAACAGGGACAGAAAGTGTGAACGGGGACAGACAGAGTGAATGGGGGCAAGATAGAATGAACGGGGACCGACAGAGTGAACGGGGACAGACAGATTGAATGGGGGCAGACAGAGCGATCGGGGACAAACAGAGTGACCTGGGGCAGAGACAGTGAATGGGGACAAACAGATTGAGCGGGGGCAGACAGAGTGAACGGGGGCAGACGAAGTGAACAGGGGCAGACAGAGTGAATGGGGGCAAGATAGAGTGAACGGGGACAGACAGAGTGAATGGGGACAGACAGAGTGAATGGGGGCAAGATAGAATGAACGGGGACCGACAGAGTGAACGGGGGCAGACAGATTGAATGGGGGCAGACAGAGCGATCGGGGACAAACAGAGTGACCGGGGGCAGAGACAGTGAATGGGGACAAACAGATTGAGCGGGGGCAGACAGAGTGAACGGGGGCAGACGAAGTGAACAGGGGCAGACAGAGTGAATGGGGGCAAGATAGAGTGAACCTGGACAGACAGAGTGAATGGGGACAGACAGAGTGAACGCGGGCAGTACTGAGTGGATGAGGACAGACAGAGTAAATGGGGGCAGACAGAATGAACAGGGACAGAAAGTTTGAACGGGGACAGTCAGAGTGAACGGGGACAAGACTGAGTGAACGTGGGCAAGACAGATTGAACGGGGGCAAGATAGAGTGAACTGGGGCAAGATAGAATGAACGGGCACAGACAGAGTGAACGGAGGCAGACAGATTGAATGGGGGCAGACAGATTGACCGGGGACAAACAGAGTGACTGGGGGCAGACAGGGTGAACAGGGACAGACAGAGTGACTGGGTGCAGACAGAGTGAACGGGGACAGACAGAGTGAACGGGGGCAGATAGAGTGAATGGGGGCAGACAGAGTGACCGGGTACCAACAGAGTGACCGGGGGCAGACAGAGTGAACGGGGACAGACAGTGTGAATGGGGACAAGACAGAGCGAACAGCGGCAGACAGAGTGAACGGGGACAGGACAGAGTCAACGGGGACAGAGAGAGTGAATGGGGGCAGACAGAGTGACCGGGGACAAACAGAGTGAACGGGGGCAGACAGAGTGAATGTGGGCAGACGAAGTGAACAGGGGCAGACAGAGTGAATGGGGGCAAGATAGAGTGAACGTGGACAGACAGAGTGAATGGGGACAGACAGAGTGAACGCGGGCAGTACTGAGTGGATGAGGACAGACAGAGTAAATGGGGGCAGACAGAATGAACAGGGACAGAAAGTTTGAACGGGGACAGTCAGAGTGAACGGGGACAAGACTGAGTGAACGTGGGCAAGACAGATTGAACGGGGGCAAGATAGAGTGAACTGGGGCAAGATAGAATGAACGGGCACAGACAGAGTGAACGGAGGCAGACAGATTGAATGGGGGCAGACAGATTGACCGGGGACAAACAGAGTGACTGGGGGCAGACAGGGTGAACAGGGACAGACAGAGTGACTGGGTGCAGACAGAGTGAACGGGGACAGACAGAGTGAACGGGGGCAGACAGAGTGAACGGGGACAGACAGTGTGAATGGGGACAAGACAGAGCGAACAGCGGCAGACAGAGTGAACGGGGACAGGATAGAGTCAACGGGGACAGAGAGAGTGAATGGGGGCAGACAGAGTGACCGGGGACAAACAGAGTGAACGGGGGCAGACAGAGTGAATGTGGGCAGGCAGAGTGACCGGGGACAGGACAGAGTGACCGGAGGAAGACAGAGTGAATGGGGACAGAAAGAGTCAACGGCAGCAATATAGAGTGAACGGGAACAAGACAGAGTGTACGGGGATAGACAGAGTGAACGGGGACAGACAGAGTGAACGGGGACAGACAGAGTGATTGGGGGCAGTACTGAGTGAATGAGGTCAGACAGTGTGAATGGGGGCAGAGAGAGTGAACGCGGCAGTACTGAGTGAATGAGGACAGACAGAGTGACCGGTGTCAGACAGAGTGAACGGGGACAGATAGAGTGAACAGGGTCAGACAGAGTGAATGGGGATAGAGTGACCGGGGACAAACAGAGTGAACCGGGGGCAAGATAAAGTGAACGGGGACAGACAGAGTGAATGGGGGAAGGCAGCGAGAATGGGGACAGACAGTGTGAATGGGGGCAGACAGAGTGAATGGGGGCAGACAGTGTGAATTGGGGCAGGCAGAGTGAACGTGCACAGACACAGTGTACGGGGACAGACAGAGTGACTGGGGACAGACAGAGGGAATGGGGACAGACAGAGTGACCGGGGACCGACAGAGTGAACGGGGACAGACAGAGTGAACAGGGGCAGACAGAGCGAACAGCGGCAGAGAGAGTGAATGGGGACATACATAGGGAATGGGGGCAGGCAGAGTTATCGGGGATAGACAGTGTGACCGGGGACAGACAAAGTGAACGGGGGCAGAGAGAGTTAATGGGGACAAACAGAGTTAATGAGGACAGACAGACTGAACAGGGGCAAACAGAGTGAATGGGGGCAGACAAAGTCAACAGGGGCAGACAGAGGGAATAGGGCAAGATAGATTGAACGGCGACAGACAGAGTGAACGCGGGCAGTACAGAGTGAATGAGGACAGACAAATTGAAAGCGGGCAGACAGAGTGAACGGGGGCAGACAGAGTGAACGGGGGTAAGACAGAGTGAACGGGGGCAAGACAGAGTGAACAGGGGCAAGACAGAGTGAACGGGGACATACAGATTGAACCGGGGACAAGATAGAGTGAACGGGGACAGACAGAGTGAATGGGGGCAGACAGAATGAATAAGGGCAGACAAAGTGAATGGGGACAGACAGCCTGAACAGGGGCCAACAGAGTGAATGGGGGCAGAGAGTGTGAAGGGGAGCAGACAAAGTGAACAGGTGCAGACAGAGTGAATGGGGGCAGACAGAGTGAACGGGGGCAGACAAAGTCAACAGGGGCAGACAGAGTGAATGGGGGCAAGATAGAATGAACATGGACAGAAAGAGTTAATGGGGACAAGACTGAGTGAATGGGGGCAAGTCAGATTGAACGGGGGCAAGATAGAGTGAATGGGGGCAGACAGAGTGACCGGGGACAAACAGAGTGACCTGGGGCAGACAGAGTGAATGGGGACAAACAGATTGACCTGAGGCAGACAGAGTGAACGGGGGCAGACAAAGTGAACAGGGGCACACAGAGTGAATGGGGGCAAGATAGAGTGAACGTGGTCAGACAGAGTGAATGGGGACAGACAGAGTGACCGGGTGCAGACAGAGTGAATGGGGACAGAAAGAGTGAATGGTGACAATACTGAACACGGGCAGTACTGAGTGAATGAGGACAGACAGAGTAAATGGGGGCAGACAGATTGAACAGGGACAGACAGTGTGAACGGGGACAGAAAGAGTGAACGGGGACAAGACTGAGCGAACGGGGGCAAGACAGATTGAACAGGGGCAAGATAGAGTGAATGGGGGCAAGATAGAATGAATGGGGACAGACAGAGTGAATGGGGGCAGACAGATTGAATGGGGGCAGACAGAGTGTCCGGGGAGAAAGAGAGTGACCGGGGTCTGACAGAGTGAACGGGGACAGACAGAGTGACCGGGTGCAGACAGAGTGAATGGGGACAGAAAGAGTGAATGGTGACAATACAGAGTGAATGGGAACAAGACAGAGTGAATGGGGGCAGACAGAGTGAACGGGGGCAGAAAAAGTCAACAGCGGCAGACAGAGTGAATGAGGGCAAGATAGAGTGAACGTGGACAGACAGTGTGAAATGGGACAGACAGAATGAACGTGGGCAGTAGTGAGTGAATGAGGACAGACAGAGTGAACAGGGACAGACAGTGTGAACGGGGACAGACAGAGTGAACGGGGGCAGACATTGTGAACCGGGACTGACAGAGTGAACGGGGGGCAGACAGAGTGAATGAGGTCAGACAGAGTGAACGGCGGCAGACAGAATGAATGGGGGCAGACAGAGTGAACGGGGACAGACAGAATGAATAAGGGCAGACAGAGTGAATCGGGATAGATAGACTGAACAGGGGCCAACAGAGTGAACGGGGGCAGAGAGAGTGAACGGGAGCAGACAAAGTGAACAGGTGCAGACAGAGTGAATGGGGACAGAAAGAGTGAATGGTGACAATGCAGAGTGAATGGGAACAAGACAGAGTGGACGGGGACAGACAGAGTGAACGGGGACAGACATAGTGAATGGGGGCAGTACTGAGTTCATGAGGTCAGACAGCGTGAATGGGGGCAGACAGAGTGAATGTGGGCAGTACTGAGGGAATGAGGACAGACAGAGTGAACGGGTGCAGACAGAGTGAATGGGGGCAAGACAGAGTGAACGGGAGCAAGATAGAGTGAACGGGGGCAAGACAGAGTGAACGGGGACAAGACAGAGTGAACAGGGACAAGACAGAGTGAACGAGGACAGACAGAGTAAATGGGGACAGACAGATTGAACCGGGGACAAGATAGAGTGAACGGGGATAGACAGAATGAATGGTCAGACAGAGTGAATGGGGACAGACAGAGTGAACGGGGGCAAGGCAGAGTGAATGGGGGCAAGATAGAATGAACGGGGACAGACAGAGTGAATGGGGGCAGACAAATTGAATGGGGGCAGACAGAGTGACCGGGGACAAACAGAGTGACTGGGGGCAGACAGAGTGAACGGGGACAGACAGAGCGATCGGGGGCAGACAAAGTGAACGGGGACAGACAGAGTGAACGGGGGCATACAGAGTGAATGGGGACAAACAGAGTGACCGGGGGTAGACAGAGTGCACGGGGACAGAAAGAGTAACCGGGTGCAGACAGATTGAATGGGGACAGATAGAGTGAACGGGGACAGACAGAGTGAATGGGGGCAGACAGAGTGAATGGGGACAGATAGAGTGAACGGTGACAGACAGAGTGAATGGGGACAGACAGAGTGAACAGGGGCAGACAAAGACAACAGGGGCAGACGGAGTGAATGGCGGCAAGATAGAATGAACGTGGACAGACAGAGTGAATGGGGACAAGTCAGATTGAACGGGGGCAAGATAGAGTGAATGGGGGCAGACAGAGTGGCCGGGGACAAACAGATTGAAATGGGGCAGACAGAGTGAACGGGGGCAGACAAATTGAAAGGGGCACACAGAGTGAATGGGGGCAAGATAGAGTGAACATGGTCAGACAGAGTGAATGGGGACAGACAGAGTGAACGGGGGCAAGGCAGAGTGAATGGGGGCAAGATAGAATGAACGGGGACAGACAGAGTGAATGGGGGCAGACAAATTGAATGGGGGCAGACAGATTGACCGGGGACAAACAGAGTGACTGGGGGCAGACAGAGTGAACGGGGACAGACAGAGCGATCGGGGGCAAAGTGAACGGGGACAGACAGAGTGAACGGGGGCATATAGAGTGAATGGGGACAAACAGAGTGACCGGGGGTAGACAGAGTGCACGGGGACAGAAAGAGTAACCGGGTGCAGACAGATTGAAAGGGGACAGATAGAGTGAACGGGGACAGACAGAGTGAATGGGGGCAGACAGAGTGAATGGGGACAGATAGAGTGAACGGTGACAGACAGAGTGAATGGGGACAGACAGAGTGAACGCGGGCAGTAGTGAGTGAATGAGGACAGACACTTTGAAAGGGCACAGAGTGAACGGGGACAGACAGAGTGAACGGGGGCAGACAGAGTAAATGAGGACAGACAGAGTGAACGGGGACAAGACAGAGTGAAGGAGGACAGACAGATTGAACCGGGGACAAGATAGAGTGAACGGGGACAGACAGAATGAATAAGGGCAGACAGAGTGAATCGGGATAGACAGACTGAACAGGGGCCAACAGAGTGAACGGGGGCAGAGAGGGTGAACAGGAGCAGACAAAGTGAACAGGTGCAAACAGAGTGAATGGGGGCAGAGTGAACGGGGGCAGACAAAGACAACAGGGGCAGACAGAGTGAATGGCGGCAAGATAGAATGAACGTGGACAGACAGAGTGAATGGGGACAAGCCTGAGTGAACGGGGACAAGTCAGATTGAACGGGGGCAAGATAGAGTGAATGGGGGCAGACAGAGTGGCCGGGGACATACAGATTGAACTGGGGCACAGAGAGTGAATGGGGGCAAGATAGAGTGAACATGGTCAGACAGAGTGAATGGGGACAGACAGACTGAACGCGGGCAGTACTGAGTGAATGAGGACAGACAGAGTAAATGGGGGCAGACAGAGTGAACAGGGACAGACAGTGTGAACGGGGACAAGACAGAGTGAATGGGGGCAGAGAGATTGAATGGGGGCAGACAGAGTGACCGGGGACAAACAGAGTGACCTGGGGCAGACAGAGTGAACGGGGACAGACAGAGTGACCAGGTGCAGACTGATTGAATGGGGACAGACAGAGTGAATGGTGACAATAGAGAGTGAACGGGAACAAGACAGAGTGAACGGGGACAGACAAAGTGAATGGGGACAGAAAGAGTGAATGGGGGCAGTACTGAGTGAATGAGGACAGACAGAGTGAACGGGGGCTGACAGAGTGAACAGGGACAGACAGTGTGAACGGGGACAAGACAGAGTGAACGGGGACAGACAGATTGAACCGGGGACAAGATAGAGTGAACGGGGACAGACAGAGTGAATGGGGGCAGACAGAGTGAATGGGGACAGATAGAGTGAACGGTGACAGACAGAGTGAATGGGGACAGACAGAGTGAACGCGGGCAGTAGTGAGTGAATGAGGACAGACACATTGAAAGGGCACAGAGTGAACGGGGACAGACAGAGTGAACGGGGGCAGACAGAGTAAATGAGGACAGACAGAGTGAACGGGGACAAGACAGAGTGAAGGAGGACAGACAGATTGAACCGGGGACAAGATAGAGTGAACGGGGACAGACAGAATGAATAAGGGCAGACAGAGTGAATCGGGATAGACAGACTGAACAGGGGCCAACAGAGTGAACGGGGGCAGAGAGGGTGAACAGGAGCAGACAAAGTGAACAGGTGCAGACAGAGTGAATGGGGGCAGAGTGAACGGGGACAGACAGAGTGACCGGGTGCAGACTGATTGAATGGGGACAGACAGAGTGAATGGTGACAATAGAGAGTGAACGGGAACAAGACAGAGTGAACGGGGACAGACAAAGTGAATGGGGACAGAAAGAGTGAATGGGGGCATTACTGAGTGAACGAGGACAGACAGAGTGAACGGGGGCTGACAGAGTGAACAGGGACAGACAGTGTGAACGGGGACAAGACAGAGTGAACAGGGACAGACAGATTGAACCGGGGACAAGATAGAGTTAACGGGGACAGACAGAATGAATAAGGGCAGACAGAGTGAATCGGGATAGACAGACTGAACATTGGCCAACAGAGTGAACGGGGGCAGACAAAGACAACAGGGTCAGACAGAGTGAATGGCGGCAAGATAGAATGAACGTGAACAGACAGAGTGAATGGGGACAAGCCTGAGTGAACGGTGACAAGTCAGATTGAACGGGGGCAAGATAGAGTGAATAGGGGCAGACAGAGTGACCGGGGACAAACAGATTGAACTGGGGCAGACAGAGTGAACGGGGGCAAACAAACTGAAAGGGGCACACAGAGTGAATGGGGGCAAGATAGAGTGAACATGGTCAGACAGAGTGAATGGGGACAGACAGAGTGAACGGGGACAGACAGAGTGAATTCGGGCAGACAAATTGAATGGGGGCAGACAGTGTGACCGGGGACAAACAGAGTGACTGGGGGCAGACAGAGTGAACGGGGACAGACAGAGCGATCGGGGGCAGACAGAGTGAACGGGGACAGACAGAGTGAACGGGGGCATACAGAGTGAATGGGGACAAACAGAGTGACCGGGGGTAGACAGAGTGCACGGGGACAGACAGAGTGACCGGGTGCAGACAGATTGAAAGGGGACAGATAGAGTGAACGGGGACAGACAGAGTGAATGGGGGCAGACAGAGTGAATGGGGACAGATAGAGTGAACGGTGACAGACAGAGTGAATGGGGACAGACACATTGAACGAGCACAGAGTGAACGGGGACAGACAGAGTGAACGGGGGCATACAGAGTGAATGGGGACAAACAGAGTGACCGGGGGTAGACAGAGTGCACGGGGACAGAAAGAGTAACCGGGTGCAGACAGATTGAAAGGGGACAGATAGAGTGAACGGGGACAGATAGAGTGAATGGGGGCAGACAGAGTGAATGGGGACAGATAGAGTGAACGGTGACAGACAGATTGAATGGGGACAGACAGAGTGAACGCGGGCAGTAGTGAGTGAATGAGGACAGACACATTGAAAGGGCACAGAGTGAACGGGGACAGACAGAGTGAACGGGGGCAGACAGAGTAAATGGGGACAGACAGAGAGAACGGGGACAAGACAGAGTGAAGGAGGACAGACAGATTGAACCAGGGACAAGATAGAGTGAACGGGGACAGACAGAATGAATAAGGGCAGACAGAGTGAATCGGGATAGACAGACTGAACAGGGGCCAACAGAGTGAACGGGGGCAGAGAGGGTGAACAGGAGCAGACAAAGTGAACAGGTGCAGACAGAGTGAATGGGGGCAGAGTGAACGGGGACAGACAGAGTGACCGGGTGCAGACTGATTGAATGGGGACAGACAGAGTGAATGGTGACAATAGAGAGTGAACGGGAACAAGACAGAGTGAACGGGGACAGACAAAGTGAATGGGGACAGAAAGAGTGAATGGGGGCATTACTGAGTGAACGAGGACAGACAGAGTGAACGGGGGCTGACAGAGTGAACAGGGACAGACAGTGTGAACGGGGACAAGACAGAGTGAACAGGGACAGACAGATTGAACCGGGGACAAGATAGAGTTAACGGGGACAGACAGAATGAATAAGGGCAGACAGAGTGAATCGGGATAGACAGACTGAACATTGGCCAACAGAGTGAACGGGGGCAGACAAAGACAACAGGGTCAGACAGAGTGAATGGCGGCAAGATAGAATGAACGTGAACAGACAGAGTGAATGGGGACAAGCCTGAGTGAACGGTGACAAGTCAGATTGAACGGGGGCAAGATAGAGTGAATAGGGGCAGACAGAGTGACCGGGGACAAACAGATTGAACTGGGGCAGACAGAGTGAACGGGGGCAAACAAACTGAAAGGGGCACACAGAGTGAATGGGGGCAAGATAGAGTGAACATGGTCAGACAGAGTGAATGGGGACAGACAGAGTGAACGGGGACAGACAGAGTGAATGGGGGCAGACAAATTGAATGGGGGCAGACAGTGTGACCGGGGACAAACAGAGTGACTGGGGGCAGACAGAGTGAACGGGGACAGACAGAGCGATCGGGGGCAGACAGAGTGAACGGGGACAGACAGAGTGAACGGGGGCATACAGAGTGAATGGGGACAAACAGAGTGACCGGGGGTAGACAGAGTGCACGGGGACAGACAGAGTGACCGGGTGCAGACAGATTGAAAGGGGACAGATAGAGTGAACGGGGACAGACAGAGTGAATGGGGGCAGACAGAGTGAATGGGGACAGATAGAGTGAACGGTGACAGACAGAGTGAATGGGGACAGACACATTGAACGAGCACAGAGTGAACGGGGACAGACAGAGTGAACGGGGGCATACAGAGTGAATGGGGACAAACAGAGTGACCGGGGGTAGACAGAGTGCACGGGGACAGAAAGAGTAACCGGGTGCAGACAGATTGAAAGGGGACAGATAGAGTGAACGGGGACAGATAGAGTGAACGGTGACAGACAGATTGAATGGGGACAGACAGAGTGAACGCGGGCAGTAGTGAGTGAATGAGGACAGACACATTGAAAGGGCACAGAGTGAACGGGGACAGACAGAGTGAACGGGGGCAGACAGAGTAAATGGGGACAGACAGAGAGAACGGGGACAAGACAGAGTGAAGGAGGACAGACAGATTGAACCAGGGACAAGATAGAGTGAACGGGGACAGACAGAATGAATAAGGGCAGACAGAGTGAATCGGGATAGACAGACTGAACAGGGGCCAACAGAGTGAACGGGGGCAGAGAGGGTGAACAGGAGCAGACAAAGTGAACAGGTGCAGACAGAGTGAATGGGGGCAGAGTGAACGGGGACAGACAGAGTGACCGGGTGCAGACTGATTGAATGGGGACAGACAGAGTGAATGGTGACAATAGAGAGTGAACGGGAACAAGACAGAGTGAACGGGGACAGACAAAGTGAATGGGGACAGAAAGAGTGAATGGGGGCATTACTGAGTGAACGAGGACAGACAGAGTGAACGGGGGCTGACAGAGTGAACAGGGACAGACAGTGTGAACGGGGACAAGACAGAGTGAACAGGGACAGACAGATTGAACCGGGGACAAGATAGAGTTAACGGGGACAGACAGAATGAATAAGGGCAGACAGAGTGAATCGGGATAGACAGACTGAACATTGGCCAACAGAGTGAACGGGGGCAGACAAAGACAACAGGGTCAGACAGAGTGAATGGCGGCAAGATAGAATGAACGTGAACAGACAGAGTGAATGGGGACAAGCCTGAGTGAACGGTGACAAGTCAGATTGAACGGGGGCAAGATAGAGTGAATAGGGGCAGACAGAGTGACCGGGGACAAACAGATTGAACTGGGGCAGACAGAGTGAACGGGGGCAAACAAACTGAAAGGGGCACACAGAGTGAATGGGGGCAAGATAGAGTGAACATGGTCAGACAGAGTGAATGGGGACAGACAGAGTGAACGGGGACAGACAGAGTGAATGGGGGCAGACAAATTGAATGGGGGCAGACAGTGTGACCGGGGACAAACAGAGTGACTGGGGGCAGACAGAGTGAACGGGGACAGACAGAGCGATCGGGGGCAGACAGAGTGAACGGGGACAGACAGAGTGAACGGGGGCATACAGAGTGAATGGGGACAAACAGAGTGACCGGGGGTAGACAGAGTGCACGGGGACAGACAGAGTGACCGGGTGCAGACAGATTGAAAGGGGACAGATAGAGTGAACGGGGACAGACAGAGTGAATGGGGGCAGACAGAGTGAATGGGGACAGATAGAGTGAACGGTGACAGACAGAGTGAATGGGGACAGACACATTGAACGAGCACAGAGTGAACGGGGACAGACAGAGTGAACGGGGGCATACAGAGTGAATGGGGACAAACAGAGTGACCGGGGGTAGACAGAGTGCACGGGGACAGAAAGAGTAACCGGGTGCAGACAGATTGAAAGGGGACAGATAGAGTGAACGGGGACAGATAGAGTGAATGGGGGCAGACAGAGTGAATGGGGACAGATAGAGTGAACGGTGACAGACAGATTGAATGGGGACAGACAGAGTGAACGCGGGCAGTAGTGAGTGAATGAGGACAGACACATTGAAAGGGCACAGAGTGAACGGGGACAGACAGAGTGAACGGGGGCAGACAGAGTAAATGGGGACAGACAGAGAGAACGGGGACAAGACAGAGTGAAGGAGGACAGACAGATTGAACCAGGGACAAGATAGAGTGAACGGGGACAGACAGAATGAATAAGGGCAGACAGAGTGAATCGGGATAGACAGACTGAACAGGGGCCAACAGAGTGAACGGGGGCAGAGAGGGTGAACAGGAGCAGACAAAGTGAACAGGTGCAGACAGAGTGAATGGGGGCAGAGTGAACGGGGACAGACAGAGTGACCGGGTGCAGACTGATTGAATGGGGACAGACAGAGTGAATGGTGACAATAGAGAGTGAACGGGAACAAGACAGAGTGAACGGGGACAGACAAAGTGAATGGGGACAGAAAGAGTGAATGGGGGCATTACTGAGTGAACGAGGACAGACAGAGTGAACGGGGGCTGACAGAGTGAACAGGGACAGACAGTGTGAACGGGGACAAGACAGAGTGAACAGGGACAGACAGATTGAACCGGGGACAAGATAGAGTTAACGGGGACAGACAGAATGAATAAGGGCAGACAGAGTGAATCGGGATAGACAGACTGAACATTGGCCAACAGAGTGAACGGGGGCAGACAAAGACAACAGGGTCAGACAGAGTGAATGGCGGCAAGATAGAATGAACGTGAACAGACAGAGTGAATGGGGACAAGCCTGAGTGAACGGTGACAAGTCAGATTGAACGGGGGCAAGATAGAGTGAATAGGGGCAGACAGAGTGACCGGGGACAAACAGATTGAACTGGGGCAGACAGAGTGAACGGGGGCAAACAAACTGAAAGGGGCACACAGAGTGAATGGGGGCAAGATAGAGTGAACATGGTCAGACAGAGTGAATGGGGACAGACAGAGTGAACGGGGACAGACAGAGTGAATGGGGGCAGACAAATTGAATGGGGGCAGACAGTGTGACCGGGGACAAACAGAGTGACTGGGGGCAGACAGAGTGAACGGGGACAGACAGAGCGATCGGGGGCAGACAGAGTGAACGGGGACAGACAGAGTGAACGGGGGCATACAGAGTGAATGGGGACAAACAGAGTGACCGGGGGTAGACAGAGTGCACGGGGACAGACAGAGTGACCGGGTGCAGACAGATTGAAAGGGGACAGATAGAGTGAACGGGGACAGACAGAGTGAATGGGGGCAGACAGAGTGAATGGGGACAGATAGAGTGAACGGTGACAGACAGAGTGAATGGGGACAGACACATTGAACGAGCACAGAGTGAACGGGGACAGACAGAGTGAACGGGGGCATACAGAGTGAATGGGGACAAACAGAGTGACCGGGGGTAGACAGAGTGCACGGGGACAGAAAGAGTAACCGGGTGCAGACAGATTGAAAGGGGACAGATAGAGTGAATGGGGGCAGACAGAGTGAATGGGGACAGATAGAGTGAACGGTGACAGACAGATTGAATGGGGACAGACAGAGTGAACGCGGGCAGTAGTGAGTGAATGAGGACAGACACATTGAAAGGGCACAGAGTGAACGGGGACAGACAGAGTGAACGGGGGCAGACAGAGTAAATGGGGACAGACAGCGAGAACGGGGACAAGACAGAGTGAAGGAGGACAGACAGATTGAACCAGGGACAAGATAGAGTGAACGGGGACAGACAGAATGAATAAGGGCAGACAGAGTGAATCGGGATAGACAGACTGAACAGGGGCCAACAGAGTGAACGGGGGCAGAGAGGGTGAACAGGAGCAGACAAAGTGAACAGGTGCAGACAGAGTGAATGGGGGCAGACAGAGTGAACGGGGGCAGACAAAGACAACAGGGGCAGACAGAGTGAATGGCGGCAAGATAGAATGAACGTGGACAGACAGAGTGAATGGGGACAAGCCTGAGTGAACGGGGACAAGTCAGATTGAACGGGGGCAAGATAGAGTGAATGGGGGCAGACAGAGTGGCCGGGGACAAACAGATTGAACTGGGGCACAGAGAGTGAATGGGGGCAAGATAGAGTGAACATGGTCAGACAGAGTGAATGGGGACAGACAGACTGAACGCGGGCAGTACTGAGTGAATGAGGACAGACAGAGTAAATGGGGGCAGACAGAGTGAACAGGGACAGACAGTGAGAACGGGGACAAGACAGAGTGAATGGGGGCAGAGAGATTGAATGGGGGCAGACAGAGGGACCGGGGACAAACAGAGTGACCTGGGGCAGACAGAGTGAACGGGGACAGACAGAGTGACCGGGTGCAGACTGATTGAATGGGGACAGACAGAGTGAATGGTGACAATAGAGAGTGAACGGGAACAAGACAGAGTGAACGGGGACAGACAAAGTGAATGGGGACAGAAAGAGTGAATGGGGGCAGTACTGAGTGAATGAGGACAGACAGAGTGAACGGGGGCTGACAGAGTGAACAGGGACAGACAGTGTGAACGGGGACAAGACAGAGTGAACGGGGACAGACAGATTGAACCGGGGACAAGATAGAGTTAACGGGGACAGACAGAATGAATAAGGGCAGACAGAGTGATTCGGGATAGACAGACTGAACATTGGCCAACAGAGTGAACGGGGGCAGACAAAGACAACAGGGGCAGACAGATTGAATGGCGGCAAGATAGAATGAACGTGGACAGACAGAGTGAATGGGGATAAGCCTGAGTGAACGGTGACAAGTCAGATTGAACGGGGGCAAGATAGAGTGAATAGGGGCAGACAGAGTGACCGGGGACAAACAGATTGAACTGGGGCAGACAGAGTGAACGGGGGCAAACAAACTGAAAGGGGCACACAGAGTGAATGGGGGCAAGATAGAGTGAACATGGTCAGACAGAGTGAATGGGGACAGACAGAGTGAACGGGGGCAAGGCAGAGTGAATGGGGGCAAGATAGAATGAACGGGGACCGACAGAGTGAATGGGGGCAGACAAATTGAATGGGGGCAGACAGAGTGACCGGGGACAAACAGAGTGACTGGGGGCAGACAGAGTGAACGGGGACAGACAGTGCGATCGGGGGCAGACAGAGTGAACGGGGACAGACAGAGTGAACGGGGGCATACAGAGTGAATGGGGACAAACAGAGTGACCGGGGGTAGACAGAGTGCACGGGGACAGACAGAGTTACCGGGTGCAGACAGATTGAAAGGGGACAGATAGAGTGAACGGGGACAGACAGAGTGAACGGGGACATTTAGAGTGAATGGGGGCAGACAGAGTGAATGGGGACAGATAGAGTGAACGGTGACAGACAGAGTGAATGGGGACAGACAGAGTGAACGCGGGCAGTACTGAGTGAATGAGGACAGATACCTTGAACGGGCACAGAGTGAACGGGGACAGACAGAGTGAACGGGGGCAGACAGAGAAAATGGGGACAGAGAGAGTGAACGGGGACAAGACAGAGTGAACGGGGACAGACAGATTGAACCGGGGACAAGATAGAGTGAACGGGGACAGACAGAATGAATAAGGGAAGAAAAAGTGAATCGGGATAGACAGACTGAACAGGGGCCAACAGAGTGAACGGGGGCAGAGAGGGTGAACAGGAGCAGACAAAGTGAACAGGTGCAGACAGAGTGAATGGGGGCAGTCAGAGTGAACGGGGGCAGACAAAGACAACAGGGGCAGACAGAGTGAATGGCGGCAAGATAGAATGAACGTGGACAGACAGAGTGAATGGGGACAAGCCTGAGTGAACGGGGACAAGTCAGATTGAACGGGGGCAAGATAGAGTGAATGGGGGCAGACAGAGTGGCCGGGGACAAACAGATTGAACTGGGGCACAGAGAGTGAATGGGGGCAAGATAGAGTGAACATGGTCAGACAGAGTGAATGGGGACAGACAGACTGAACGCGGGCAGTACTGAGTGAATGAGGACAGACAGAGTAAATGGGGGCAGACAGAGTGAACAGGGACAAGACAGAGTGAATGGGGGCAAGATAGAATGAACGGGGACAGACAGAGTGAATGGGGGCAGAGAGATTGAATGGGGGCAGACAGAGTGATTGGGGAAAAACAGAGTGACCTGGGGCAGACAGAGTGAACGGGGACAGACAGAGTGACCGGGTGCAGACAGATTGAATGGGGACAGACAGAGTGAATGGTGACAATAGAGAGTGAACGGGAACAAGACAGAGTGAACGGGGACAGACAAAGTGAATGGGGACAGACAGAGTGAACGGGGACAAGACAGAGTGAACGGGGACAGACAGATTGAACCGGGGACAAGATAGAGTGAACGGGGACAGACAGAATGAATAAGGGCAGACAGAGTGAATCGGGATAGACAGACTGAACAGGGGCCAACAGAGTGAACGGGGGCAGACAAAGACAACAGGGGCAGACAGAGTGAATGGCGGCAAGATAGAATGAACGTGGACAGACAGAGTGAATGGGGACAAGCCTGAGTGAATGGGGACAAGTCAGATTGAACGGGGGCAAGATAGAGTGAATGGGGGCAGACAGAGTGACCGGGGACAAACAGATTGAACTGGGGCACACAGAGTGAACGGGGGCAGAAAAATTGAAAGGGGCACACAGATTGAATGGGGGCAAGATAGAGTGAACATGGTCAGACAGAGTGAATGGGGACAGACAGAGTGAACGGGGGCAAGGCAGAGTGAATGGGGGCAAGATAGAATGAACGGGGACAGACAGAGTGAATGGGGGCAGACAAATTGAATGGGGGCAGACAGTGTGACCGGGGACAAACAGAGTGACTGGGGGCAGACAGAGTGAACGGGGACAGACAGAGCGATCGGGGGCAGACAGAGTGAACGGGGACAGACAGAGTGAACGGGGGCATACAGAGTGAATGGGGACAAACAGAGTGACCGGGGGTAGACAGAGTGCACGGGGACAGACAGAGTGACCGGGTGCAGACAGATTGAAAGGGGACAGATAGAGTGAACGGGGACAGACAGAGTGAACGGGGACAGATAGAGTGAATGGGGGCAGACAGAGTGAATGGGGACAGATAGAGTGAACGGTGACAGACAGAGTGAATGGGGACAGACAGAGTGAACGCGGGCAGTACTGAGTGAATGAGGACAGATACATTGAACGGGCACATAGTGAACGGGGACAGACAGAGTGAAAGGGGGCAGACAGAGAAAATGGGGACAGAGAGAGTGAACGGGGACAAGACAGAGTGAACGGGGACAGACAGATTGAACCGGGGACAAGATAGAGTGAACGGGGACAGACAGAATGAATAAGGGCAGAAAAAGTGAATCGGGATAGACAGACTGAACAGGGGCCAACAGAGTGAACGGGGGCAGAGAGGGTGAACAGGAGCAGACAAAGTGAACAGGTGCAGACAGAGTGAATGGGGGCAGTCAGAGTGAACGGGGGCAGACAAAGACAACAGGGGCAGACAGAGTGAATGGCGGCAAGATAGAATGAACGTGGACAGACAGAGTGAATGGGGACAAGCCTGAGTGAACGGGGACAAGTCAGATTGAATGGGGGCAAGAAAGAGTGAATGGGGGCAGACAGAGTGGCCGGCGACAAACAGATTGAACTGGGGCACAGAGAGTGAATGGGGGCAAGATAGAGTGAACATGGTCAGACAGAGTGAATGGGGACAGACAGACTGAACGCGGGCAGTACTGAGTGAATGAGGACAGACAGAGTAAATGGGGGCAGACAGAGTGAACAGGGACAGACAGTGTGAACGGGGACAGACAGAGTGAACGGGGACAAGACAGAGTGAATGGGGGCAAGATAGAATGAACGGGGACAGACAGAGTGAATGGGGGCAGAGAGATTGAATGGGGGCAGACAGAGTGATTGGGGAAAAACAGAGTGACCTGGGGCAGACAGAGTGAACGGGGACAGACAGAGTGACCGGGTGCAGACAGATTGAATGGGGACAGACAGAGTGAATGGTGACAATAGAGAGTGAACGGGAACAAGACAGAGTGAACGGGGACAGACAAAGTGAATGGGGACAGACAGAATGAATGGGGGCAGTACTGAGTGAATGGGGACAGATAGAGTGAACGGTGACAGACAGAGTGAATGGGGACAGACAGAGTGAACGCGGGCTGTACTGAGTGAATGAGGACAGACACATTTAACGGGCACAGAGTGAACGGGGACAGACAGAGTGATCGGGGGCAGACAGAGAAAATGGGGACAGACAGAGTGAACGGGGACAAGACAGAGTGGCCGGGGACAAACAGATTGAACTGGGGCACAGAGAGTGAATGGGGGCAAGATAGAGTGAACATGGTCAGACAGAGTGAATGGGGACAGACAGACTGAACGCGGGCAGTACTGAGTGAATGAGGACAGACAGAGTAAATGGGGGCAGACAGAGTGAACAGAGACAGACAGTGTGAACGGGACAGACAGAGTGAACGGGGACAAGACAGAGTGAATGGGGGCAAGATAGAATGAACGGGGACAGACAGAGTGAACGGGGACAGACAGAGTGAATGGGGGCAGACAGAGTGACCGGGGAAAAACAGAGTGACCTGGGGCAGACAGAGTGACCGGGGACAGACAGAGTGACCGGGTGCAGACAGATTGAATGGGGACAGACAGTGTGAATGGTGACAATAGAGAGTGAACGGGAACAAGACAGAGTTAACGGGGACAGACAAAGTGAATGCGGACAGAAAGAGTGAATGGGGGCAGTACTGAGTGAATGAGGACAGACAGAGTGAACGGGGGCAGACAGAGTGAACAGGGACAGACAGTGTGAACGGGGACAAGACAGAGTGAACGGGGACAGACAGATTGAACCGGGGACAAGATAGAGTTAACGGGGACAGACAGAATGAATAAGGGCAGACAGAGTGAATCGGGATAGACAGACTGAACATTGGCCAACAGAATGAACGGGGGCAGACAAAGACAACAGGGGCAGACAGAGTAAATGGCGGCAAGATAGAATGAACGTGGACAGACAGAGTGAATGGGGACAAGCCTGAGTGAACGGGGACAAGTCAGATTGAACGGGGGCAAGATAGAGTGAATGGGGGCAGACAGAGTGACCGGGGACAAACAGATTGAACTGGGGCAGACAGAGTGAATGGGGGCAGACAAATTGAAAGGGGCACACAGAGTGAATGGGGGCAAGATAGAGTGAACATGGTCAGACAGAGTGAATGGGGACAGACAGAGTGAACGGGGGCAAGGCAGAGTGAATGGGGGCAAGATAGAATGAACGGGGACAGACAGAGTGAATGGGGGCAGAGAAATTGAATGGGGGCAGACAGAGTGACCGGGGACAAACAGAGTGACTGGGGGCAGACAGAGTGAACGGGGACAGACAGAGCGATCGGGGGCAGACAGAGTGAACGGGGACAGACAGGGTGAACGGGGGCATACAGAGTGAATGGGGACAAACAGAGTGACCGGGGGCAGACAGAGTGCACGGGGACAGACAGAGTAACCGGGTGCAGACAGATTGAAAGGGGACAGATAGAGTGAATGGGGACAGACAGAGTGATTGGGGGCAGACAGAGTGAATGGAGACAGATAGAGTGAACGGTGACAGACAGAGTGAATGGGGACAGACAGAGTGAACGCGGGCCGTACTGAGTGAATGAGGACAGACACATTGAACGGGCACAGATTGAACGGGGACAGACAGAGTGAACGGGGGCAGACAGAGAAAATGGGGACAGACAGAGTGAACGGGGACAAGACAGAGTGAACGGGGACAGACAGATTGAACCGGGGACAAGATAGAGTGAACGGGGACAGACAGAATGAATAAGGGCAGACAGAGTGAATCGGGATAGACAGACTGAACAGGGGCCAACAGAGTGAACGGGGGCAGAGAGGGTGAACAGGAGCAGACAAAGTGAACAGGTGCAGACAGAGTGAATGGGGGCAGACAGAGTGAACGGGGGCAGACAAAGACAACAGGGGCAGACAGAGTGAATGGCGGCAAGATAGAATGAACGTGGACAGACAGAGTGAATGGGGACAAGCCTGAGTGAACGGGGACAAGTCAGATTGAACGGGGGCAAGAAAGAGTGAATGGGGGCAGAAAGAGTGGCCGGGGACAAACAGATTGAACTGGGGCACAGAGAGTGAATGGGGGCAAGATAGAGTGAACATGGTCAGACAGAGTGAATGGGGACAGACAGACTGAACGCGGGCAGTACTGAGTGAATGAGGACAGACAGAGTAAATGGGGGCAGACAGAGTGAACAGGGACAGACAGTGTGAACGGGGACAGACAGAGTGAACGGGGACAAGACAGAGTGAATGGGGGCAAGATAGAATGAACGGGGACAGACAGAGTGAATGGGGGCAGAGAGATTGAATGGGGGCAGACAGAGTGACTGGGGAAAAACAGAGTGACCTGGGGCAGACAGAGTGAACAGGGACAGACAGACTAACCGGGTGCAGAAAGATTGAATGGGGACAGACAGAGTGAACGGGAACAAGACAGAGTGAACGGGGACAGACAAAGTGAATGGGGACAGACAGAGTGAATGGGGGCAGTACTGAGTGAATGAGGACAGACAGAGTGAACGGGGGCAGACAGAGTGAACGGGGACGTACAGAGTGAACGGCGACAAGACTGAGTGAATGGGGGCAAGACAGATTGAGCGGGGGCAAGGCAGAGTGAATGGGGGCAAGATAGAATGAACGGGGACAGACAGAGTGAATGGGGGCAGACAGATTGAATGGGGGCAGACAGAGTGACCGGGACAAACAGAGTGACTGGGGGCAGACAGAGTGAATGGGGACAGACAGAGCGATCGGGGCCAGACAGAGTGAACGGGGACAGACAGAGTGAACGCGGGCACTACTGAGTGAATGAGAACAGACAGATTGAACGGGCACAGAGTGAACGGGGACAGACAGAGTGAACGGGGGCAGACAAAGTAAATGGGGACAGACAGAGTGAACGGGGACAAGACAGAGTGAACGGGGACAGAAAGAATGAATAAGGGCAGACAGAGTGAATCGGGATAGACAGACTGAACAGGGGCCAACAGAGTGAACGGGGGCAGAGAGAGTGAACAGGAGCAGACAAAGTGAATAGGTGCAGACAGAGTGAATGGGGGCAGACAGAGTGAATGGGACAAACAGAGTGACTGGGGGCAGACAGAGTGAATGGGGACAGACAGAGCGATCGGGGCCAGACAGAGTGAACGGGGACAGACAGAGTGAACGGGGGCATACAGAGTGAATGGGGACAAAAAGATTGACCGGGGGTAGACAGAGTGCACGGGGACAGACAGAGTAACCGGGTGCAGACAGAGTGAAAGGGGACAGATAGAGTGAACGGGGACAGACAGAGTGAACGGGGGCAGACAGAGTGAATGGGGACAGACAGAGTGAACGCGGGCACTACTGAGTGAATGAGAACAGACAGATTGAACGGGCACAGAGTGAACGGGGACAGACAGAGTGAACGGGGGCAGACAAAGTAAATGGGGACAGACAGAGTGAACGGGGACAAGACAGAGTGAACGGGGACAGAAAGAATGAATAAGGGCAGACAGAGTGAATCGGGATAGACAGACTGAACAGGGGCCAACAGAGTGAACGGGGGCAGAGAGAGTGAACAGGAGCAGACAAAGTGAATAGGTGCAGACAGAGTGAATGGGGGCAGACAGAGTGAATGGGGGCAGACAGAGTGACTGGGGACAAACAGATTGAACTGGGGCAGAGAGAGTGAACGGGGGCAAACAAATTGAAAGGGGCACACAGAGTGAATGGGGACAGACAGAGTGAACGGGGGCAAGGCAGAGTGAATGGGGGCAAGATAGAATGAACGGGGACAGACAGAGTGAATGGGGGCAGAGAAATTGAATGGGGGCAGACAGAGTGACCGGGGACAAACAGAGTGACTGGGGGCAGACAGAGTGAACAGGGACAGACAGAGCGATCGGGGGCAGACAGAGTGAACGGGGGCATACAGAGTGAATGGGGACAAACAGAGTGACCCGTGGTAGACAGAGTGCACGGGGACAGACAGAGTAACCGGGTGCAGACAGATTGAAAGGGGACAGATAGAGTGAACGGGGACAGATAGAGTGAATGGGGGCAGACAGAGTGAATGGGGACAGATAGAGTGAACGGTGACAGACAGAGTGAATGGGGACAGACAGAGTGAACGCGGGCAGTACTGAGTGAATGAGGACAGACACATTGAACGGGCACAGAGTGAACGGGGACAGACAGAGTGAACGGGGGCAGACAGAGTAAATGAGGACAGAGAGAGTGAACGGGGACAAGACAGAGTGAACGGGGACAGACAGATTGAACCGGGGACAAGACAGAGTGGCCGGGGACAAACAGATTGAACTGGGGCAGACAGAGTGAACGGGGGCAGACAAATTGAAAGGGGCACACAGAGTGAATGGGGGCAAGATAGAGTGAACATGGTCAGACAGAGTGAACACGGACAGACAGTGTGAACGGGGACCTACAGAGTGAACGGCGACAAGACTGAGTGAACGGGGGCAAGACAGATTGAACCGGGGCAAGATAGAGTGAAAGGGGGCAAGGCAGAGTGAATGGGGGCAAGATAGAATGAACGGGGACAGACAGAGTGAATTGGGTCAGACAGATTGAATGGGGGCAGACAGAGTGACCGGGGACAAACAGAGTGACTGGGGCAGACAGAGTGAATGGGGACAGACAGAGCGATCGGGGGCAGACAGAGTGAACGGGGACAGACAGAGTGAATGGGGGCATACAGAGTGAATGGGGACAAACAGAGTGACCGGGGGTAGACAGAGTGCACGGGGACAGACAGAGTGAACGGGGGCATACAGAGTGAATGGGGACAAACAGAGTGACCGGGGGTAGACAGAGTGCACGGGGACAGACAGAGTAACCGGGTGCAGACAGAGTGAAAGGGGACAGATAGAGTGAACGGGGACAGACAGAGTGAACGGGGGCAGACAGAGTGAATGGGGGCAGACAGAGTTAATGGGGACAGATAGAGTGAACGGGGACAGATAGAGTGAACGGGGGCAGACAGAGTAAATGGGGACAGACAGAGTGAACGGGGACAAGACAGAGTGAACGGGGATAGACAGATTGAACCGGGGACAAGATAGAGTGAACGGGGACAGACAGAATGAACAAGGGCAGACAGAGTGAATCGGGATAGACAGACTGAACAGGGGCCAACAGAGTGAACGGGGGCAGAGAGAGTGAACAGGAGCAGACAAAGTGAAAAGGTGCAGACAGAGTGAATGGGGGCAGACAGAGTGAACTGGGGCAGACAAAGACAACAGGGGCAGACAGAGTGAATGGCGGCAAGATAGAATGAACGTGGACAGACAGAGTGAATAGGGACAAGCCTGAGTGAACGGGGACAAGTCAGATTGAACAGGGGCAAGATAGAGTGAATGGGGGCAGACGGAGTGGCCGGGGACAAACAGATTGAACTGGGGCAGACAGAGTGAACGGGGGCAGACAAATTGAACAGGGGCACACAGAGTGAATGGGGGCAAGATAGAGTGAACATGGTCAGACAGAGTGAATGGGGACAGACAGACTGAACGCGGGCAGTACTGAGTGAATGAGGACAGACAGAGTAAATGGGGGCAGACAGAGTGAACAGGGACAGACAGTGTGAACGGGGACAGACAGAGTGAATGGGGACAAGACTGAGTGAATGGGGGCAAGATAGAATGAACGGGGACAGACAGAGTGAACGGCGGCAGAGAGATTGAATGGGGGAAGACAGAGTGACCGGGAACAAACAGAGTGACCTGGGGCAGACAGAGTGAACGGGGACAGACAGAGTGACCGGGTGCAGACAGATTGAATGGGGACAGACAGAGTGAATGGGGGCGGTACTGAGTGAATGAGGACAGACAGAGTGAACGGGGGCAGACAGAGTGAACAGGGACAGACAGTGTGAACGGGGACGTACAGAGTGAACGGCGACAAGACTGAGTGAACGGGGGCAAGACAGATTGAACTGGGGCAAGGCAGAGTGAATGGGGGCAAGATAGAATGAACGGGGACAGACAGAGCGATCGGGGGCAGACAGAGTGAATGGGGACAAACAGAGTGACCGGGGGTAGACAGAGTGAACGGGGACAGACAGAGTGAACGGGGGCATACAGAGTGAATGGGGACAAACAGAGTGACCGGGGGTAGACAGAGTGCACGGGGACAGACAGAGTAACCGGGTGCAGACAGATTGAAAGGGGACAGATAGAGTGAACGGGGACAGACAGAGTGAACGGGGGCAGACAGAGTGAATGGGGGCAGATAGAATGAACGGTGACAGACAGAGTGAATGGAGACAGACAGAGTGAACGTGGGCAGTACTGAGTGAATGAGGACAGACAGATTGAACGGGCACAGAGTGAACGGAGACAGACAGAGTGAACGGGGGCAGACAGACTGAACAGGGACAAACAGAGTGAACGGGGACAGACTGAGCGAACGAGGTAAGACAGAGTGAACGGCGGCAGACAGAATGAATGGGGGCAGACAGCGTGAACGGGGACAGACAGAGTAACCAGAGTCAGACAGAGTAAACGAGGACAGACAGAGTGAACGGGGACAGACAGAGTGAACAGTGACAGACAGAGTAAATGGGGACAGTCGGAGAGAACGGGTCAGACAGAGTGAACGGGGACAGACAGAGTGAAAAGTGACAGACAGAGTAAATGGGGACAGTCGGAGAGAACGGGTCAGACCGAGTGAACGGGGACAGACTAAGTAAATGGGGTCAGACCGAGTAAACGGGGACAGACAGAGTGAACCGGGACAGCCAGACTGAATGGGGACAGGAAGAGTGAATGCGGACAGGCAGAGTGAATGGCGACAGGCAGTGTGAACGGGGACAGACAGATTGAACGGCAACAATACAGAGTGAACGGGAACAAGACAGAGTGAACGTGGACAGAGAGAGTGAATGGGGGCAGTACTGAATTAATGAGGTCAGACAGCGTGAATGGGGGCAGACAGAGTGAACGGGGGCAGACAGAGTGAATGGGGACAGACAGAGTGAACGGGGGCAGACAGAGTGAATGGGGACAGACAGAGTGAACGGGGGCAGTACTGAGTGAATGAGGACAGACAGTGTGAACGGGGGCAGACAGATTGAATGGGGACAGACAGAGTGAACACGGGCAGTACTGAGTGAATGAGGACAGACAGAGTGAACGGGGACAGATTGAACGGGGACAGACAGAGTGAACGGGGCCAGACAGAGTGAACAGGGACAGACAGAGTGAATGGGGACAGACAGAGTGAATGGGGGCAGGACAGAGTGAATGGGGGCAGGACAGATTGAACGGGGACAGACAGAGTGAACGGGGACAGACAAATTGAACTGGGGGCAAGATAGAGTGAACAGGGACAGACAGAGTGAATGGGGACAGAAAGAGTGAACTGGGACAGACAGCATGAACGGGGGCAGACAAAGTCAACAGGGGCAGACAGAGTGAATGGGTGCAAGATAGAATGAACATGGACAGAAAGAGTTAATGGGGACAGGACTGAGTGAATGGGGGCAAGTCAGATTGAACGGGGGCAATATAGATTGAATGGGGGCAGACACAGTGACCGGGGACAAACAGAGTGACCTGGGGCACACAGAGTGAATGGGGACAAACAGATTGACCTGAGGCAGACAGAGTGAACGGGGGCAGACAAAGTGAACATGGTCAGACAGAGTGAATGGGGACAGACAGACTGAACGCGGGCAGTACTGAGTGAATGAGGACAGACAGAGTAAATGGGGGCAGACAGAGTGAACAGGGACAGACAGTGTGAACGGGGACGGACAGAGTGAACGGGGACAAGACTGAGTGAACGGGGGCAAGACAGATTGAACGGGGGCAAGATAGAGTGAACGGGGGCAAGATAGAGTGAATGGGGGCAAGATAGAATGAACGGAGACAGACAGGGTGAACGGGGAGATAGAGAGTGACCGGGGGCAGACAGAGTGAACGGGGACAGACAGAGTGAACGGGTGCACACAGAGTGAATGGGGACAGACAGTGTGAATGGTTACAATACAGAGTGAACGGGAACAAGACAGAGTGGACGGGGACAGACAGAGTGAACGGGGACAGACAGAGTGAATGGGGGCAGTACTGAGTGAATGAGGACAGACAGAGTGAACGTGGACAGACAGAGTGAATGGGAGCAGACAGAGTGAACGGAGGTTGACAGAGTGAACGCGGGCAGTACTGAGTGAATGAGGACACCCAGAGTGAACAAGAGCAGACAAAGTGAACATGGACAGACAGTATGAACGGGGACAGACAAAGTGAAAGGTGGAAGACTGTGTGAATGGTGACAGACTGAATGAATGGGGGCAGGCAGAGTGAACAGGGACAGACAGTGTGAATGCGGATAGACAGAGTGAACGGGGACAGACAGAGTGAATGCGGACAGACAGAGTGAACGGGGGCAGACATTGTGAACCGGGACTGACAGAGTGAACGGGGACAAGGCAGAGTGAATGGGGGCAAGGTAATGTGAACGGGGACAAGATAGAGTGAATGGGGGGGCAGACAGAGTGAATGAGGTCAGACAGAGTGAACGGCGGCAGACAGAATGAATGGGGGCAGACAGAGTGAACGGGGACAGACACAGTAACCAGAGTCAGACAGAGTAAACAGGGACAGACAGAGTAAATGGGGACAGTCGGAGAGAACGGGTCAGACAGAGTGAACGGGGACAGACTAAGTAAATGGGGTCAGACCGAGTAAACGGGTCAGACAGAGTGAACCGGGACAGCCAGACTGAATGGGGACAGGAAGAGTGAACGCGGACAGGCAGAGTGAATTGCGACAGGCAGTGTGAACGGGGACAGACAGAGTGAACGGCAACAATACAGAGTGAACGGGAACAAGACAGAGTGAACGGGAACAAGAAAGAGTGAACGGGGACAGAGAGATTGAACGGGGACAGACAGAGTGAATGGGGGCAGTACTGAGTTAATGAGGTCAGACAGCGTGAATGGGGGCAGACAGAGTGAATGCGGGCAGTACAGAGTGAATGAGGACAGACAGAGTGAACGGGCGCAGACAGAGTGAATGGGGGCAAGACAGAGTGAACGGGAGCAAGATGGAGTGAACGGGGGCAAGACAGAGTGAACGGGGACAAGACAGAGAGAACGGGGACAAGACAGAGTGAACGAGGACAGACAGAGTAAATGGGGACAGATGGACTGAACTGGGACAAGACAGAGTGAACGGGGACAGACAGAGTGAACGAGGACAAGACAGAGTGAACGGGGACAGACAGAGTGAACGGGGACAGACAGAGTGAATCGGGATAGACAGCTGAACAGGGGCCAACAGAGTGAACGGGGGCAGAGAGAGTGAACGGGAGCAGACAAAGTGAACAGGTGCAGACAGAGTGAATGGGGGCAGACAGAGTGAACGGGGGCAGACAAAGACAACGTGGACAGACAGAGTGAATGGGGACAAGCCTGAGTGAACGGGGGCAAGTCAGATTGAACGGGGGCAAGATAGAGTGAACGGGGGCAAGACAGAGTGAATGGGGACAGAAAGACTGAACGCGGGCAGTACTGAGTGAATGAGGACAGACAGAGTAAATGGGGGCAGACAGAGTGAACAGGGCCAGACAGTGTGAACGGGGACGGACAGAGTGAACGGGGACAAGACTGAGTGAACGGGGGCAAGACAGATTGAACGGGGGCAAGATAGAGTGAACGGGGGCAAGACAGAGTGAATGGGGGCAAGATAGAATGAACGGAGACAGACAAAGTGAACGGGGGGAAAGAGAGTGACCGGGGGCAGACAGAGTGACCGGGGACAGACAGAGTGAACGGGTGCACACAGAGTGAATGGGGACAGACAGAGTGAATGGTTACAATACAGAGTGAACGGGAACAGACAGAGTGGACGGGGACAGACAGAGTGAACGGGGACAGACAGAGTGAATGGGGACAGTACTGAGTGAATGAGGACAGACAGAGTGAACGGGGGCAGACAGAGTGAACGGGGGAAGAAACAGTCAACAGGGGCAGACAGAGTGAATGGGGGCAAGATAGAGTGAACGTGGTCAGACAGTGTGAAATGGGACAGACAGAGTGAACGTGGGCAGTACTGAGTGAATGAGGACAGACATAGTGAAAGAGGGCAGACAGAGTGAACAGGGACAGACAGTGTGAACGGGGACAGAAAGAGTGAACGGGAACAAGACTGAGTGAACGGAGACAGACAGAGTGAACGGGGGAAAGATATAGTGAACAGGGGCAAGACAGAGTGAATGGGGGCAGACATACTGAATGGGGGCAGACAGAGTGAACGGTGACAAACAGAGTGACTGGGGGCAGTACTGAGTGAATGAGGTCAGACAGCGTGAATGGGGGCAGACAGAGTGAACACGGGCAGTACTGAGTGAATGAGGACAGACGGAGTGAATGGGGGGCAGACAGAGTGAATGGGGACAGACAGAGTGAACGGGGGCAGTACTGAGTGAATGAGTAGAGACAGAGTGAACTGGCACAGAGTGAACGGGGACAGACAGAGAGAACGGTGGCAGACAGAGTGAACAGGGACAGACAGAGTGAATGGGGACAGACAGAGTGAATGGGGGCAGGACAGAGTGAACGGGGAAAAGACAGAGTGAAAAGGGACAGACAGAGTGAATGGGGACAGACAGAGTGAATGGGGGCAGGACAGAGTGAACGGAGGCAAGTCAGATTGAACGGGGGCAGACAGATTGATTGGGGGCAGACAGAGTGACCGGGGACAAACAGAGTGACTGGGGGCAGACAGAGTGAATGGGGACAGATAGAGTGAACGGGGAGAGACAGAGTGACCGGGGCCAGACATAGTGAACGGGGACAGACAGAGTGAAAGGGGGCAGACAGAGTGAATGGGGGCAGACAGAGTGACTGGGGACAAACAGAGTGACCGGGGGTAGACAGAGTGAACGGGGACTGACAGAGTGACTGGGTGCAGACAGAGGGAATGGGGACAGATAGAGTGAACGGGGACAGACAGAGTGACCGGGAGCAGACTGAGTGAACGGGGATAGACAGAGTGACCGGGGACAATCAGAGTGACCTGGGGCAGACAGAGTGAACGGGGACAGACAGAGTGAACGGGGGCAGACAGAGTGAATGGGGGCAGACAGAGTGAATGGGGACAGACAGAGTGACCGGGGGCAGGCAGAGTGAACGGTGACAGACAGAGTGAACGGGGGCAGACAGAGTGAACGGGGACAGACAGAGTGACCGGAGGCAGACAGAGTGAACGGGGACAGACAGAGTGAATGGGGCCAGACAGAGTGACTGGGGACAAACAGAGTGACCACGGGTAGACAGAGTGAACCGGGACAGACAGAGTGACCGGGTGCAGACAGAGGGAATGGGGACAGATTGAGTGAACGGGGACAGACAGAGTGACCGGGGGCAGACAGAGGGAATGGGGACAGACTGAGTGCACGGGGACAGACAGTTTGACCAGGTGCAGATAGAGTGAATGATGACAGATAGAGTGAACGGGGACAGACAGAGTGACCGGGGGCAGACAGAGGGAATGGGGACAGACAGTGTGAATGGGGACAGACAGAGTGAACGGCAACAGTACAGAATGAACGGGAACAAGACAGAGTGAACGGGGACAGACAGAGTGAACGGGGACAGACAGAGTGAACGGGGACAGACAGAGTGAATGAGGTCAGACAGCGTGAATGGGGGAAGACTGAGTGAACGCGGGCAGTACTGAGTGAATGAGGACAGACGAAGTGAACGGGGGGCAGACAGAGTGAATGGGGACAGACAGAGTGAACGCGGGCAGTACTGAGTGAATGAGGACAGACAGAGTGAACGGGCACAGAGTGAACGGGGACAGACAGAGTGAACGGGGGCAGACAGAGTGAATGGGGGCAGACAGAGTGAATGGGGGCAGTACTGAGTGAATGAGGACAGACAGAGTGAACGGGGGCAGACAGAGTGAATGGGGACAGACAGAGTGAACGCGGGCAGTACTGAGTGAATGAGGACAGACAGAGTGAACGGGGAAAAGACAGAGTGAATGGGGACAAGACTGAATGAACGGGGACAGACAGAGTGAACGGGGGAAAGATAGAGTGAACAGGGGCAAGACAGAGTGAATGGGGGCAAGATAGAATGAACGGGGACAGACAGAGTGAACGGGGGCAGACAGATTGAATGGGGGCAGACAGAGTGACCGGTGACAAACAGAGTGACTGGGGGCAGACAGAGTGAACGGGGACAGACAGAGTGAACAGGGGCAGACAGAGTGAATGGGGGCAGACAGAGTGACTGGGGACAAACAGAGTGACCGGGGGCAGACAGAGTGAATGGGGACAGACAGAGTGACCGGGTGCAGACAGAGGGAATGGGGACAGACAGAGTGACCGGGTGCAGACAGAGGGAATGGGGACAGATAGAATGAACGGGGACAGACAGAGTGACCGGGGGCAGACAGAGTGAACGGGGGCAGACTTAGTGAACGGGGACAGACAAAGTGACCGGAGGCAGACAGAGTGAACGGGGAAAAGACAGAGTGAATGGGGACAGACAGATTGAACTGGGGGCAAGATAGAGTGAACAGGAACAGACAGAATGAATGGGAGCAGACAGAGTGAACGGAGGTTGACAGAGTGAACGCGGGCAGTACTGAGTGAATGAGGACACCCAGAGTGAACGGGGGCAGACAGAGTGAACACGGACAGACAGTGTGAATGGGGACAGACAAATTGAAAGGCGGAAGACTGTGTGAATGGTGACAGACTGAATGAATGGGGGCAGGCAGAGTGAACAGGGACAGACATTGTGAATGCGGACAGACAGAGTGAACGGGGACAGACAGTGTGAATGCGGACAGACAGAGTGAACGGGGACAGACAGAGTGAACGGGGGCAAGATTGTGTGTACGGGGACAAGATAGAGTGAACGGGGGCAGACAGAGTGAACGGGGACAGACAGAGTGAATGGGGGCAGTACTGAGTGAATGAGGACAGACAGAGTGAAAGGGGGCAGACAGAGTGAGCATGGACAGACAGTGAGAACGGGGACATACAGAGTGAACGGCGACAAGACTGAGTGAACGGGGGCAAGACTGATTGAACTGGGGCAAGATAGAGTGAACAGGGGCAGACAGAGTGAACGGGGACAGACAGAGTGACCGGGGGCAGACAGAGTGAACGGGGACAGACAGAGTGAATGGGGGCAGACAGAGTGACTGGGGACAGAAAGAGTGACCGGGGGTAGACACAGTGAACGGGGACAGACTGAGTGACCGGGTGCAGACAGAGTGAACGGGGACAGATAGAGTGAACGGGGACAGAAAGAGTGACCGGGGGCAGACAGAGTGAATGGGGACGGACAGAGTGAACGGGGGCAGACAGAGTGAATGGGGGCAGACAGGGTGAACGGGGACAGACAGAGAGAACGGCAACAATACAGAGTGAACGGGAGCAAGACAGAGTGAACGGGGACAGACAGAGTGAACGGGGACAGACAGAGTGAACGGGGGCAGACAGAGTGAATGGGGACAGACAGAGTGAACGCGGGCAGTACTGAGTGAATGAGGACAGACAGAGTGAACGGGGAAAAGACAGAGTGAATGGGGACAAGACTGAATGAACGGGGACAGACAGAGTGAACGGGGGAAAGATAGAGTGAACAGGGGCAAGACAGAGTGAATGGGGGCAAGATAGAATGAACGGGGACAGACAGAGTGAACGGGGGCAGACAGATTGAATGGGGGCAGACAGAGTGACCGGTGACAAACAGAGTGACCAGGGGTAGACAGAGTGAACAGGGACAGACAGAGTGACCGGGTGCAGACAGAGGGAATGGGGACAGATTGAGTGAACGGGGACAGACAGAGTGAATGGGGGCAGTACTGAGTGAATGAGGTCAGACAGCGTGAATGGGGGCAGACAGAGTGAACGCGGGCAGTACTGAGTGAATGAGGACAGACGGAGTGAATGGGGGGCAGACAGAGTGAATGGGGACAGACAGAGTGAACGGGGGCAGTACTGAGTGAATGAGTAGAGACAGAGTGAACTGGCACAGAGTGAACGGGGACAGACAGAGAGAACGGTGGCAGACAGAGTGAACAGGGACAGACAGAGTGAATGGGGACAGACAGAGTGAATGGGGGCAGGACAGAGTGAACGGGGAAAAGACAGAGTGAACAGGGACAGACAGAGTGAATGGGGACAGACAGAGTGAATGGGGACAAGACTGAATGAACGGAGGCAAGTCAGATTGAACGGGGGCAGTCAGATTGATTGGGGGCAGACAGAGCGACCGGGGACAAACAGAGTGACTGGGGGCAGATAGAGTGAACGGGGACAGACAGAGTGACCGGGGCCAGACATAGTGAACGGGGACAAACAGAGTGACCGGGGGTAGACAGAGTGAACGGGGACAGACAGAGTGACCGGGTGCAGACAGAGGGAATGGGGACAGATAGAGTGAACGGGGACAGACAGAGTGACCGGGGACAGACAGAGTGAATGGGGGCAGTACTGAGTGAATGAGGTCAGACAGCGTGAATGGGGGAAGACTGAGTGAACGCGGGCAGTACTGAGTGAATGAGGACAGACAGAGTGAACGGGCACAGAGTGAACGGGGACAGACAGAGTGAACGGTGGCAGACAGAGTGAACGGGGACAGACAGAGTGAATGGGGGCAGGACAGAGTGAACGGGGAAAAGACAGAGTGAATAGGGACAGACAGATTGAACTGGGGGCAAGATAGAGTGAACAGGAACAGACAGAGTGAATGGGAGCAGACAGAGTGAACGGAGGTTGACAGAGTGAACGCGGGCAGTACTGAGTGAATGAGGACACCCAGAGTGAACGGGGGCAGACAGAGTGAACACGGACAGACAGTGTGAATGGGGACAGACAAAGTGAAAGGCGGAAGACTGTGTGAATGGTAACAGACTGAATGAATGGGGGCAGGCAGAGTGAACAGGGACAGACATTGTGAATGCGGACAGACAGAGTGAACGGGGACAGACAGTGTGAATGCGGACAGACAGAGTGAACGGGGACAGACAGAGTGAATGCGGAAAGACAGAGTGAACGGGGTCTGACAAATTGAACTGGGGGCAAGATAGAGTGAACGGGGACAGACAGAGTGAATGGGGGCAGGCAGAGTGAACGTGGACAAACAGAGTGAATGGATGCAGGACAGAGTGAACGGGGACAGACAGAGTGACTTTGGGCAGACAGAGTGAACAGGGACAGACAGAGTGACCGGGGCAGACAGAGTGAATGGGGACAGACAGAGTGAATGGGGGCAGACAGAGTGAATGGGGGCAGACAGAGTGACTGGGGACAAAAAGAGTGACCGGGGGTAGACACAGTGAACGGGGACAGACTGAGTGACCGGGTGCAGACAGAGTGAATGGGGACGGATAGAGTGAACGGGGACAGACAGAGTGACCGGGGGCAGACAGAGTGAATGGGGATGGACAGAGTGAACGGGGGCAGGACAGAGTGAACGTGGACAGACAGAGTGAATGGGGAAAAGACAGAGTGAACGGGGACAGACAGATTGAACTGGGGGCAAGATCGAGTGAACAGCGACAGACAGAGTGAATGGGGGCAGACAGAGTGAACGGCAACAATACAGAGTGAACGGGAACAAGACAGAGTGAACGGGGACAGACAGAGTGAACGGGGACAGACAGAGTGAACAGGGACAGACAGAGTGACCGGGGCAGACAGAGTGAATGGGGACAGACAGAGTGAACGGGGACAGACAGAGTGAATGGGGGCAGACAGAGTGACTGGGGACAAAAAGAGTGACCGGGGGTAGACACAGTGAACGGGGACAGACTGAGTGACCGGGTGCAGACAGAGTGAATGGGGACGGATAGAGTGAACGGGGACAGACAGAGTGACCGGGGGCAGACAGAGTGAATGGGGATGGACAGAGTGAACGGGGGCAGGACAGAGTGAACGTGGACAGACAGAGTGAACGGGGAAAAGACAGAGTGAACGGGGACAGACAGATTGAACTGGGGGCAAGATCGAGTGAACAGCGACAGACAGAGTGAATGGGGGCAGACAGAGTGAACGGCAACAATACAGAGTGAACGGGAACAAGACAGAGTGAACGGGGACAGACAGAGTGAACGGGGACAGACAGATTGAACTGGGGGCAAGATCGAGTGAACAGCGACAGACAGAGTGAATGGGGGCAGACAGAGCGAACGGCAACAATACAGAGTGAACGGGAACAAGACAGAGTGAACGGGGACAGACAGAGTGAACGGGGACAGACAGAGTGAATTGGTGCAGTACTGAGTGAATGAGGTCAGACAGCGTGAATGGGGTCAGACAGAGTGAATGAGGACAGACAGACTGAACAGGGGCAAACAGAGTGAATAGGGGCAGACAAAGTCAACAGGAGCAGACAGAGTGAATGGTGCAAGATAGATTGAACATCGACAGACAGAGTGAACGCGGGCAGTACTGAGTGAATGACGACAGACAGATTGAACGGGAGCAGACAGAGTGAACGGGGGCAGACAGAGTGAACGGGTGCAAGGCAGAGAGAACGGGGGCAAGATAGAGTGAACGGGGGCAAGACAGAGTGAACGGGGACAAGACAGAGTGAACGGGGACAAGACAGAGTGAACGAGGACAGACAGAGTAAATGGGGACAGACAGAGTGAACGGGGACAAGACAGAGTGAACGGGGACAGACCGATTGAACCGGGGACAAGATAGAGTGAACGGGGACAGACAGAGTGAATAGGGAAAGACAGAGTGAATGGGGAAAGACAGAATGAATAAGGGCAGACAGAGTGAATCGGGACAGACAGACTGAACAGGGGCCAACAGAGTGAATGGGGGCAGAGAGAGTGAACGAGAGCAGACAAAGTGAACAGGTGCAGACAGAGTGAATGGGGGCAGACAGAGTGAACGGAGGCTGACAAAGTTAACAGGGGCAGACAGAGTGAATGTGGGCAAGATAGAATGAACGTGGACAGACAGAGTGAATGGGGACAAGTCAGATTGAACGGGGGCAAGATAGAGTGAATGGGGGCAGACAGAGTGACCGGGGACAAACAGAGTGACCAGGGGCAGTCAGAGTGAATGGGGACAAACAGATTGACCTGGGGCAGACAGAGTGAACGTGGTCAGACAGAGTGAATGCGGACAGACAGACTGAACGCGGGCAGTACTGAGTGAATCAGGACAGACAGAGTAAATGGGGGCAGACAGAGTGAACAGGGACAGACAGACTGAACGGGGACAGACAGAGTGAACGGGGACAAGACTGAGTGAACGGGGGCAAGACAGATTGAACGGGGGCAAGATAGAATGAACGGGGACAGACAGAGTGAACGGGGGCAGACAGAGTGAATGGGAGCAGACAGAGTGAACGGGGAAAGACAGAGTGACCGGGGGCAGACAGAGTGAACGGGGACAGACAGAGTGAATGGGGGCAGACAAAGTGAATGGGGACAGACAGAGTGAATGGCGACAATACAGAGTGAACGGGAACAAGACAGAGTGAACGGTGACAGACAGAGTGAATGGGGGCAGTACTGAGTAAATGAAGAAAGACAGAGTGAACGGGGGCAGAAAAAGTCAACAGGGGCAGACAGAGTGAATGGGGGCAAGATGGAGTGAACGTGGACAGACAGAGTGAATGGGGACAGACAGAGTGAACCTGGGCAGTACTGAGTGAATGGGGACAGACAGAGTGAACGGGGACAGACAGAGTGAACGGGGACAGACTGAGTGAATGGGGGCAGTACTGAGTGAATGAGGTCAGACAGCGTGAATGGGGCCAGACAGAGTGAACGGGGGCCGATAGAGTGAATGGGGACGGACAGAGTGAACGGGGACTGACAGATTGAACCGGGGGCAAGATAGATTGAATGGGGGCAGGACAGAGTGAACGGGGACAGACAGAGTGAACGGGGAAAAGACAGAGTGAACGGGGACAGACAGATTGAACTGGGGGCAAGATAGAGTGAACAGGGACAGACAGAGTGAATGGGAGCAGACAGAGTGAACGGAGGTTGACAGAGTGAACGCGGGCAGTAATGAGTGAATGAGGACACACAGAGTGAACGGGGGCAGACTGAGTGAACACGGACAGAGAGTGTGAATTGGGACAGAAAAAGTGAAAGGTGGAAGACTGTGTGAATGGTGACAGACTGAATGAATGGGGGCAGGCAGTGTCAACAGGGACAGACAGTGTGAATGCGGACAGACAGAGTGAACGGGGACAGACAGAGTAAATGGGGACAATCGGAGAGAACGTGTCAGACCGAGTAAACGGGGACAGACAAAGTGAATCGGGGCAGTACTGAGTTAATGAGGTCAGACAGCGTGAATGGGGGCAGACAGAGTGAAAGCGGGCAGTACTGAGTGAATGAGGACAGACAGAGTGAATGGAGACAGAGTGAACAGGGACAGACAGAGTGAACGGGGGCAGACAGAGTGAACAGGGACAGACAGAGTGAATGGGGACAGACAGAGTGAACGGGGAAAAGACAGAGCGAACGGGGACAGACTGATTGAACTGGGGGCAAGATAGAGTGAACAGGGACAGACAGAGTGAATGGGGGCAGAGAGTGTGACCGGGGACAAACAGAGTGACCGGTGGAAGACAGAGTGAACGGCAACAATACAGAGTGAACGGGAACAAGACAGAGTGAACGGGGACAGACAGAGTGAACGGGGACAGACTGAGTGAACGGGTACAGACAGAGTGAATTGGTGCAGTACTGAGTGAATGAGCTCAGAATGCGTGAATGGGGGCAGACAGAGTGAACGCGGGCTGTACTGAGTGAATGAGGACAGACAGAGTGAACGGGCACAGAGTGAACGGGGACAGACAGAGTGAACGGTGGCAGACAGAGTGAACGGGGACAGACAGAGTGAATGGGGGCAGGACAGAGTGAACGGGGAAAAGACAGAGTGAATGGGGACAGACAGATTGAACTGGGGGCAAGATAGAGTGAACAGGAACAGACAGAGTGAATGGGAGCAGACAGAGTGAACGGAGGTTGACAGAGTGAACGCGGGCAGTACTGAGTGAATGAGGACACCCAGAGTGAACGGGGGCAGACAGAGTGAACACGGACAGACAGTGTGAATGGGGACAGACAAAGTGAAAGGCGGAAGACTGTGTGAATGGTGACAGACTGAATGAATGGGGGCAGGCAGAGTGAACGGGGACAGACAGTGTGAATGCGGACTGACAGAGTGAACGGGGACAGACAGAGTGAATGCGGAAAGACAGAGTGAACGGGGGCAGACATTGTGAACTGGGACAGACAGAGTGAACGGGGACAAGACAGAGTGAACGGGGGCAAGATTGTGTGTACGGGGACAAGATAGAGTGAACGGGGGCAGACAGAGTGAATGGGGACAGACAGAGTGAACGGGGTCTGACAAATTGAACTGGGGGCAAGATAGAGTGAACATGGACAAACAGAGTGAATGGGGGCAAGACAGAGTGAACAGGGACAGACAGAGTGAACAGGTACTGACAGATTGAACCGGGTGCAAGATAAATTGAATGGGTGCAGGACAGAGTGAACGGGGACAGACAGAGTGAACGGGGACAGACAGAGTGAACGGGGACATACAGAGTGAACGGGGACAGACAGAGTGAATGGGGCAAGATAGATTGAACGGCGACAGACAGAGTGAACGCGGGCAGTACTGAGTGAATGAGGACAGACAGAGTGAAAGGGGGCAGACAGAGTGAGCATGGACAGACAGTGAGAACGGGGACATACAGAGTGAACGGCGACAAGACTGAGTGAACGGGGGCAAGACTGATTGAACTGGGGCAAGATAGAGTGAACAGGGGCAGACAGAGTGAACGGGGACAGACAGAGTGACCGGGGGCAGACAGAGTGAACGGGGACAGACAGAGTGAATGGGGGCAGACAGAGTGACTGGGGACAAAAAGAGTGACCGGGGGTAGACACAGTGAACGGGGACAGACTGAGTGACCGGGTGCAGACAGAGTGAATGGGGACAGATAGAGTGAACGGGGACAGACAGAGTGACCGGGGGCAGACAGAGAGAACGGCAACAATACAGAGTGAACGGGAGCAAGACAGAGTGAATGGGGACAGACAGAGTGAACGGGGACAGACAGAGTGAACGGGGGCAGACAGAGTGAATGGGGGCAGAAAGAGTGAATGCAGGCAGTACTGAGTGAATGAGGACAGACAGAGTGAACGGGGGCAGACAGAGTGAATGGGGGCAGAAAGAGTGAATGCAGGCAGTACTGAGTGAATGAGGACAGACAGAGTGAACGGGAGCAGACAGAGTGAACGGGGGCAGACAGAGTGAATGGGGGCAGAAAGAGTGAATGCAGGCAGTACTGAGTGAATGGGGACAGACAGAGTGAACGCGGACAGTACTGAGTGAATGAGGACAGACAGAGTGAACGGGTAAAAGACAGAGTGAACGGGGACAAGACTGAATGAACGGGGACAGACAGAGTGAACGGGGGAAAGATAGAGTGAACAGGGGCAAGACAGAGTGAATGGGGGCAAGATAGAATGAACGGGGACAGACAGAGTGAACGGGGGCAGACAGAGTGACCGGGGGCAGACTGAGTGAACGGGGATAGACAGAGTGACCGGGGACAATCAGAGTGACCTGGGGCAGACAGAGTGAACGGGGACAGACAGAGTGAACGGGGGCAGACAGAGTGAATGGGGGCAGACAGAGTGAATGGGGACAGACAGAGTGACCGGGGGCAGGCAGAGTGAACGGTGACAGACAGAGTGAACGGGGGCAGACAGAGTGAACGGGGACAGACAGAGTGACCGGAGGCAGACAGAGTGAACGGGGACAGACAGAGTGAATGGGGCCAGACAGAGTGACTGGGGACAAACAGAGTGACCACGGGTAGACAGAGTGAACCGGGACAGACAGAGTGACCGGGTGCAGACAGAGGGAATGGGGACAGATTGAGTGAACGGGGACAGACAGAGTGACCGGGGGCAGACAGAGGGAATGGGGACAGACTGAGTGCACGGGGACAGACAGTTTGACCAGGTGCAGATAGAGTGAATGATGACAGATAGAGTGAACGGGGACAGACAGAGTGACCGGGGGCAGACAGAGGGAATGGGGACAGACAGTGTGAATGGGGACAGACAGAGTGAACGGCAACAGTACAGAATGAACGGGAACAAGACAGAGTGAACGGGGACAGACAGAGTGAACGGGGACAGACAGAGTGAACGGGGACAGACAGAGTGAATGAGGTCAGACAGCGTGAATGGGGGAAGACTGAGTGAACGCGGGCAGTACTGAGTGAATGAGGACAGACGAAGTGAACGGGGGGCAGACAGAGTGAATGGGGACAGACAGAGTGAACGCGGGCAGTACTGAGTGAATGAGGACAGACAGTGTAAATGGGGACAGACAGAGTGAACGGGCACAGAGTGAACGGGGACAGACAGAGTGAACGGGGGCAGACAGAGTGAATGGGGGCAGACAGAGTGAATGGGGGCAGTACTGAGTGAATGAGGACAGACAGAGTGAACGGGGGCAGACAGAGTGAATGGGGACAGACAGAGTGAACGCGGGCAGTACTGAGTGAATGAGGACAGACAGAGTGAACGGGGAAAAGACAGAGTGAATGGGGACAAGACTGAATGAACGGGGACAGACAGAGTGAACGGGGGAAAGATAGAGTGAACAGGGGCAAGACAGAGTGAATGGGGGCAAGATAGAATGAACGGGGACAGACAGAGTGAACGGGGGCAGACAGATTGAATGGGGGCAGACAGAGTGACCGGTGACAAACAGAGTGACTGGGGGCAGACAGAGTGAACGGGGACAGACAGAGTGAACAGGGGCAGACAGAGTGAATGGGGGCAGACAGAGTGACTGGGGACAAACAGAGTGACCGGGGGCAGACAGAGTGAATGGGGACAGACAGAGTGACCGGGTGCAGACAGAGGGAATGGGGACAGACAGAGTGACCGGGTGCAGACAGAGGGAATGGGGACAGATAGAATGAACGGGGACAGACAGAGTGACCGGGGGCAGACAGAGTGAACGGGGGCAGACTTAGTGAACGGGGACAGACAAAGTGACCGGAGGCAGACAGAGTGAACGGGGAAAAGACAGAGTGAATGGGGACAGACAGATTGAACTGGGGGCAAGATAGAGTGAACAGGAACAGACAGAATGAATGGGAGCAGACAGAGTGAACGGAGGTTGACAGAGTGAACGCGGGCAGTACTGAGTGAATGAGGACACCCAGAGTGAACGGGGGCAGACAGAGTGAACACGGACAGACAGTGTGAATGGGGACAGACAAATTGAAAGGCGGAAGACTGTGTGAATGGTGACAGACTGAATGAATGGGGGCAGGCAGAGTGAACAGGGACAGACATTGTGAATGCGGACAGACAGAGTGAACGGGGACAGACAGTGTGAATGCGGACAGACAGAGTGAACGGGGACAGACAGAGTGAACGGGGGCAAGATTGTGTGTACGGGGACAAGATAGAGTGAACGGGGGCAGACAGAGTGAACGGGGACAGACAGAGTGAATGGGGGCAGTACTGAGTGAATGAGGACAGACAGAGTGAAAGGGGGCAGACAGAGTGAGCATGGACAGACAGTGAGAACGGGGACATACAGAGTGAACGGCGACAAGACTGAGTGAACGGGGGCAAGACTGATTGAACTGGGGCAAGATAGAGTGAACAGGGGCAGACAGAGTGAACGGGGACAGACAGAGTGACCGGGGGCAGACAGAGTGAACGGGGACAGACAGAGTGAATGGGGGCAGACAGAGTGACTGGGGACAAAAAGAGTGACCGGGGGTAGACACAGTGAACGGGGACAGACTGAGTGACCGGGTGCAGACAGAGTGAACGGGGACAGATAGAGTGAACGGGGACAGAAAGAGTGACCGGGGGCAGACAGAGTGAATGGGGACGGACAGAGTGAACGGGGGCAGACAGAGTGAATGGGGGCAGACAGGGTGAACGGGGACAGACAGAGAGAACGGCAACAATACAGAGTGAACGGGAGCAAGACAGAGTGAACGGGGACAGACAGAGTGAACGGGGACAGACAGAGTGAACGGGGGCAGACAGAGTGAATGGGGACAGACAGAGTGAACGCGGGCAGTACTGAGTGAATGAGGACAGACAGAGTGAACGGGGAAAAGACAGAGTGAATGGGGACAAGACTGAATGAACGGGGACAGACAGAGTGAACGGGGGAAAGATAGAGTGAACAGGGGCAAGACAGAGTGAATGGGGGCAAGATAGAATGAACGGGGACAGACAGAGTGAACGGGGGCAGACAGATTGAATGGGGGCAGACAGAGTGACCGGTGACAAACAGAGTGACCAGGGGTAGACAGAGTGAACAGGGACAGACAGAGTGACCGGGTGCAGACAGAGGGAATGGGGACAGATTGAGTGAACGGGGACAGACAGAGTGAATGGGGGCAGTACTGAGTGAATGAGGTCAGACAGCGTGAATGGGGGCAGACAGAGTGAACGCGGGCAGTACTGAGTGAATGAGGACAGACGGAGTGAATGGGGGGCAGACAGAGTGAATGGGGACAGACAGAGTGAACGGGGGCAGTACTGAGTGAATGAGTAGAGACAGAGTGAACTGGCACAGAGTGAACGGGGACAGACAGAGAGAACGGTGGCAGACAGAGTGAACAGGGACAGACAGAGTGAATGGGGACAGACAGAGTGAATGGGGGCAGGACAGAGTGAACGGGGAAAAGACAGAGTGAACAGGGACAGACAGAGTGAATGGGGACAGACAGAGTGAATGGGGACAAGACTGAATGAACGGAGGCAAGTCAGATTGAACGGGGGCAGTCAGATTGATTGGGGGCAGACAGAGCGACCGGGGACAAACAGAGTGACTGGGGGCAGATAGAGTGAACGGGGACAGACAGAGTGACCGGGGCCAGACATAGTGAACGGGGACAAACAGAGTGACCGGGGGTAGACAGAGTGAACGGGGACAGACAGAGTGACCGGGTGCAGACAGAGGGAATGGGGACAGATAGAGTGAACGGGGACAGACAGAGTGACCGGGGACAGACAGAGTGAATGGGGGCAGTACTGAGTGAATGAGGTCAGACAGCGTGAATGGGGGAAGACTGAGTGAACGCGGGCAGTACTGAGTGAA
Source organism: Carcharodon carcharias (assembly GCF_017639515.1). Lineage (NCBI taxonomy): Eukaryota > Metazoa > Chordata > Chondrichthyes > Lamniformes > Lamnidae > Carcharodon > Carcharodon carcharias. Next base: position 38,291,793 of record NC_054482.1, on the reverse strand, counting down.
TGAGGACAGACAGAGTGAACGGGCACAGAGTGAACGGGGACAGACAGAGTGAACGGTGGCAGACAGAGTGAACGGGGACAGACAGAGTGAATGGGGGCAGGACAGAGTGAACGGGGAAAAGACAGAGTGAATAGGGACAGACAGATTGAACTGGGGGCAAGATAGAGTGAACAGGAACAGACAGAGTGAATGGGAGCAGACAGAGTGAACGGAGGTTGACAGAGTGAACGCGGGCAGTACTGAGTGAATGAGGACACCCAGAGTGAACGGGGGCAGACAGAGTGAACACGGACAGACAGTGTGAATGGGGACAGACAAAGTGAAAGGCGGAAGACTGTGTGAATGGTAACAGACTGAATGAATGGGGGCAGGCAGAGTGAACAGGGACAGACATTGTGAATGCGGACAGACAGAGTGAACGGGGACAGACAGTGTGAATGCGGACAGACAGAGTGAACGGGGACAGACAGAGTGAATGCGGAAAGACAGAGTGAACGGGGTCTGACAAATTGAACTGGGGGCAAGATAGAGTGAACGGGGACAGACAGAGTGAATGGGGGCAGGCAGAGTGAACGTGGACAAACAGAGTGAATGGATGCAGGACAGAGTGAACGGGGACAGACAGAGTGACTTTGGGCAGACAGGGTGAACAGGGACAGACAGAGTGACCGGGGCAGACAGAGTGAATGGGGACAGACAGAGTGAATGGGGGCAGACAGAGTGAATGGGGGCAGACAGAGTGACTGGGGACAAAAAGAGTGACCGGGGGTAGACACAGTGAACGGGGACAGACTGAGTGACCGGGTGCAGACAGAGTGAATGGGGACGGATAGAGTGAACGGGGACAGACAGAGTGACCGGGGGCAGACAGAGTGAATGGGGATGGACAGAGTGAACGGGGGCAGGACAGAGTGAACGTGGACAGACAGAGTGAATGGGGAAAAGACAGAGTGAACGGGGACAGACAGATTGAACTGGGGGCAAGATCGAGTGAACAGCGACAGACAGAGTGAATGGGGGCAGACAGAGTGAACGGCAACAATACAGAGTGAACGGGAACAAGACAGAGTGAACGGGGACAGACAGAGTGAACGGGGACAGACAGATTGAACTGGGGGCAAGATCGAGTGAACAGCGACAGACAGAGTGAATGGGGGCAGACAGAGCGAACGGCAACAATACAGAGTGAACGGGAACAAGACAGAGTGAACGGGGACAGACAGAGTGAACGGGGACAGACAGAGTGAATTGGTGCAGTACTGAGTGAATGAGGTCAGACAGCGTGAATGGGGTCAGACAGAGTGAATGAGGACAGACAGACTGAACAGGGGCAAACAGAGTGAATAGGGGCAGACAAAGTCAACAGGAGCAGACAGAGTGAATGGTGCAAGATAGATTGAACATCGACAGACAGAGTGAACGCGGGCAGTACTGAGTGAATGACGACAGACAGATTGAACGGGAGCAGACAGAGTGAACGGGGGCAGACAGAGTGAACGGGTGCAAGGCAGAGAGAACGGGGGCAAGATAGAGTGAACGGGGGCAAGACAGAGTGAACGGGGACAAGACAGAGTGAACGGGGACAAGACAGAGTGAACGAGGACAGACAGAGTAAATGGGGACAGACAGAGTGAACGGGGACAAGACAGAGTGAACGGGGACAGACCGATTGAACCGGGGACAAGATAGAGTGAACGGGGACAGACAGAGTGAATAGGGAAAGACAGAGTGAATGGGGAAAGACAGAATGAATAAGGGCAGACAGAGTGAATCGGGACAGACAGACTGAACAGGGGCCAACAGAATGAATGGGGGCAGAGAGAGTGAACGAGAGCAGACAAAGTGAACAGGTGCAGACAGAGTGAATGGGGGCAGACAGAGTGAACGGAGGCTGACAAAGTTAACAGGGGCAGACAGAGTGAATGTGGGCAAGATAGAATGAACGTGGACAGACAGAGTGAATGGGGACAAGTCAGATTGAACGGGGGCAAGATAGAGTGAATGGGGGCAGACAGAGTGACCGGGGACAAACAGAGTGACCAGGGGCAGTCAGAGTGAATGGGGACAAACAGATTGACCTGGGGCAGACAGAGTGAACGTGGTCAGACAGAGTGAATGCGGACAGACAGACTGAACGCGGGCAGTACTGAGTGAATCAGGACAGACAGAGTAAATGGGGGCAGACAGAGTGAACAGGGACAGACAGACTGAACGGGGACAGACAGAGTGAACGGGGACAAGACTGAGTGAACGGGGGCAAGACAGATTGAACGGGGGCAAGATAGAATGAACGGGGACAGACAGAGTGAACGGGGGCAGACAGAGTGAATGGGAGCAGACAGAGTGAACGGGGAAAGACAGAGTGACCGGGGGCAGACAGAGTGAACGGGGACAGACAGAGTGAATGGGGGCAGACAAAGTGAATGGGGACAGACAGAGTGAATGGCGACAATACAGAGTGAACGGGAACAAGACAGAGTGAACGGTGACAGACAGAGTGAATGGGGGCAGTACTGAGTAAATGAAGAAAGACAGAGTGAACGGGGGCAGAAAAAGTCAACAGGGGCAGACAGAGTGAATGGGGGCAAGATGGAGTGAACGTGGACAGACAGAGTGAATGGGGACAGACAGAGTGAACCTGGGCAGTACTGAGTGAATGGGGACAGACAGAGTGAACGGGGACAGACAGAGTGAACGGGGACAGACAGAGTGAACGGGGACAGACTGAGTGAATGGGGGCAGTACTGAGTGAATGAGGTCAGACAGCGTGAATGGGGCCAGACAGAGTGAACGGGGGCCGATAGAGTGAATGGGGACGGACAGAGTGAACGGGGACTGACAGATTGAACCGGGGGCAAGATAGATTGAATGGGGGCAGGACAGAGTGAACGGGGACAGACAGAGTGAACGGGGAAAAGACAGAGTGAACGGGGACAGACAGATTGAACTGGGGGCAAGATAGAGTGAACAGGGACAGACAGAGTGAATGGGAGCAGACAGAGTGAACGGAGGTTGACAGAGTGAACGCGGGCAGTAATGAGTGAATGAGGACACACAGAGTGAACGGGGGCAGACTGAGTGAACACGGACAGAGAGTGTGAATTGGGACAGAAAAAGTGAAAGGTGGAAGACTGTGTGAATGGTGACAGACTGAATGAATGGGGGCAGGCAGTGTCAACAGGGACAGACAGTGTGAATGCGGACAGACAGAGTGAACGGGGACAGACAGAGTAAATGGGGACAATCGGAGAGAACGTGTCAGACCGAGTAAACGGGGACAGACAAAGTGAATCGGGGCAGTACTGAGTTAATGAGGTCAGACAGCGTGAATGGGGGCAGACAGAGTGAAAGCGGGCAGTACTGAGTGAATGAGGACAGACAGAGTGAATGGAGACAGAGTGAACAGGGACAGACAGAGTGAACGGGGGCAGACAGAGTGAACAGGGACAGACAGAGTGAATGGGGACAGACAGAGTGAACGGGGAAAAGACAGAGCGAACGGGGACAGACTGATTGAACTGGGGGCAAGATAGAGTGAACAGGGACAGACAGAGTGAATGGGGGCAGAGAGTGTGACCGGGGACAAACAGAGTGACCGGTGGAAGACAGAGTGAACGGCAACAATACAGAGTGAACGGGAACAAGACAGAGTGAACGGGGACAGACAGAGTGAACGGGGACAGACTGAGTGAACGGGTACAGACAGAGTGAATTGGTGCAGTACTGAGTGAATGAGCTCAGAATGCGTGAATGGGGGCAGACAGAGTGAACGCGGGCTGTACTGAGTGAATGAGGACAGACAGAGTGAACGGGCACAGAGTGAACGGGGACAGACAGAGTGAACGGTGGCAGACAGAGTGAACGGGGACAGACAGAGTGAATGGGGGCAGGACAGAGTGAACGGGGAAAAGACAGAGTGAATGGGGACAGACAGATTGAACTGGGGGCAAGATAGAGTGAACAGGAACAGACAGAGTGAATGGGAGCAGACAGAGTGAACGGAGGTTGACAGAGTGAACGCGGGCAGTACTGAGTGAATGAGGACACCCAGAGTGAACGGGGGCAGACAGAGTGAACACGGACAGACAGTGTGAATGGGGACAGACAAAGTGAAAGGCGGAAGACTGTGTGAATGGTGACAGACTGAATGAATGGGGGCAGGCAGAGTGAACGGGGACAGACAGTGTGAATGCGGACTGACAGAGTGAACGGGGACAGACAGAGTGAATGCGGAAAGACAGAGTGAACGGGGGCAGACATTGTGAACTGGGACAGACAGAGTGAACGGGGACAAGACAGAGTGAACGGGGGCAAGATTGTGTGTACGGGGACAAGATAGAGTGAACGGGGGCAGACAGAGTGAATGGGGACAGACAGAGTGAACGGGGTCTGACAAATTGAACTGGGGGCAAGATAGAGTGAACATGGACAAACAGAGTGAATGGGGGCAAGACAGAGTGAACAGGGACAGACAGAGTGAACAGGTACTGACAGATTGAACCGGGTGCAAGATAAATTGAATGGGTGCAGGACAGAGTGAACGGGGACAGACAGAGTGAACGGGGACATACAGAGTGAACGGGGACAGACAGAGTGAATGGGGCAAGATAGATTGAACGGCGACAGACAGAGTGAACGCGGGCAGTACTGAGTGAATGAGGACAGACAGAGTGAAAGGGGGCAGACAGAGTGAGCATGGACAGACAGTGAGAACGGGGACATACAGAGTGAACGGCGACAAGACTGAGTGAACGGGGGCAAGACTGATTGAACTGGGGCAAGATAGAGTGAACAGGGGCAGACAGAGTGAACGGGGACAGACAGAGTGACCGGGGGCAGACAGAGTGAACGGGGACAGACAGAGTGAATGGGGGCAGACAGAGTGACTGGGGACAAAAAGAGTGACCGGGGGTAGACACAGTGAACGGGGACAGACTGAGTGACCGGGTGCAGACAGAGTGAATGGGGACAGATAGAGTGAACGGGGACAGACAGAGTGACCGGGGGCAGACAGAGAGAACGGCAACAATACAGAGTGAACGGGAGCAAGACAGAGTGAATGGGGACAGACAGAGTGAACGGGGACAGACAGAGTGAACGGGGGCAGACAGAGTGAATGGGGGCAGAAAGAGTGAATGCAGGCAGTACTGAGTGAATGAGGACAGACAGAGTGAACGGGGGCAGACAGAGTGAATGGGGGCAGAAAGAGTGAATGCAGGCAGTACTGAGTGAATGAGGACAGACAGAGTGAACGGGAGCAGACAGAGTGAACGGGGGCAGACAGAGTGAATGGGGGCAGAAAGAGTGAATGCAGGCAGTACTGAGTGAATGGGGACAGACAGAGTGAACGCGGACAGTACTGAGTGAATGAGGACAGACAGAGTGAACGGGTAAAAGACAGAGTGAACGGGGACAAGACTGAATGAACGGGGACAGACAGAGTGAACGGGGGAAAGATAGAGTGAACAGGGGCAAGACAGAGTGAATGGGGGCAAGATAGAATGAACGGGGACAGACAGAGTGAACGGGGGCAGACAGATTGAATGGGGGCAGACAGAGTGACCGGTGACAAACAGAGTGACTGGGGGCAGACAGAGTGAACGGGGACAGACAGAGTGAACGGGGACAGACAGAGTGAACGGGGGCAGACAGAGTGAATGGGGGCAGACAGAGTGACTGGGGACAAACAGAGTGACCGGGGGCAGACAGAGTGAATGGGGACAGACAGAGTGACCGGGTGCAGACAGAGGGAATGGGGACAGACAGAGTGACCGGGTGCAGACAGAGGGAATGGGGACAGATAGAATGAACGGGGACAGACAGAGTGACCAGGGGCAGACAGAGTGAACGGGGGCAGACTGAGTGAACGGGGACAGATAGAGTGACCGGAGGCAGACAGAGTGAACGGGGCCAGACAGAGTGAATGGGGCCAGACAGAGTGACTGGGGACAAACAGAGTGACCAGGGGTAGACAGCGTGAACAGGGACAGACAGAGTGACCGGGTGCAGACAGAGGGAATGGGGACAGATTGAGTGAACGGGGATAGACAGAGTGAATGGGGGCAGTACTGAGTGAATGAGGTCAGACAGCGTGAATGGGGGCAGACAGAGTGAACGCGGGCAGCACTGAGTGAATGAGGACAGACGGAGTGAATGGGGGGCAGACAGAGTGAATGGGGACAGACAGAGTGAACGGGGGCAGTACTGAGTGAATGAGTAGAGACAGAGTGAACTGGCACAGAGTGAACGGGGACAGACAGAGAGAACGGTGGCAGACAGAGTGAACAGGGACAGACAGAGTGAATGGGGACAGACAGAGTGAATGGGGGCAGGACAGAGTGAACGGGGAAAAGACAGAGTGAACAGGGACAGACAGAGTGAATGCGGACAGACAGAGTGAATGGGGGCAGGACAGAGTGAACGGGGAAAAGACAGAGTGAACAGGGACAGACAGAGTGAATGGGGACAGACAGAGTGAATGGGGGCAGGACAGAGTGAACGGGGAAAAGACAGAGTGAACAGGGACAGACAGAGTGAATGGGGACAGACAGAGTGAATGGGGACAAGACTGAGTGAACGGAGGCAAGTCAGATTGAACGGGGGCAGACAGATTGATTGGGGGCAGACAGAGTGACCGGGGACAAACAGAGTGACTGGGGGCAGACAGAGTGAATGGGGACAGATAGAGTGAACGGGGACAGACAGAGTGACCGGGGCCAGACATAGTGAACGGGGACAGACAGAGTGAACGGGGGCAGACAGAGTGAATGGGGGCAGACAGAGTGAATGGGGACAAACAGAGTGACCGGGGGTAGACAGAGTGAACGGGGACAGACAGAGTGACCGGGTGCAGACAGAGGGAATGGGGACAGATTGAGTGAACGGGGACAGACAGAGTGACCGGGGGCAGACAGAGGGAATGGGGACAGACTGAGTGCACGGGGACAGACAGTTTGACCGGGTGCAGATAGAATGAATGATGACAGATAGAGTGAACGGGGACAGACAGAGTGACCGGGGGCAGACAGAGGGAATGGGGACAGACAGTGTGAATGGGGACAGACAGAGTGAACGGCAACAGTACAGAATGAACGGGAACAAGACAGAGTGAATGGGGACAGACAGAGTGAACGGGGACAGACAGAGTGAACGGGGACAGACAGAGTGAATGGGGGCAGACAGAGTGAATGGGGGCAGAAAGAGTGAATGCAGGCAGTACTGAGTGAATGAGGACAGACAGAGTGAACGGGTAAAAGACAGAGTGAACGGGGACAAGACTGAATGAACGGGGACAGACAGAGTGAACGGGGGAAAGATAGAGTGAACAGGGGCAAGACAGAGTGAATGGGGGCAAGATAGAATGAACGGGGACAGACAGAGTGAACGGGGGCAGACAGATTGAATGGGGGCAGACAGAGTGACCGGTGACAAACAGAGTGACTGGGGGCAGACAGAGTGAACGGGGACAGACAGAGTGAACGGGGACAGACAGAGTGAACGGGGGCAGACAGAGTGAATGGGGGCAGACAGAGTGACTGGGGACAAACAGAGTGACCGGGGGCAGACAGAGTGAATGGGGACAGACAGAGTGACCGGGTGCAGACAGAGTGAACGGGGACAGACAGAGTGAACGGGGACAGACAGAGTGAATGGGGGCAGTACTGAGTGAATGAGGTCAGACAGCGTGAATGGGGGAAGACTGAGTGAACGCGGGCAGTACTGAGTGAATGAGGACAGACGGAGTGAACGGGGGGCAGACAGAGTGAATGGGGACAGATAGAGTGAACGCGGGCAGTACTGAGTGAATGAGGACAGACAGAGTGAACGGGCACAGAGTGAACGGGGACAGACAGAGTGAACGGTGGCAGACAGAGTGAATGGGGACAGACAGAGTGAATGGGGGCAGGACAGAGTGAACGGGGGAAAAGACAGAGTGAACAGGGACAGACAGAGTGAATGCGGACAGACAGAGTGAATGGGGGCAGGACAGAGTGAACGGGGAAAAGACAGAGTGAACAGGGACAGACAGAGTGAATGGGGACAGACAGAGTGAATGGGGACAAGACTGAGTGAACGGAGGCAAGTCAGATTGAACGGGGGCAGACAGATTGATTGGGGGCAGACAGAGTGACCGGGGACAAACAGAGTGACTGGGGGCAGACAGAGTGAATGGGGACAGATAGAGTGAACGGGGAGAGACAGAGTGACCGGGGCCAGACATAGTGAACGGGGACAGACAGAGTGAACGGGGGCAGACAGAGTGAATGGGGGCAGACAGAGTGAATGGGGACAAACAGAGTGACCGGGGGTATACAGAGTGAACGGGGACAGACAGAGTGACCGGGTGCAGACAGAGGGAATGGGGACAGATAGAGTGAACGGGGACAGACAGAGTGAACAGGGGCAGACAGAGTGACCGGGGACAGACAGAGTGACCGGGTGCAGACAGAGGGAATGGGGACAGATTGAGTGAACGGGGACAGACAGAGTGACCGGGGGCAGACAGAGGGAATGGGGACAGACTGAGTGCACGGGGACAGACAGTTTGACCGGGTGCAGATAGAATGAATGATGACAGATAGAGTGAACGGGGACAGACAGAGTGACCGGGGGCAGACAGAGGGAATGGGGACAGACTGAGTGCACGGGGACAGACAGTTTGACCGGGTGCAGATAGAATGAATGATGACAGATAGAGTGAACGGGGACAGACAGAGTGACCGGGGGCAGACAGAGGGAATGGGGACAGACAGTGTGAATGGGGACAGACAGAGTGAACGGCAACAGTACAGAATGAACGGGAACAAGACAGAGTGAATGGGGACAGACAGAGTGAACGGGGACAGACAGAGTGAACGGGGACAGACAGAGTGAATGGGGGCAGTACTGAGTGAATGAGGTCAGACAGCGTGAATGGGGGAAGACTGAGTGAAGGCGGGCAGTACTGAGTGAATGAGGACAGACGGAGTGAACGGGGGGCAGACAGAGTGAATGGGGACAGACAGAGTGAACGCGGGCAGTACTGAGTGAAAGAGGACAGACAGAGTGAACGGGCACAGAGTGAACGGGGACAGACAGAGTGAACGGTGGCAGACAGAGTGAACGGGGACAGACAGAGTGAATGGGGGCAGGACAGAGTGAACGGGGAAAAGACAGAGTGAATGGGGACAGACAGATTGAACTGGGGGCAAGATAGAGTGAACAGGAACAGACAGAGTGAATGGGAGCAGACAGAGTGAACGGAGGTTGACAGAGTGAACGCGGGCAGTACTGAGTGAATGAGGACACCCAGAGTGAACGGGGGCAGACAGAGTGAACACGGACAGACAGTGTGAATGGGGACAGACAAATTGAAAGGCGGAAGACTGTGTGAATGGTAACAGACTGAATGAATGGGGGCAGGCAGAGTGAACAGGGATAGACATTGTGAATGCGGACAGACAGAGTGAACGGGGACAGACAGTGTGAATGCGGACAGACAGAGTGAACGGGGACAGACAGAGTGAATGCGGAAAGACAGAGTGAACGGGGGCAGACATTGTGAACTGGGACAGACAGAGTGAACGGGGACAAGACAGAGTGAACGGGGACAGACAGAGTGAATGGGGGCAGGCAGAGTGAATGCAGGCAGTACTGAGTGAATGAGGACAGACAGAGTGAACGGGGGCAGACAGAGTGAATGGGGGCAGAAAGAGTGAATGCAGGCAGTACTGAGTGAATGAGGACAGACAGAGTGAACGGGGGCAGACAGAGTGAATGGGGGCAGAAAGAGTGAATGCAGGCAGTACTGAGTGAATGAGGACAGACAGAGTGAACGGGAGCAGACAGAGTGAATGGGGGCAGAAAGAGTGAATGCAGGCAGTACTGAGTGAATGGGGACAGACAGAGTGAACGCGGACAGTACTGAGTGAATGAGGACAGACAGAGTGAACGGGTAAAAGACAGAGTGAACGGGGACAAGACTGAATGAACGGGGACAGACAGAGTGAACGGGGGAAAGATAGAGTGAACAGGGGCAAGACAGAGTGAATGGGGGCAAGATAGAATGAACGGGGACAGACAGAGTGAACGGGGGCAGACAGATTGAATGGGGGCAGACAGAGTGACCGGTGACAAACAGAGTGACTGGGGGCAGACAGAGTGAACGGGGACAGACAGAGTGAACGGGGACAGACAGAGTGAACGGGGCAGACAGAGTGAATGGGGGCAGACAGAGTGACTGGGGACAAACAGAGTGACCGGGGGCAGACAGAGTGAATGGGGACAGACAGAGTGACCGGGTGCAGACAGAGGGAATGGGGACAGACAGAGTGACCGGGTGCAGACAGAGGGAATGGGGACAGATAGAATGAACGGGGACAGACAGAGTGACCAGGGGCAGACAGAGTGAACGGGGGCAGACTGAGTGAACGGGGACAGATAGAGTGACCGGAGGCAGACAGAGTGAACGGGGCCAGACAGAGTGAATGGGGCCAGACAGAGTGACTGGGGACAAACAGAGTGACCAGGGGTAGACAGCGTGAACAGGGACAGACAGAGTGACCGGGTGCAGACAGAGGGAATGGGGACAGATTGAGTGAACGGGATAGACAGAGTGAATGGGGGCAGTACTGAGTGAATGAGGTCAGACAGCGTGAATGGGGGCAGACAGAGTGAACGCGGGCAGCACTGAGTGAATGAGGACAGACGGAGTGAATGGGGGGCAGACAGAGTGAATGGGGACAGACAGAGTGAACGGGGGCAGTACTGAGTGAATGAGTAGAGACAGAGTGAACTGGCACAGAGTGAACGGGGACAGACAGAGAGAACGGTGGCAGACAGAGTGAACAGGGACAGACAGAGTGAATGGGGACAGACAGAGTGAATGGGGCAGGACAGAGTGAACGGGGAAAAGACAGAGTGAACAGGGACAGACAGAGTGAATGCGGACAGACAGAGTGAATGGGGGCAGGACAGAGTGAACGGGGAAAAGACAGAGTGAACAGGGACAGACAGAGTGAATGGGGACAGACAGAGTGAATGGGGGGCAGGACAGAGTGAACGGGGGAAAAGACAGAGTGAACAGGGACAGACAGAGTGAATGGGGACAGACAGAGTGAATGGGGACAAGACTGAGTGAACGGAGGCAAGTCAGATTGAACGGGGGCAGACAGATTGATTGGGGGCAGACAGAGTGACCGGGGACAAACAGAGTGACTGGGGGCAGACAGAGTGAATGGGGACAGATAGAGTGAACGGGGACAGACAGAGTGACCGGGGCCAGACATAGTGAACGGGGACAGACAGAGTGAACGGGGGCAGACAGAGTGAATGGGGGCAGACAGAGTGAATGGGGACAAACAGAGTGACCGGGGGTAGACAGAGTGAACGGGGACAGACAGAGTGACCGGGTGCAGACAGAGGGAATGGGGACAGATTGAGTGAACGGGGACAGACAGAGTGACCGGGGGCAGACAGAGGGAATGGGGACAGACTGAGTGCACGGGGACAGACAGTTTGACCGGGTGCAGATAGAATGAATGATGACAGATAGAGTGAACGGGGACAGACAGAGTGACCGGGGGCAGACAGAGGGAATGGGGACAGACAGTGTGAATGGGGACAGACAGAGTGAACGGCAACAGTACAGAATGAACGGGAACAAGACAGAGTGAATGGGGACAGACAGAGTGAACGGGGACAGACAGAGTGAACGGGGACAGACAGAGTGAATGGGGGCAGACAGTGTGAATGGGGGCAGAAAGAGTGAATGCAGGCAGTACTGAGTGAATGAGGACAGACAGAGTGAACGGGGGCAGACAGAGTGAATGGGGACAGACAGAGTGAACGCGGACAGTACTGAGTGAATGAGGACAGACAGAGTGAACGGGTAAAAGACAGAGTGAACGGGGACAAGACTGAATGAACGGGGACAGACAGAGTGAACGGGGGAAAGATAGAGTGAACAGGGGCAAGACAGAGTGAATGGGGGCAAGATAGAATGAACGGGGACAGACAGAGTGAACGGGGGCAGACAGATTGAATGGGGGCAGACAGAGTGACCGGTGACAAACAGAGTGACTGGGGGCAGACAGAGTGAACGGGGACAGACAGAGTGACCGGGGGCAGACAGAGTGAATGGGGGCAGACAGAGTGACTGGGGACAAACAGAGTGACCGGGGGCAGACAGAGTGAATGGGGACAGACAGAGTGACCGGGTGCAGACAGAGTGAACGGGGACAGACAGAGTGAACGGGGACAGACAGAGTGAATGGGGGCAGTACTGAGTGAATGAGGTCAGACAGCGTGAATGGGGGAAGACTGAGTGAACGCGGGCAGTACTGAGTGAATGAGGACAGACGGAGTGAACGGGGGGCAGACAGAGTGAATGGGGACAGATAGAGTGAACGCGGGCAGTACTGAGTGAATGAGGACAGACAGAGTGAACGGGCACAGAGTGAACGGGGACAGACAGAGTGAACGGTGGCAGACAGATTGAATGGGGACAGACAGAGTGAATGCGGGCAGGACAGAGTGAACGGGGAAAAGACAGAGTGAACAGGGACAGACAGAGTGAATGCGGACAGACAGAGTGAATGGGGGCAGGACAGAGTGAACGGGGAAAAGACAGAGTGAACAGGGACAGACAGAGTGAATGGGGACAGACAGAGTGAATGGGGACAAGACTGAGTGAACGGAGGCAAGTCAGATTGAACGGGGGCAGACAGATTGATTGGGGGCAGACAGAGTGACCGGGGACAAACAGAGTGACTGGGGGCAGACAGAGTGAATGGGGACAGATAGAGTGAACGGGGACAGACAGAGTGACCGGGGCCAGACATAGTGAACGGGGACAGACAGAGTGAACGGGGGCAGACAGAGTGAATGGGGGCAGACAGAGTGAATGGGGACAAACAGAGTGACCGGGGGTATACAGAGTGAACGGGGACAGACAGAGTGACCGGGTGCAGACAGAGGGAATGGGGACAGATAGAGTGAACGGGGACAGACAGAGTGAACAGGGGCAGACAGAGTGACCGGGGACAATCAGAGTGACCTGGGGCAGACAGAGTGAACGGGGACAGACAGAGTGACCGGGTGCAGACAGAGGGAATGGGGACAGATTGAGTGAACGGGGACAGACAGAGTGACCGGGGGCAGACAGAGGGAATGGGGACAGACTGAGTGCACGGGGACAGACAGTTTGACCGGGTGCAGATAGAATGAATGATGACAGATAGAGTGAACGGGGACAGACAGAGTGACCGGGGGCAGACAGAGGGAATGGGGACAGACAGTGTGAATGGGGACAGACAGAGTGAACGGCAACAGTACAGAATGAACGGGAACAAGACAGAGTGAATGGGGACAGACAGAGTGAACGGGGACAGACAGAGTGAACGGGGACAGACAGAGTGAATGGGGGCAGTACTGAGTGAATGAGGTCAGACAGCGTGAATGGGGGAAGACTGAGTGAAGGCGGGCAGTACTGAGTGAATGAGGACAGACGGAGTGAACGGGGGGCAGACAGAGTGAATGGGGACAGACAGAGTGAACGCGGGCAGTACTGAGTGAAAGAGGACAGACAGAGTGAACGGGCACAGAGTGAACGGGGACAGACAGAGTGAACGGTGGCAGACAGAGTGAACGGGGACAGACAGAGTGAATGGGGGCAGGACAGAGTGAACGGGGAAAAGACAGAGTGAATGGGGACAGACAGATTGAACTGGGGGCAAGATAGAGTGAACAGGAACAGACAGAGTGAATGGGAGCAGACAGAGTGAACGGAGGTTGACAGAGTGAACGCGGGCAGTACTGAGTGAATGAGGACACCCAGAGTGAACGGGGGCAGACAGAGTGAACACGGACAGACAGTGTGAATGGGGACAGACAAATTGAAAGGCGGAAGACTGTGTGAATGGTAACAGACTGAATGAATGGGGGCAGGCAGAGTGAACAGGGATAGACATTGTGAATGCGGACAGACAGAGTGAACGGGGACAGACAGTGTGAATGCGGACAGACAGAGTGAACGGGGACAGACAGAGTGAATGCGGAAAGACAGAGTGAACGGGGGCAGACATTGTGAACTGGGACAGACAGAGTGAACGGGGACAAGACAGAGTGAACGGGGACAGACAGAGTGAATGGGGGCAGGCAGAGTGAACGTGGACAAACAGAGTGAATGGGTGCAGGACAGAGTGAACGGGGACAGACAGAGTGAACGGGGACAGACAGAGTGAACGGGGACAGACAGAGTGAATGGGGGCAGTTCTGAGTGAATGAGGACAGACAGAGTGAAAGGGGGCAGACAGAGTGAGCATGGACAGACAGTGAGAACGGGGACATACAGAGTGAACGGCGACAAGACTGAGTGAACGGGGGCAAGACTGATTGAACTGGGGCAAGATAGAGTGAACAGGGGCAGACAGAGTGAACGGGGACAGACAGAGTGACTTTGGGCAGACAGAGTGAACAGGGACAGACAGAGTGACCGGGGGCAGACAGAGTGAATGGGGACAGACAGAGTGAATGGGGGCAGACAGAGTGACTGGGGACAAAAAGAGTGACCGGGGGTAGACACAGTGAACGGGGACAGACTGAGTGACCGGGTGCAGACAGAGTGAATGGGGACAGATAGAGTGAACGGGGACAGACAAGGTGACCGGGGGCAGACAGAGTGAATGGGGATGGACACAGTGAACGGGGGCAGACAGAGTGAATGGGGACAGATTGAGTGAACGGGGATAGACAGAGTGAATGGGGGCAGTACTGAGTGAATGAGGTCAGACAGCGTGAATGGGGGCAGACAGAGTGAACGCGGGCAGCACTGAGTGAATGAGGACAGACGGAGTGAATGGGGGGCAGACAGAGTGAATGGGGACAGACAGAGTGAACGGGGGCAGTACTGAGTGAATGAGTAGAGACAGAGTGAACTGGCACAGAGTGAACGGGGACAGACAGAGAGAACGGTGGCAGACAGAGTGAACAGGGACAGACAGAGTGAATGGGGACAGACAGAGTGAATGGGGGCAGGACAGAGTGAACGGGGAAAAGACAGAGTGAACAGGGACAGACAGAGTGAATGCGGACAGACAGAGTGAATGGGGGCAGGACAGAGTGAACGGGGAAAAGACAGAGTGAACAGGGACAGACAGAGTGAATGGGGACAGACAGAGTGAATGGGGGCAGGACAGAGTGAACGGGGAAAAGACAGAGTGAACAGGGACAGACAGAGTGAATGGGGACAGACAGAGTGAATGGGGACAAGACTGAGTGAACGGAGGCAAGTCAGATTGAACGGGGGCAGACAGATTGATTGGGGGCAGACAGAGTGACCGGGGACAAACAGAGTGACTGGGGGCAGACAGAGTGAATGGGGACAGATAGAGTGAACGGGGACAGACAGAGTGACCGGGGCCAGACATAGTGAACGGGGACAGACAGAGTGAACGGGGGCAGACAGAGTGAATGGGGGCAGACAGAGTGAATGGGGACAAACAGAGTGACCGGGGGTAGACAGAGTGAACGGGGACAGACAGAGTGACCGGGTGCAGACAGAGGGAATGGGGACAGATTGAGTGAACGGGGACAGACAGAGTGACCGGGGGCAGACAGAGGGAATGGGGACAGACTGAGTGCACGAGGACAGACAGTTTGACCGGGTGCAGATAGAATGAATGATGACAGATAGAGTGAACGGGGACAGACAGAGTGACCGGGGGCAGACAGAGGGAATGGGGACAGACAGTGTGAATGGGGACAGACAGAGTGAACGGCAACAGTACAGAATGAACGGGAACAAGACAGAGTGAATGGGGACAGACAGAGTGAACGGGGACAGACAGAGTGAACGGGGACAGACAGAGTGAATGGGGGCAGACAGAGTGAATGGGGGCAGAAAGAGTGAATGCAGGCAGTACTGAGTGAATGAGGACAGACAGAGTGAACGGGGGCAGACAGAGTGAATGGGGACAGACAGAGTGAACGCGGACAGTACTGAGTGAATGAGGACAGACAGAGTGAACGGGTAAAAGACAGAGTGAACGGGGACAAGACTGAATGAACGGGGACAGACAGAGTGAACGGGGGAAAGATAGAGTGAACAGGGGCAAGACAGAGTGAATGGGGGCAAGATAGAATGAACGGGGACAGACAGAGTGAACGGGGGCAGACAGATTGAATGGGGGCAGACAGAGTGACCGGTGACAAACAGAGTGACTGGGGGCAGACAGAGTGAACGGGGACAGACAGAGTGACCGGGGGCAGACAGAGTGAACGGGGGCAGACAGAGTGAATGGGGGCAGACAGAGTGAATGGGGGCAGACAGAGTGAACGGGGACAGACAGAGTGAACGGGGGCAGACAGAGTGAATGGGGGCAGACAGAGTGACTGGGGACAAACAGAGTGACCGGGGGCAGACAGAGTGAATGGGGACAGACAGAGTGACCGGGTGCAGACAGAGTGAACGGGGACAGACAGAGTGAACGGGGACAGACAGAGTGAATGGGGGCAGTACTGAGTGAATGAGGTCAGACAGCGTGAATGGGGGAAGACTGAGTGAACGCGGGCAGTACTGAGTGAATGAGGACAGACGGAGTGAACGGGGGGCAGACAGAGTGAATGGGGACAGACAGAGTGAACGCGGGCAGTACTGAGTGAATGAGGACAGACAGAGTGAACGGGCACAGAGTGAACGGGGACAGACAGAGTGAACGGTGGCAGACAGAGTGAATGGGGACAGACAGAGTGAATGGGGGCAGGACAGAGTGAACGGGGAAAAGACAGAGTGAACAGGGACAGACAGAGTGAATGCGGACAGACAGAGTGAATGGGGGCAGGACAGAGTGAACGGGGAAAAGACAGAGTGAACAGGGACAGACAGAGTGAATGGGGACAGACAGAGTGAATGGGGACAAGACTGAGTGAACGGAGGCAAGTCAGATTGAACGGGGGCAGACAGATTGATTGGGGGCAGACAGAGTGACCGGGGACAAACAGAGTGACTGGGGGCAGACAGAGTGAATGGGGACAGATAGAGTGAACGGGGAGAGACAGAGTGACCGGGGCCAGACATAGTGAACGGGGACAGACAGAGTGAACGGGGGCAGACAGAGTGAATGGGGGCAGACAGAGTGAATGGGGACAAACAGAGTGACCGGGGGTATACAGAGTGAACGGGGACAGACAGAGTGACCGGGTGCAGACAGAGGGAATGGGGACAGATAGAGTGAACGGGGACAGACAGAGTGAACAGGGGCAGACAGAGTGACCGGGGACAATCAGAGTGACCTGGGGCAGACAGAGTGAACGGGGACAGACAGAGTGACCGGGTGCAGACAGAGGGAATGGGGACAGATTGAGTGAACGGGGACAGACAGAGTGACCGGGGGCAGACAGAGGGAATGGGGACAGACTGAGTGCACGGGGACAGACAGTTTGACCGGGTGCAGATAGAATGAATGATGACAGATAGAGTGAACGGGGACAGACAGAGTGACCGGGGGCAGACAGAGGGAATGGGGACAGACAGTGTGAATGGGGACAGACAGAGTGAACGGCAACAGTACAGAATGAACGGGAACAAGACAGAGTGAATGGGGACAGACAGAGTGAACAGGGACAGACAGAGTGAACGGGGACAGACAGAGTGAATGGGGGCAGTACTGAGTGAATGAGGTCAGACAGCGTGAATGGGGGAAGACTGAGTGAAGGCGGGCAGTACTGAGTGAATGAGGACAGACGGAGTGAACGGGGGGCAGACAGAGTGAATGGGGACAGACAGAGTGAACGCGGGCAGTACTGAGTGAAAGAGGACAGACAGAGTGAACGGGCACAGAGTGAACGGGGACAGACAGAGTGAACGGTGGCAGACAGAGTGAACGGGGACAGACAGAGTGAATGGGGGCAGGACAGAGTGAACGGGGAAAAGACAGAGTGAATGGGGACAGACAGATTGAACTGGGGGCAAGATAGAGTGAACAGGAACAGACAGAGTGAATGGGAGCAGACAGAGTGAACGGAGGTTGACAGAGTGAACGCGGGCAGTACTGAGTGAATGAGGACACCCAGAGTGAACGGGGGCAGACAGAGTGAACACGGACAGACAGTGTGAATGGGGACAGACAAATTGAAAGGCGGAAGACTGTGTGAATGGTAACAGACTGAATGAATGGGGGCAGGCAGAGTGAACAGGGATAGACATTGTGAATGCGGACAGACAGAGTGAACGGGGACAGACAGTGTGAATGCGGACAGACAGAGTGAACGGGGACAGACAGAGTGAATGCGGAAAGACAGAGTGAACGGGGGCAGACATTGTGAACTGGGACAGACAGAGTGAACGGGGACAAGACAGAGTGAACGGGGACAGACAGAGTGAATGGGGGCAGGCAGAGTGAACGTGGACAAACAGAGTGAATGGGTGCAGGACAGAGTGAACGGGGACAGACAGAGTGAACGGGGACAGACAGAGTGAACGGGGACAGACAGAGTGAACGGGGACAGACAGAGTGAATGGGGGCAGTTCTGAGTGAATGAGGACAGACAGAGTGAAAGGGGGCAGACAGAGTGAGCATGGACAGACAGTGAGAACGGGGACATACAGAGTGAACGGCGACAAGACTGATTGAACTGGGGCAAGATAGAGTGAACAGGGGCAGACAGAGTGAACGGGGACAGACAGAGTGACTTTGGGCAGACAGAGTGAACAGGGACAGACAGAGTGACCGGGGGCAGACAGAGTGAATGGGGGCAGACAGAGTGACTGGGGACAAAAAGAGTGACCGGGGGTAGACACAGTGAACGGGGACAGACTGAGTGACCGGGTGCAGACAGAGTGAATGGGGACAGATAGAGTGAACGGGGACAGACAAGGTGACCGGGGGCAGACAGAGTGAATGGGGATGGACACAGTGAACGGGGGCAGACAGAGTGAATGGGGGCAGACAGGGTGACCGGGTCAAGCAGAGTGACCGGGGGCAGACAGAGTGAATGGAGACAGACAGTGTGAACGGGGACAGACAGAGAGAACGGCAACAATACAGAGTGAACGGGAGCAAGACAGAGTGAACGGGGGCAGACAGAGTGAATGGAGACAGACAGTGTGAACGGGGACAGACAGAGAGAACGGCAACAATACAGAGTGAACGGGGACAGACAGAGTGAACGGGGACAGACAGAGTGAATGGGGGCAGTACTGATTGAATGGGGGCAGACAGAGTGAATGGGGGCAGACAGAGTGAACACAGGCAGTACTGAGTGAATGAGGACAGACAGAGTGAACGGGGGCAGACAGAGTGAATGGGGACAGACAGAGTGAACGCGGGCAGTACTGTGTGAATGAGGACAGACAGAGTGAACGGGGAAAAGACAGAGTGAACGGGGACAGACAGATTGAACTGGGGGCAAGATAGATTGAACGGGGGCAAGATAGAATGAACGGGGACAGACAGAGTGAACGGGGGCAGACAGATTGAATGGGGGCAGACAGAGTGACCGGGGGCAGACAGAGTGAACGGGGGCAGACAGAGTGACCGGGGGCAGACAGAGTGACCGGGGGCAGACAGAGTGAACGGGGGCAGACAGAGTGACTGGGGACAAAACGAGTGACCGGGGGTAGACAGAGTGAACGGGGACAGACTGAGTGACCGGGTGCAAACAGAGTGAATGGGGACAGATATAGTGAACTGGGACATACAGAGCGAAGGGCGACGAGACTGAGTGAACGGGGGCAAGACTGATTGAACCGGGGCAAGATAGAGTGAACAGGGGCAGACAGAGTGAACGGGGACAGACAGAGTGAACAGGGGCAGACAGATTGAATGGGGGCAGACAGAGTGAATGGGGGCAAGATAGAATGAATTGGGACAGACAGAGTGAACGGGGGCAAGATAGAGTGAATGGGGGCAGACAGAGTGACCGGGGACAAACAGAGTGACCTGGGGCAGTCAGAGTGAAAGGGGACAAACAGATTGACCTGGGGCAGACAGATTGAACGGGGGCATACAAGGTGAACATGGGCAGGCAGAGTGAATGCGGCAAGAAAGAGTGAACGTGGTCAGACAGAGTGAATGTGGACAGACAGAGTGAACGCGGGCAGTACTGAGTGAATCAGGACAGACAGAGTAAATGGGGGCAGACAGAGTGAACAGGGACAGAAAGTGTGAATGGGGACAGACAGAGTGAACGGGGAAAAGACTGAGTGAACGGGGGCAAGACAGATTGAACGGGGGCAAGATAGAATGAACGGGGACAGACAGATTGAACGGGGGCAGACAGATTGAATGGGGGCAGACAGAGTGACCGAGGACAAAGAGAGTGAACGGGTGCAGACAGAGTGAATGGGGACAGACAGAGTGAATGGGGGCAAAGTGAACGGGGACAGACAGAGTGAACTGGGGGCAAGATAGAGTGAACAGGGACAGACAGAGTGAATGGGAGCAGACAGAGTGAACGGAGGTTGACAGAGTGAACGCGGGAAGTACTGAGTGAATGAGGACACACAGAGTAAATAGGGGCAGACAGAGTGAACAGGGACAGACAGTGTGAACGGGGACAGACAGAGTGAACGGGGACAAGACAGATTGAACGGGGGCAAGATAGAATGAACGGGTAAAGACAGAGTGAACGGGGGCAGACAGATTGAATGGGGGCAGACAGAGTGACCGGGAACAAAGAGAGTGACCGGGGGCAGACAGAGTGAACAGGGACAGACAGAGTGACCTGGTGCAGACACAGTGAATGCGGACAAACAGATTGACCTGGGGCAGACAAAGTGAACGGGGGCAGACAAAGTGAACAGGGGCAGACAGAGTGAATGGGGGCAAGATAGAGTGAACGGGGTCAGACAGAGTGAATGCGGACAGACAGACTGAACGCGGGCAGTACTGAGTGAATGAGGACAGAGAGTAAATGGGGGCAGACAGAGTGAACAGGGACAAAAAGTGTGAACGGGGACAGACAGAGTGAATGGGGACAAGACTGAGTGAATGGGGGCAAGACAGATTGAACAGGGGCAAGATAGAATGAACGGGGACAGACAGAGTGAATGGGGGCAGACAGATTGAATGGGGGCAGACAGAGTGAATGGGGGCAGGACAGAGTGAACGGGGACAGAGTGAACGGGGAAATGACAGAGCGAACGGGGACAGACAGATTGAACTGGGGGCAAGATAGAGTGAACAGGGAAAGACAGATTGAATGGCAGCAGACAGAGTGACTGGGGACAAACAGAGTGACCGGTGGCAGACAGAGTGAACGGCAACAATACAGAGTGAACGGGAACAAGACAGAGTGAACGGGGACAGAGAGAATGAACGGGGACAGACAGAGTGAACGGGGACAGACAGAGTGAATTGGTGCAGTACTGAGTGAATGAGGTCAGACAGCGTGAATGGGGGCAGACAGAGTGAACGCGGGCAGTATTGAGTGAATGAGGACAGACAGAGTGAATGGGCACAGAGTGAACGGGGACAGACAGAGTGAACGGGCGCAGACAGAGTGAACAGGGACAGACAGAGTGACTGGGGACAGACAGAGTGAATGGGGGCAGGACAGAGTGATCGTGGACAGACAGTGAACAGGGAAAAGACAGAGTGAACGGGGACAGACAGATTGAACTGGGGGCAGACAGATTGAACAGGGACAGACAGAGTGAATGGGGACAGACAGAGTGAATGGGGGCAGGACAGAGTGAACGTGGACAGACAGAGTGAACGGGGAAAAGACAGAGTGAACGGGGACAGACAGATTGAACTGGGGGCAAGATCGAGTGAACAGCGACAGACAAAGTGAATGGGGGTAGACAGAGTGAACGGCAACAATACAGAGTGAACGGGAACAAGACAGAGTGAACGGGGACAGACAGAGTGAACGGGGACAGACAGATTGAACTGGGGGCAAGATCGAGTGAACAGCGACAGACAGAGTGAATGGGGGCAGACAGAGTGAACGGCAACAATACAGAGTGAACGGGAACAAGACAGAGTGAACGGGGACAGACAGAGTGAACGGGGACAGACAGAGTGAATTGGTGCAGTACAGAGTGAATGAGGTCAGACAGCGTGAATGGGGTCAGACAGAGCGAATGAGGACAGACAGACTGAACAGGGGCAAACAGAGTGAATAGGGGCAGACAAAGTCAACAGGAGCAGACAGAGTGAATGGTGCAAGATAGATTGAACTTCGACAGACAGAGTGAACGCGGGCAGTACTGAGTGAATGACGACAGACAGATTGAACGGGAGCAGACAGAGTGAACGGGGGCAGACAGAGTGAACGGGGGCAAGGCAGAGAGAATGGGGGCAAGATAGAGTGAAATGGGGCAAGACAGAGTGAACGGGGACAAGACAGAGTGAACGGGGACAAGACAGAGTGAACGAGGACAGACAGAGTAAATGGGGACAGACAGAGTGAACGGGGACAAGACAGAGTGAACGGGGACAGACCGATTGAACCGGGGACAAGATAGAGTGAACGGGGACAGACAGAGTGAATAGGGAAAGACAGAGTGAATGGGGAAAGACAGAATGAATAAGGGCAGACAGAGTGAATCGGGACAGACAGACTGAACAGGGGCCAACAGAGTGAATGGGGGCAGAGAGAGTGAACGAGAGCAGACAAAGTGAACAGGTGCAGACAGAGTGAATGGGGGCAGACAGAGTGAACGGAGGCTGACAAAGTTAACAGGGGCAGACAGAGTGAATGTGGGCAAGATAGAATGAACGTGGACAGACAGAGTGAATGGGGACAAGTCAGATTGAACGGGGGCAAGATAGAGTGAATGGGGGCAGACAGAGTGACCGGGGACAAACAGAGTGACCAGGGGCAGTCAGAGTGAATGGGGACAAACAGATTGACCTGGGGCAGACAGAGTGAACGTGGTCAGACAGAGTGAATGCGGACAGACAGACTGAACGCGGGCAGTACTGAGTGAATCAGGACAGACAGAGTAAATGGGGGCAGACAGAGTGAACAGGGACAGACAGACTGAACGGGGACAGACAGAGTGAACGGGGACAAGACTGAGTGAACGGGGGCAAGACAGATTGAACGGGGGCAAGATAGAATGAACGGGGACAGACAGAGTGAACGGGGGCAGACAGAGTGAATGGGGGCAGACAGAGTGATCGGGTGCAGACAGAGTGAATGGGGACAGACAGAGTGAATGGGGACAGACAGAGTGAATGGCGACAATACAGAGTGAACGGGAACAAGACAGAGTGAACGGTGACAGACAGAGTGAATGGGGGCAGTACTGAATGAATGAAGAAAGACAGAGTGAACGGGGGCAGACAGAGTGAACGGGGGCAGAAAAAGTCAACAGGGGCAGACAGAGTGAATGGGGGCAAGATGGAGTGAACGTGGACAGACAGAGTGAATGGGGACAGACAGAGTGAACGGGGGCAGAAAAAGTCAACAGGGGCAGACAGAGTGAATGGGGGCAAGATGGAGTGAACGGGGACAGACAGAGTGAACGTCGGCAGTACTGAGTGAATGGGGACAGACAGAGTGAACGGGGGCAGACAGAGTGAACGGCAACAATACAGAGTGAACGGGAACAAGACAGAATGAACGGGGACAGACAGAGTGAACGGGGACAGACTGAGTGAATGGGGGCAGTACTGAGTGAATGAGGTCAGACAGCGTGAATGGGGCCAGACAGAGTGAACGGGGGCCGATAGAGTGAATGGGGACGGACAGAGTGAATGGGGACAGACAGAGTGAATGGGGGCAGGACAGAGTGAACGGGGACAGACAGAGTGAACGGGGAAAAGACAGAGTGAACGGGGACAGACAGATTGAACTGGGGGCAAGATAGAGTGAACAGGGACAGACAGAGTGAATGGGAGCAGACAGAGTGAACGGAGGTTGACAGAGTGAACGCGGGCAGTAATGAGTGAATGAGGACACACAGAGTGAACGGGGGCAGACTGAGTGAACACGGACAGAGAGTGTGAATTGGGACAGACAAAGTGAAAGGTGGAAGACTGTGTGAATGGTGACAGACTGAATGAATGGGGGCAGGCAGTGTCAACAGGGACAGACAGTGTGAATGCGGACAGACAGAGTGAACGGGGACAGACAGAGTAAATGGGGACAGTCGGAGAGAACGTGTCAGACCGAGTAAACGGGGACAGACAGAGTGAATCGGGGCAGTACTGAGTTAATGAGGTCAGACAGCGTGAATGGGGGCAGACAGAGTGAAAGCGGGCAGTACTGAGTGAATGAGGACAGACAGAGTGAATGGAGACAGAGTGAACGGGGAAAGACAGAGTGAACGGGGGCAGACAGAGTGAACAGGGACAGACAGAGTGAATGGGGACAGACAGAGTGAACGGGGAAAAGACAGAGCGAACGGGGACAGACTGATTGAACTGGGGGCAAGATAGAGTGAACAGGGACAGACAGAGTGAATGGGGGCAGAGAGTGTGACCGGGGACAAACAGAGTGACCGGCGGAAGACAGAGTGAACGGCAACAATACAGAGTGAACGGGAACAAGACAGAGTGAACGGGGACAGACAGAGTGAACGGGAACAGACAGAGTGAACGGGTACAGACAGAGTGAATTGGTGCAGTACTGAGTGAATGAGCTCAGAATGCGTGAATGGGGGCAGACAGAGTGAACGCAGGCTGTACTGAGTGAATGAGGACAGACAGAGTGAACGGGGGCAGACAGAGTGAATGGGGACAGACAGAGTGAACGGTGGCAGTACTGAGTGAATGAGGACAGACAGAGTGAATGGGCACAGAGTGAACGGGGACAGACAGAGTGAACGGTGGCAGACAGAGTGAACGGGGGCAGTCAGAGTGAATGGGGACAGACAGAGTGAACGGGGACAGACAGAGTGAATGGGGGCAGTACTGAGTGAATGAGGTCAGACAGCGTGAATGGGGGCAGACAGACTGAACGCGGGCAGTACTGAGTGAATGAGGACAGACAGAGTGAACGGGGGCAGACAGAGTGAATGGGTACAGACAGAGTGAACGCGGGCAGTACTGAGTGAATGAGGACAGATGGAGTGAATGGGCACAGAGTGAACGAGGTCAGACAGAGTGAAAGGCGGCAGACAGAATGAATGGGGGCAGACAGAGTGAACGGCGGCAGACAGAGTGAACAGTGACAGACAGAGTAAATAGGGACAGTCGGAGAGAACGGGTCAGACCGAGTAAACGGGGACAGACAGAGTGAACGGGGGCAGTACTGAGTTAATGAGGTCAGACAGCGTGAGTGGGGGCAGACAGAGTGAACGCGGGCAGTACTGAGTGAATGAGGACAGACAGAGTGAACGGGGGCAGACAGAGTGAATGGGGACAGACAGAGTGATCGCAGGCAGTACTGAGTGAATGAGGACACACAGAATGAACGGGGGCAGACAGAGTGAACACGGACAGACAAAGTGAAAGGTGGAAGACTGTGTGAATGGTGACAGACTGAATGAATGGGGGCAGGCAGAGTGAACAGGGACAGACGGTGTGAATGCGGACAGACAGAGTGAACGGGGACAGACAGAGTGAATGCGGACAGACAGAGTGAACGGGGGCAGACATTGTGAACCGGGACAGACAGAGTGAACGGGGGCAAGATGGTGTGAACGGGGACAAGATAGAGTGAACGAGGCCAGACAGAGTGAACAAGGTCAGACAGAGTGTATGGCGGCAGACAGAATGAATGGGGGAAGACAGTGAACGGGGACAGACAGAGTGAACAGTGACAGACAGAGTAAATGTGTACAGTCGGAGAGAACAGGTCAGACTGAGTGAACGGGGACAGACTAAGTAAATGGGGTCAGATCGATTAAACGGGGACAGACAGAGTGAACCGGGACTGCCAGACTGAATGGGGACAGGTAGAGTGAACGCAGACAGGCAGAGTGAATGGGGACAGGCAGTGTGAACGGGGGCAGGACAGAGTGAACAGGCGCAGACAGACTATACGGGAATAAGACACAATCTGTAGGTCAGCCAGGTGATTTCCAGTCAGCCATAGCTCAGTCAGCCACAGGCCAGTCACCTCCAGGCCAGTCACCTCTAGGTCAGTCAGCTGGAGGTCAGTCAGCAGTAGGCCAGTCAGCCATATGCCAGTCAGGCATATGTCTGTTAGCCGTAGGTCATTCAGCTGTAGTTCAGTCAGGTGTATGCCAGGCAGGTGTATGCCAGTCAGCAGCTGCAGGTCAGTCAGCTGTATGTCAGTCAGCAGTAGGTCAGTACGTTGCAGGTCAGTCAGATTTAGGTAAATTCATCTAGGTCACATCGCTGTACGTCAGTCATTTGCAGCTCAGTCAGCTGTAGGCCAGTAATATATAAGTCAGTCAGCTGTTTGTCACTCATCTATATGTTAGTAAGCCGTCATTGAGTCAGCTTATGGTCAGTCATCTGTATGTCTGTCTGCAGTAGGTGTGTCAGATGAATGTCAGTCAGCTGGATGTCAGTCACCTGGATGTCAGTCAGCTGTTTGTCAGTCAGCTGCAAGTCTGTCAGCCATAGATCTGTCAGATGTAAGTCAGTCAGCTGCAGGTCAGTCAGCTGCAGGGAAATCAGCTGTATGTAAGGCAGCTATGGATCAGACAGTAGCAGTTCAGTCAGTTGTCAATCAGTCAGCTGTCAGTCAACTGTAGGTCAGTCAGTTGCATATCTGTTAGCTGTAGGTCAGTTGTGTTTAGGTCAGTCAACTGTAAGTCAATCAGCTTTAGGACACTCACCTATATGTCAGTTAGCTGTAGGTCAGTCAGTTGCAGTTCTGTCAGCTGTTTGTCAGTCAGCTGCAAGTCTGTCAGCGATAGATCAGTCAGATATAAGTCAGTCAGCTGCAGGGCAGTCCGCTCTATGTCAGTGAACTGTATGTAAGGCAGCTATGGATCAGGTAGAAGCAGCTCAGTCAGTTGTCAGTCAGCTGTAGGTTAGTTAGCTGTATGTTAGTTAGTTGTACATTAGTTAACTGTACGTCAGTCAGCTGTATGTCAGGCAGCTATATGTCAGTCAGCTGCAGGTCAGTCAACTGCAGGTCAGTCAGCTGCAGGGCAGTCCACTCTATGTCAGTCAAGTGTATGTAAGGCAGCTATAGATCAGGCAGAAGCAGCTCAGTCAGTTGTCAATCAGTCAGCTGTAGGTCAGTTAGCTGTATGTTAGTTAGTTGTACATAAGTTAGCTATACATCAGTCAGCTGTATGTCAGACAGCTATATGTCAGTCCGCTGCAGGTCAGTCAGCTCGATGTCAGTCAGCTGTATGTTAGTCAGATATATGTAAGGCAGCTATGGATCAGGCAGTAGCAGCTCAGTCAGTTGTCAATCAGTCAGCTGTCAGTCAGCTGTAAGTCAGTTAGCTGTATGTCAGTCTGCTGTATGTCAGGCAGCTATATGTCAGTCAGTTACAGATCAGTCAGCTGTATGTTAGTCAGCTGCAGGTCAGTCAGCAGCAGGTAAGTCCACTATGTCAGTCAATGTTTGGTCATTCAGCTCTGGGTCAGTCAGTGTATGTAAGGCAGCTGTAGATCAGGCAGTTGCAACTCAGTCAGCTGTCGATCAGTCAGCTGTCAATCAGTCAGCTGTAGGGTCAGTCATCTGTCAGTCAGTCAGCAGTAGGTCAGTCAGCTGCAGATCAGTCAGCTGCTGGTAAATGTATTGAATGTCAGTCAACAGTAGGTCAGTCAGCTGCAGGTCAGTCATATTTAAGTCCATTAGCCTAGGTCACTCAGCTGTAAGTCAGTCATTTGCAGCTCAGTCAGCTCTAGGTCAGTCAGCTACAGGTCAGTCACTTCTATGTCAGTCAGCTATAGGTCAATTTGTCTAGGTCAGTCACCTGTATGTCAGTCAGTGGTAGATCAGTCAGTTGCACGTCTGTTAGCTGTAAGTTAGTTGTCTCTAGGTCAGTTAGCTGTAAACCAGTCAGCTGCAGATTGGTCAGTTTTAGGACACTCACCTGTATATAGATCAGTCAGTTGCAGTTCAGTCAGCTGCTTGTCAGTCAGCTGTAAGTCAGCTGTAAGCCAGTCAGCTGCAGGTCAGTCATCAGTATGTCAGTCAGCTGCAGGTCAGTCAACAGTGGGTAGGTCCACTATGTCAGTCAGCGGTTGGTCATTCAGCTCTGGGTCAGTCGGATGTATGTCAGTCAATTGTATCTCTCTCAGCTGCAGGTCAGCCAGCTGTCGGACAGTCAGCTGTAGGTCATTCAGCTTTGGGTCAGTCAGATGTATGTAAGGCAACTGTAGATCAGGCAGTTGCAGCTCAGTCAGCTGTCGATCAGTCAGCTGTGGGTCAGTCAGCTGTATGTCAGTTAGCTGTATGTAAGGCAGGTGTATGCCAGTCAGCTGCAGGTCATTCAACTGTATGTATGTCAGGACAAAGCAGTCTGCTTGATTGGCACCATAGCCACAAACATTCACTCCCTTCACCACTGACATACACTAGCAGCAGTACATCTACAAGATGCGCTGCAGGAATTCATCAAGGCTCCTTCGACAGCGCCTTCCAAACCCATGACCACTACCATCTAGAAGGATAAGGGCAGCAGATAGATGGGAACACCAGCACCTAGAAGCTCCTCTCCAAGTCATTCACCACCCTGACTTGGAAATATATCACTGTTCCTTCACTGTCGTTGGGTCAAAATTCTGGAATTCCCTCTCTAACAGCACTGGGTGTACCTACACCACATGGACTACAGCGGTTCAAGAAGGCAGCTCACCACCACCTTCTCACGGGCAACTAGGAATGGACAACAAATGCTGGCCCAGCCAACGAAGCCCACATCCCGTGAATGAATAAAATAAAGTTGCAGGTCAGCCAGTTGCCTCACAGCCATCTGTATTCAGTCAGCTGTGTGAGTCAGTCAGCCGTAGGCCAGTCAGCTGTACGTCATCATCTCTAGTTCAGTCAGCTGTTTTTCAGTGAGCTGTAGTTCATGCAGCTACATGTCAGTCAGCCATATGCCAGGCAGCCGCATGTCATTTAGCCGCAAGTCAGACAGCTGAATGTAGGTCAATTGTCTTTCAGTCAGCTGTGTGTCAGTCAGCTGTCTTTCCTTCAGCTGTAGGTGAGTCAGCTGTAGGTCACTCATCCGTAGGTCAATCGTCCATAGTACAGTCACCTGTAGGTCATTCATCTGTTTGTCTGCCAGCCATCAGCCGTAGGTCAGTCAGTCTTATGTCAGTCAGATGTCGGTCTGTCACCTGTCGGTCAGTATGCATTAGATCAGTCATCTGTAGGTCAGGGAGCTGCATGCCACTGAGCTGTATGCCAGTGAGATGCATGCTTGTCATGTGTAGGTCAGTGAGCTGTAGGTCAGTCAACTGAAGGCCAGTCAGCTGTTTGTCAGTCAGCTGCATGTCGGTTAACAGCAGGTCAGTCAGCTGTGGGTCAGTCAATTGTATGTCTGTGACCTGCAGGTCAGTTATCTGTAGGTCAGTAAGCTGTAGGTTAGTCAGCTTTGAGTCAGTCAGATGTATGTAAGGCAACTGTATGTAAGGCAGCTGTAGATCAGGCATTTGCTGCTCAGTCAGCTGTCGATCAATCAGCTGTAGTTCAGA
Source organism: Carcharodon carcharias (assembly GCF_017639515.1). NCBI lineage: Eukaryota > Metazoa > Chordata > Chondrichthyes > Lamniformes > Lamnidae > Carcharodon > Carcharodon carcharias. Next base: position 38,262,286 of record NC_054482.1, on the reverse strand, counting down.
TAGACAGCTGTATGCCAGTAAGCTGTATGTCAGTCAGCTGTAAGACAGGCAGATACATGTCAGTCAGTTGCAGGTTATTCAACTATATGGCAGTCAGCTGTTGGTCAGCCAGTAACCTCACAGTCATCTGTATTCATTCAGCTGTATGTCAATCAGCCGTAGGTCAGTCACCTGTGTGTTCAGTCAACTGTTTTTCAGTCAGCTGTAGGTCACGCAGCTGCATGTTAGGCAGCCGGGTTTCAGGTAGCCGTATGTCAGACAGCCACAAGTCATTCAGCTGCAGGCCAGTCAGCGACAGGTCAGTCAGAAGTAGGTCTGTCAGCTGTGTGTCAGTCAGCTTTCTGTTCTTCAGCTGTAGGTGAGTCAACTGTAGTGGAGTCATCCGTAGGCCAGTCAGCCGTATGTCAGTCAGCCGTTTGTCAGTCACCTGTATCTCAGTCACCTGTGCGCCACTCAGCTGCATGTCGGTCAGGTGCAGGTCAGTCAGCAGCAGGCAAGTCCACTGTATGTCAGTCAGCGGTAGGTCAGTCAGCTGCAGGTCAGTCACCTGTATGTCAGGCAGCAGTAGGTCAATAAGCTGCAGTCAGATTTAGTCAATTTGTCGAGGTCACTCAGCTGTAAGTCAGTCCTTTGCAGCTCAGTCAGCTGTTCATCACTCATCTGTATGTCAGTCAGCTGTAGGTCAGTCAGCTGTATGTCAGTCTGCTGTATGTCAGGCAGCTATATGTCAGTCAGCTGCAGATCAGTTACTTCTATATCAATCAGCTTTAGGTCAATTGGTCTAGGTCATTCACCTGTATGTCCATCAGTGGTAGATCCATCAGTTGCACATCTGTCAGTTGTCTAAGGGTCAGTCAGCTGCAAGTCAGTCAGCTGCAGGCCAGTCACCTGTATGTCAGTCAGCAGTTGCTCAGTAAGCTGCAGGCCAGTCAGATTTATGTCAATACATCTAAGTCACTCAGCTGTAGATCAGCTATTTGCATCTCGGTCAGCTATAAGTCAGTCAGCTGTTTGTCAGTCAGCTCTATGTCTGTCAGACATAGGGCAGTCAGATGCTTGTCAGTCACATGTATGTCTGTCAGCTTCAGATCACTCAGCTGCTGGCCAGTCAACTATTGGTCACTCAGCTGCAGGTCAGTCAGTTGCAGGTCAGCCAGCTGTAGGTCTTTCAGCTTTGTGTCTGCCTGATGTATGCAAGGCAGCTGTAGATCAGTCAGCTGTCATTCAGTCAGCTGTAGGTAAGTCAGCTGTAGGTCAGTCAACTGTATGTCAGTCAGCTGTATGTCAGGCAGCTGCATGTCAGTCAGCTGAAGGTTAGTCATCTGTAGGCAGGGAGCTGCACGTCAGTCAGCTGCAGGCCATTCAGCATTAGGTAACTCCACTGTATGTCAGTCAGCTGTACGTCAGTCATTTGCAGCTCAGTGATCTGTTTGTCACTGATGTGTATATCAGTCAACTGTTTGTCAGTCAGCTGCAGGTCAGTCAGCAGCAGGTATGTATACTGTAGGTCAGTCAGTGGTGGGTCAGTTAGCTGCAGGTCAGCCAGCTGCATGTGAGTCAGCAGTAGGTCAGTAAGCAGTAGGTCAGTCAGATTTAGGTCAATTCATCTAGTTCACTCAGCTGTAAGTCAGTCATTTGTAGTCCTGTCATCTGTTTGTCACTCATATGTATGTTAGACAGCGGTTTGTCAGTCAGTAGTGGGTCTGTCTGCCATAGATCAATCAGATGCATGTCATTTAGATGTATGTCAGTCACCTGGATGTCTGTCTGCAGTAGGTTACTAAGCTGCAGGTCAGTCAGATATTTGTCACTCATCCATATGTCAGTCAGCTACAGATCTGTCAGCCATAGGTCAGTCAGATGCAGGTCAGCAAGCTGCAGGTCATTCAGCTCTGGGTCAATCAAATGTATGTAAGGCAGCTGTAGATCATGCAGTTGCAGCTCAGTCATTTGTCGATCAGTCAGCCGCCATTCAGTCAGCTGTAGGTCAGTCAGCTGCATGTCAGTCAGCTGAAGGTTAATCATCAGTATGCAGGGAGCTGCATGTCGGTCAGCATTAGGTATGTACACTATATGTTAGTCAGCTGTACGTCAATCAGCTGCAGGTCAGTCAGCTGTATGTGAGTCAGCAGTAGGTCAGTAATCTGCAGGTCAGTCAGTTTTAGGTCAATTCGTCTAAGTCACTCAGCTGTAAGTCAGTCATTTGCAGCTCAGTCAGCTGTAAGTCAGTCAGCTGTTTGTCTCTCATCTGTACGGCAGTCAGCTGTATGTCTGTCGGACATAGGTCAGTCAGATGCTTGTCAATCACATGTATGTCAGTCAGCTGCAGGTCAGTCAGCTGTAAGTCACACAGCTGCAGGTCAGTCAGCTGTAGGTCAGTAAGCTGCAGGTGAGTCAGATTTAGTTCAATTCGTCTAGGCCACTCAGCTGTATGTCAGTCATTTGCATCTCAGTCATTTGTGGTTCAGTCAACTGTTTGTTGCTCATCCATATGTCAGTCAGCTGTTTGTCAGTCAGCTGCAGGTCTGTCAGCCATAGTCAGTCAGATGCACGTCAGTCTGATGTATGTCAGTCACCTGCAGGTCAGTTACTTCTATATCAGTCAGCTTTAGGTCAATTGTTCTAGGTCATTCACCTGCATGTCAGTCAGCGGTAGATCCATTAGTTGCATGTCTGTCAGCTGTTGATCAGTTGTCTGTAGGTCAGTCAGCTGCAGGTCACGTAGCTGTATGTCATTCAGCAGTAGGTCAGTAATCTGCAGGTCAGGTTTAGGTTAATTCATCAAGGTCACTCACCTGTATGTTAGTCATTTGCAGCTCAGTGATCTGTTTGTCACTCACCTTTACATCAGTCATCTTTTTGTCAGTCAGCTGTAGGTCAGTCACCTGTATGTCAGCCAGCAGTAGGTCAGTAAGCTGCAGGTCAGTCAGCTTTATGTCAACACATCTAGGTCACCCAGCTGTAAGTCAGTCATTTGCAGCTCAGTCAGCTGTAAGTCAGTCAGCTGTTTGTCTCTCATCTGTACGGCAGTCAGACGTATGTCTGTCAGACATAGGTCAGTCAGATGCTTGTCAATCACATGTATGTCAGTCAGCTGTAGGTCAGTCAGCTTCTGGTCAGTCAGCTATAGGTCACACAGCTGTAGGTCACACAGCTGCAGTTCAGTCAGCTGCAGGTCAGTCAGCTGTAGGTCATTCACCTCTGGGTTAGTCTGATGTATGTAAGGCAGCTGTAACCAGGCAGTTGCAGCTCAGTCATTTGTCAATCAGTCAGCTATCCTGCAGTCAGCTGTAGGTCAGTCAGCTGCAAGTCAGTCACTTCTATGTCAGCCACCTTTAGGTCAATTTGTCTCGGTCATTCACCCGAATGTCAGTCAGCGGTAGATCCATCAGTTGCAAGTCTGTCAAGTTGTTGGTTAGTTGCCTGGAGGTCAGTCAGTTGTAGGTCAGTCAGCTGTATGCCAGTCAGCTGCAGGTCAGGCAGCTGTATTTCAATCAGCAGTAGGTCAGTAATCTGCAAGTCAGTCAGATTTAGGTTAATTCATCTAGGTCACTCAGCTGTACGTCAGTCATTTGCAGCTCAGTGATCTGTTTGTCACCCATGTGTATATCAGTCAACTGTTTGTCAGTCAGCTGCCGGTCAGTCAGCAGTGGGTATGTCCACTGTAGGTCAGTCAGTGGTAGGTCAGTTAGCTGCAGGTCAGTCACCTGTATGTCAGTCAGCAGTAGATCAATAAGCTGCAGGTCAGTCAGATTTATGCCAATACGTCTGGGTCACTCAGCAGTAAGTCAGTCATTTGCAGCTCAGTCAGCTGTAAGTCAGTCAGGTATTTGTCTCTCATATGTATGTCAGCCAGCTGTTTGTCAATCACATGCATGTCAGTCAGCTGCTGGTCACTCAGCTGCAGGTCTGTAAGCTGCAGGTCAGTCAGCTGTAGGTCAGTCAGCTGCAGGTCAGCCAGCTGTAGGTCATTCAGCTCTGGGTCAGTTATATATATGTAAGGCAGCAGTAGATCAGGCAGTTGCAGCTTAGTCAGTTGTGGATCAGTCATCTGTCGATCAGTCAGCTGTAGGTCAGTCAGCTGTAGGTCATTCACTCTGGGTCAGTTAGATATATGTAAAGCAGCTGTATGTAAGGCAGCTGTAGACCAGGCAGTTGCAGCTTAGTCAGTTGTCGATCAGTCAGCTGTCGATCAGTCAGCTGTTAATCAGTCAGCTGATGTTAGTCAGCTGCAGGTCAGTCAGATTTAGGTGAATTTTTCTAGGTCACTCAGCTGTAAGTCAATCATTTGCAGCTCAGTCAGCTGTAGGTCCGTCAGCTGGCGGTCAATCACTTCTACTTCAGTCAGCTTTAGGTCAATTTGTCTAGGTCAGTCATCTATATGTCAGTCAGCGGTAGATCCATCAGTTGCACGTCTGTCAGCTGTATGTCAGTTGTCTGTAGGCCAGTCAGCTGCAAGCCACTCAGCTGCAGGTCAGGCAGCTGTCGATCAGTCTGCTGTCGGTCAGGCAGCTGTAAGTCAGTCAGCTGTATGTAAATCCACTGTAGGTCAGTCACTTCTATGTCAGCCAGCTTTAGGTCAATTTTTCTAGGTCTGTCACCTGTATGTCAGTCAGTGGTCGATCCATCAGTTGCACATCTGTCAGCTGTAGGTCAGTCAGCTGTAGGTCAGTCAGCTGCAGGCCAGTCAGCTATGGGACAATTAGCTGTAGAAAAATCAGCTGTAGGTCAGTCAGCCGTAGGTCAGTCAGCTACAGGTCAATCAGCTGCAGTCAAGTCAGTTGTAGTTCAATCAGCTGCTGGTCAGTCAGCTGTAGGTCAGTCAACTGTATGTCTGTCAGCTGCAGGTCAGTCAGCTATCGGACAATTAGCTGTAGGACAGTCAGCTGTAGGTCAGTTAGCTGTATGACAGGCAGGTATCTGTGAGTCAGCTGCAGGTCATCCAACCGTATGTCAATCAACTGTAGGTCAGTAAGCTGTAGGTCATCATCTGTAGTTCAGTCAGCTGTAGGTTATGCACCTGCACGTCAGGCAGGCATGTGTTATGCATCTGTATGTCCGTCAGCCCCATGTCAAGCAGCTGTAGCTCTGCCAACTGTAGGTCAGTGGGCTGCAGGCCAGTCAGTGGTAGGTCAGTGAGCTGCAGGTCTGTCAGATTTAGGTGAATTTGTCTAGGACACTCAACTGTAAGTCAGTCCTTTGCAGTTGAGTTATTTGCGGTTCAGTCAGCTGTTTGTCATTCACCTCTATATCAGTCAGCTGTTTGTCAGTCAGCTGTTGGTCTGTCAGCCATAGGTCATCTGCAGGTCAGTCTGATGTATGTCAGTCAGCTGCAGGTCAGTCACTTCTATAACAGTCTGCTTTAGGTCAATTTGTCTAGGTCAGTCACCTGTATGTCAGTCAGTGGTAAATCCATCAGTTGCACGTCTGATAGCTTTATGTCAAATGCCTGTATGTCAGTCACCTGTAGGTCAGTCAGCTGTAGGTCAATCTGCTGTATGCCAGTCAGCTGCAGGTCACTCAGCTGTATGTCAGTTAGCAGTAGGTTAGTAATCTGCAGGCCACTCAGATTTAGGTCAATTCGTCTAGGTCACAGCTGTAAAACAGTCACTTGCAGCTCAGTGATCTGTTTGACACTCATCTGTACATCAGTCAGCTGTTTGTCATTCAGCTGTAGGTCTGTCATCCATTGTTCAGTCAGATGCAGGTCAGTCAGCTGCATGTGAGTCAGCTGCAGGTCATTTAGCAGCAGATAGCCCACTGTAGTTCAGTCAGCTGCAGGTTTGTCACCTGTATGTCAGTCAGCAGTAGGTCAGTAAGCTGCAGGTCAGTCAGATTTATGTCAATACGCCTAGGTTACTCAGCTGTAGGTCAGTCATATGCAGCTCAGTCAGCTGTAAGTCTGTCAGCTGTTTGCCGCTCATCGGTATGTCAGCCAGTTGTTTGTCAGTCAGCTGTGAGTCTGTCAGACATAAGTCAGTCAGGTGCTTGTCAAACAGCTGCAGGTCAGTCAGCTGCAGGTCAGTCAGCTATCGGTCAGTCAGCTGTCTGTCAGGCAGCAGGTCAGTCAGAGTTAAATCAATTAATCTAGGTCACTCAGTCATGTGCTTCGCAGCCATTTGTAGTTCAGTCAACTGGCAGTTAGTCGCTTCTATGTCAGTTATCTTTAGGTCAATTTGTCTAGGTCAGTCACCTGTATGCCAGTCAGCGGTAGATCCATCAGTTGCACGGCTGTCAGCTGTAGTTCAGTCAGCAGCAGGTAAGTCAGCTGAAGGCCAGTCAGCTGCAGGTCAGTCAGCTATAGGTCAGACAGCTGTGTGTCAGTCACCTATATGTCACTCAGCTGTAGGTCTGTCAGTTGTAGGTCAGTCAGCTGCATGTCAGTCAGCTGCATGTCAGTCAGCCATAGGTCAGTAAGCTACAGGTCAGTCAGATTAAGGTCAATTCGTCTAGGTCACTCAGTTGTACTGCCAGCCTTTTGCAGCTCAGTCAGCGGTATGTCAGTCAGCAGTTTGCCACTCACTTTTATGTTAGTCAGCTGTAGGTCTGTCAGCTATAGATCAGTCAGATGCATGTCAGTCAGCTGCTGCAGGTCAGTCACTCCTATGTCAGTCAGCTTTAGGTCAATTTGTCTAGGTTAGTTACCTGTATGTCAATCAGTGTTAGATCTGTCAGTTGCATGTCTGTCAGCTGTAGGTCAGTTGTCTGCAGGTCAGTCAGCTGTATGTCATGCAGCTGTATGTCAGTTTTAGTTCATTCAGCTGTAGGTCAGCAAGCTGCAGGTCAGTCAGATTTAGGACAATCCGCATGGTATGTTGCCTGCCTGGTGCCAAGTTGAGGGACATCTCTGACTGGCTTGAAAGGATATTGGAGAGGGAGGGGGAGGATCCAGTTGTTGTGGTCCACGTCGGGACAAATAACATAGGTAAGACTAGGAAAGAGGACCTGTTTGGGGATTATCAGGAAATAGGAACTAAATTAAAGAACAGGTCCTCAAGGGTTATAATCTCCGGATTGCCACCTGAGCCACGTGCAAATTGGCATAGGGACGCGAGAATAAGGGAAGTAAACATGTGGCTAAAGGAGTGGTGTGAGAAAGAGGGGTTCCATTTCATGGGGCACTGGCATCAGTATTGGAACAGGAGGGATCTGTACCGTTGAGAAGGTCTCCACCTGAAATGATCTGGGACCAATGTTTTAGCGAAAAGGGTAAATAGGGTGGTCAACAGGACTTTAAAATAGAAAGTGGGGGGGAAGGGAAGGGTAAAACGCCAAGAAGTATGACTAATGGGAAACAAAGCAGCAGGTTAGCGTTTGGGGAATGGATTCATGGAAAATTATGAAAAAACTGAAAAGAAAGGAGAGCCCAGGAGAGGCTATTAAATTCTCCAGAACACAAAATAGGACAGAGTATTTGGAAAGGGCTAGGAATCTAACTTCAAGCACATCAGATAAAGGGACGACAATGAGAAAGGGGACGGGAAATACAGGACTGAAGGTGTTGTATCTGAATGCACGCAGTATACGAAATAAGGTAAACGAGCTTGTGGTGCAGATTGAAATTGTCAGGTATGATGTGGTGAGCATCACGGAGACATGGCTGCAAGGGGATCAGGACCGGGAGCTAAATATCCACGGATATACAATCCTATCGAAAAGATAGGCAGGTTGGCAGAGGGGGTGGGGTTGTTTTGTTAGTAAGAAATGAAATTAAATCGATAGCAAGAAATGACGTAGGGTCAGATGATGTAGAATCTGTGCGGGTAAAGTTGAGGAACCGCAAAGGTAAAAAATACATAATGGGAGTTATGTACAGGCCTCCAAATAGTAGTCAGGATGTGGGGCACAAGATACACCAGGTGATAGAAAAGGTGTGTAAGAAAATCAAGGTTACAGTGATCATGGGGGATTTCAATATGCAGGTGGGAAAATCAGGTTGGTAGTGGATCCCAAGAAAAGGAATTTGTGGAATGTCTACAAGATGGCATTTTGGATCAGCTTGTGGTGGAGCCCACTAGGGAACAGGCAATTCTAGATTTAGTGATGTGTAATGAGACACATTTGATAAGGGAGCTTAAGGTGAAGGAACCCTGAGGAGGAAGTGACCATAATATGATAGAATTTACCCTGCAATTGGAGAAAAAAAGCTGGAATCAGGAGTAACGGTAGTACAGTTGTATAAAAGTAACTACAGAGGCATGAGGGAGGAACTGGCCAGAATTGACTGGGAGATGAACCTAGCAGGAAAGACAGTGGAACAGCAATGGCAGGAGTTTTTGGGAGTAATTTGGGAGACACAGCAAAAATTCATCCCTAGGAAGAAGAAGCATACTAAAGGGAGGACGAGGCAACCATGGCTGACAAGGGAAGTCAGGGACAGCATAAAAACTAAAGGGAAAGCATACAATGCGGCGAAGAGCAGTGGGAAACCAGGGAATTGGGAAGCCTACAAAGACCAACAGAGGACAACTAAAAAAGAAATAAGGAGGGAGAAGATTAAATATGAGGGTAAATTAGCCAGTAATATAAAAGAAAATTGCAATCGTTTTTTTAGATATATAAAGGGTAAGAGAGAGGCAAAAGTGGACACTGGGCCTCTGGAAAATGATGCTGGAGAAGTAGTAGTGGGAAACAAAGAAATGGCAGAGGAACTGAATCGGTACTTTGCGTCAGTCTTCACGGAGGAAGACACGAGTGACATCCCCAAAGTTCAAGAGAGTCGGGGGGCAGAGGTGAGTATGGTGGCCATTACCAAGGAGAAGGTGCTAGGAAAACTGAAAGGTCTGAAGGTGGATACATCACCTGGACCAGATGGATTACACCCCAGAGTTCTGAAGGAGATAGCTGAAGAGATAGTGGAGGCGTTAGTGGTGATCTTTCAGGAATCACTGGAGTCAGGGAGGGTCCCAGAGGACTGGAAAATCGCTAATGTAACCCCCCTGTTTAAGAAGGGAGTGAGGCAAAAGATGGGAAATTACAGGCCGATTAGCCTGACCATTATTAAGGATGAGATTTCACAATACTTGGAAGTGCAATGTAAAATAGGGCAAAGTTAGTATGGTTTCATCAAGGGGAGGTCATGCCTGACAAATCTGTTAGAATTCTTTGAGGAGTTAACGAGTAGGTTAGACAAAGGAGAGCCAATGGATGTTATCTACTTGGACTTCCAGAAGGCCTTTGACAAGGTGCCACACAGGAGGCTGCTCAATAAGATAAGAGCCCATGGTGTTAGAGGCAAGGTACTAGCATGGATAGAAGATTGGCTGTCTGACAGGAGGCAGAGAGTGGGGATAAGGGGGTCCTTCTCAGGATGGCAGCTGGTGACTAGTGGAGTTCCGCAGGGGTCAGTGTTGGGACCACAACTTTTCACTTTATATATTAATGATCTAGATGAAGGAACTGAGGGCATCCTGGCTAAGTTTTCAGATGATACAAAGATAGGTGGAGGGACAGGTAGTATTGAGGCGGGGAGGCTGCAGAAGGATTTGGACAGGTTAGGAGAATGGGCAAAGAAGTGGCAGATGGAATACAACATGGGGAAGTGTGAGGTCATGCACTTTGGTAGGAAGAATAGAGGCATAGACTATTTTCTAAATGGGGAGAGAATTCAGGAATCTGTAGTGCAAAGGGACTTGGGAGTTCAAGTCCAGGATTCTCTTAAGGTTAACTTGCAGGTTGAGTGGGTAGTTATGAAGGCAAATGCAATGTTGGCATTTATTTCCGGAGGACTAGAAGATAGAAGCAGGGATGTGCTGCTGAGGCTTTATAAGGCTCTGGTCAGACCACATTTAGAATATTGTGAGCAATTTTGGGCCCCGTATCTCAGTAAGGATGTGCTGGCCCTGGAGATGGTCCAGAGGAGGTTCATAAGAATGATCCCAGGAATGAAAGGCTTAACATATGAGGAACGTTTGAGGACTCTGGGTTTATACTCGATGGAGTTTAGAAGGATGAGGGGGGATCTGATTGAAACTTACAGAATACTGAAAGGCCTGGATAGAGTGGACGTGAGGAAGATGTTTCCATTAGTAGGAGAGACTAGGACCCGAGGGCACAGCCTCAGAGTAAAGGGAAGACCTTTTAGAACAGAGATGAGGAGAAACTTCTTTAGCCAGAGAGTGCTGAATCTGTGGAATTCATTGCCACAGAAGGCTGTGGAGGCCAGGTCATTGAGCGTATTTAAGACCGAGATACATAAGTTCTTGATTGGTAAGGGGATCAAAGGTTATGGGGAGAAGGCGGGAGAACGGGGTTGAGAAACTTATCAGCCATGATTGAATGGCGGACCAGACTCGATGGGCAGAATGGTCTAATTTCTGCTCCTTTGTCTTATGGTCTTATGGTCTAATTTGGCTAGGTCTCTCATCTGTACAGTAAGTCATTTGCAACTCAATCAGCAGTAAGTCACTCAGCTGTTTTCCACTCACCTGTATGTCGGTCAGTTGTTTGTCAGTCAGCTGTAGGTTTATCAGCTGTAGGTCAGTCAGATGCATATCTGTCAGCTGCTGCAGGTCATTCACCTCTATGTCAGCCAGCGTTAGATCCGTCAGTTGCACGTCTGTCAGCTGCAGGTCAGTTGCCTGCAGGTCAGTCAGCTGTAGGTCAGTCAGCTGTATGTCAGTCAGCTGTAGGTCAGTAAGCTGCAGGTCAGTCAGATTTAGGTCCTCAGCTGTACGGTCAGTCATTTGCAGCTCAGTCAGCTGTAAGTCAGTCAGCTGTTTGTCATTCAGCTGCAGGTCTGTCAGCCATATGTCCGTCAGATGCATGTCAGTCAGCTGCTGCAGGTCAGTCATTTCTATGTCAGTCAGCTTTAGGTCAATTTGTCTATGTCAGTCACCTGTATGTCAGTCAGTGTTAGATCCGTCAGTTGCAAGTCTGTCAGCTGTTGTCAGTTGTCTGCAAGCCAGTCAGCTGCAGATCAGTCAGCTGTATGTCAGTCATTTGCAGATTCATCAGAAGCAGGTAAGTGCACTGTATGTCTGTTATTGGTAGATCAGTCAGCTACAGGTCATTCAGCTGTAGATCAGTTAGCTACATGTAAGTCAGCTGTTGGTGAGTTAAATGCAGCTGAGTTATCTGTAGGACAGTCAGCTGTTGGACAGTCAGCTGTAGGTCACTGTGCTGTAGGTTATTCAGCTCTGGGTCAGTCAGATGTATGTAAGTAACTGTATGTAAGGCAGCTGTAGATCAGGCAGTTGCAGCTGAGTCAACTGTCAGTCATTCAACTGTATGTCAGTCAGCTGTACATCAGCCAGTTGCCTCACAGTTTTTTGTATTCAGTCAGCTGGATGTCAGTTAGCTGTAGGTTAGTCAGCTGTAGGTCATCAACTGTAGTTCAGTCAGCTGTTTTTAGTCAGCTCTAAGTCAGGCAGCTGCATGTCAGGCAGCCATGTGTCAGGCAGCCACATGTCAGTCAGCTGTAGGTCTGTCACCTGCAGGTCAGTCACATGTAGGTCAAGGAGCTGTTTGTCAGTCAGCTATATCTCAGTCAGCTGCAGGTCAGTCAGCAGCAGGTAAGTCCACTGTATGTCAGTCATCGGTAGGTCAGTCAGCTGCAGGTCAGTCAGCTGTACGTTAGTCAGCAGTAGGTCTGTAAGCTGCAGGGCATTTAGATTTAGGTCAGTTCATCGAGGTCACTCAGCTGAAAGTCACTCATTTGCAGCTCAGGTCAGTGGTAAGTCACTCAGCTGTTTGTCACTCATCTGTATGTCGGTCAGTTGTTCGTCAGCCAGCTGTAGGTCTGTCAGCCATATGTCAGTCTGATGAATGTCAGTCAGCTGCTGCAGTTCAGTCACTCTTATGTCAGTCAGCTTTAGATCAATTTGTAATTTTGTCAATTTGCTAATTAGTAAGTTTGCAGACGACACTAAGGTTGGGGGAGTTGCAGATAGTGAAGAGAATTGTCAAAGGATACAACAGGATATAGATCGGTTGGAGACTTGGGCGGAGAAATGGCAGATGGAGTTTAATCCAGACAAAGGAGAGGTAATGCATTTTGGAAGGTCAAATACAGGTAGGAATTATACAGTAAATGGCAGAACTCTTAAGTGCATCGACGGGCAGAGGGATCTGGGTGTACAGGTACACAGGTCACTGAAAGTGCCAAGCAGGTGGATAAGGTAGTCAGGAAGACATATGACATGCTTGCCTTCATTGGCGGGGGTATTGAGTATAAAAGCTGGGAAGTCATGCTGCAGCTGTACAGAACTTTGGTTAGGCCACACTTGGAATATTGCATGCAATTCTGGTTGCCACATTACCAGAAGTATATGGAGGCATTTGAGAGGGTGCAGAGGAGGTTTACCAGGATGCTGCCTGGTCTGGAGGTTATTAGCTATGAGGAGAGGTTGGATAAACTTGGATTGTTCTCACTAGAGTGACGGAAATTGAGGGGCAACTTGTAGTCACCTGTAGTTCAGTCAGCCATAGGTAAGTCCACTCTAGGTCAGTCAGCGGTAGGTCAGTAAGCTGCAGGTCAGTCAGATTTAGGTCAAGTCATTTAGGTCACTCAGCTATAAGTCATTCAGCTGTTTGTCACTCATTTGTATGTCACTCAGGTGTTTGTCAGTCAGCAGTAGGTCAGCCAGTTGTAGGTCAATCAGCTGCAGATCAGTCAGCTTTAGGCGACTCACCTGTATTCAGTTAGCTGTAGATCAGTCAGTTGTAGTTCCGTCAGTTGTAGTTCAGTCAGCTGTTGTTCAGTCAGCTGAAGGCCAATCAGCTGCAGGTCAGTCAGCTATAGGTCAGAGAGTTGTATGTCAGTCAGCTATATGTCACTCAGCTCTAGGTCTGTCAGTTGTAGGTCAAGTCAGCCGCATGTCAGTCAGCCGCAGGTCATTCAGCCACAGGTCAGTCAGTTGTATGCCAGTCAGCTGTAGGTCAGTAAGCTGCAGGTCAGCCAGATTTAGGTCAATTCATCTAGGTCATACAGCTATACTGTCAGTTATTTGCAGCTCAGTCTGCGGTAAGTCAGTCAGCAGTTTGCCACTCACCTGTATCTCAATCCATTGTAGGTCATTCAGCTGTAGGTCAGTCAGCTGTACGCCAATCATCTACAAGTCAGTCAGCTGTATGTCAGTCAGTTGCAGGTTCATCAGCAGCAGGTAAGTCCACTGTATGTCCGTCAGTGGTAGGTCAGTCAGCTGCAGGTCAGTCAGCAGTAGGTCAGTATTGCAGGTCAGTCAGATTTACGTCAATTCGTCCAGTTCACTCATCTGTAAGTCAGTCCTTTGCAGCTTAGTCAGCTTTTTGTCAGTCAGCTGCATGTCTGTCAACCATAGGCCAGTCAAATGCATGTCAGTCAGATGTAGGCCAGTCTGCTGCAGGTCAGTGAGCTGTCGGTCAGTCAGCTGCAGGTGAGTCAGCAGCAAGAAAGTCAGCTGCAGCAGTCAGTCAGATTTAGGTCAAGTCATCTAGCTCACTAAACTGTACATAAGTCAGCTGTTTGTCAGGCAGCTATTTGCAAGTCAGCTGTAGGGCATTCAACTCTATGTCAGTCAGCTGCAGGTCAGCTAGTTGCCTCACAGTGATCTGCATTCAGTCAGCTGTATGTCAGTCAGCTCTAGATCAGTCAGCTGTATGTGATGATCTGGAGCTCAGTCAACTGTTTATCTGGCAGCTGCATGTCAGGCAGCTGCATGTCAGGCAGGTATATATCAGTAAGCTGTAGATCAGTCATCCATAGGTCATGGAGCTGTATGCCAATGAGCTATAGGTCAGTCATACGTAGGTCACTCATCTGTAGGTCAGTCAGTTGTAGGTCAGTCAACTGTATGCCAGTCAGCTGCATGTCGGCCAGCTGTATGTCAGTCAGCTGCAGGTCAGTCAACTCTAGGTCCGTTAGCTGCAGGTCATTCAGCTTCAGGTCAGTCAGCTGTAGATCAGTCAGCTCTGGGTCAGTCAGATCTATGAAAGGCAGCAGTATATCAGGCAGTTGCAGCTCAGTCAGCTGCCGATCAGTCAACTGTCGATCAGTCAGCTGTCGATCAGTCAGCCGTATGTCAGTTAGCTGTAGGTCATTCAGCTGTAGGTCATCAACTGTAGTTCAGTGAGCTTTTTTTTAGTGAGTTCTAGGTCAGGTAGCTGCATGTCAGGAAGCCCCACGTCAGTCAGCCGTATGTCAGGCAGCTGTAGGTCTGTTACCTGTATGCCAGTCAGCTGTAGGTCAGTTGTCTGTAGGTCAGGGAGCTGTATGTCAGTTAGCTGTATGCCAGTCATGTGAAGGTCAGTCAGCTGTAGGTCTGTCAGCTGCAAATCACTCAGCTGTATGTCAGTCAGCTGCAAGTCAGTCAGCTGTTTTTTAGACAGCAGCAAGAAAGTCCACAGTATCTCAGTCATCGGTAGGTCAGACAGCTGCAGGTCAGTCAGCAGTATGTCAGTCATCAGTAGGTCAGTAAGCTGCAGGTCAGTCAGATTTAGGACAATTCGTCTGGATCACTCAGCCAAAAGTCAGTCATTTGCAGCTCAGTCAGCGATAAGTCACTCAGCTGTTTGTCATTCATCTGTTTATCAATCAGCTATTGGTCTGTCAGCCATAGGTCAGTCTGATGCATGTCAGTCAGCTGCTGCAGTTCAGTCACTTCTATGTCAGTCAGCTTTAGGTCAATTTGTCTTGGTCAGTCACCTGCATGTCAGTCAGCAGTAGATCCATCAGTTGCATGTCTGTCAGCTGTAGGTCAGTTGTTTGCAGGTCAGTCAGCTGTATGCTAATCAACTGTAGTTCAGTCAGCCACAGTTAAGTCCACTGTAGGTCAGTTAGCTGCAGGTCAGTCAGCTGTTTGATGGTCAGCAGTATGTCAGTAAACTGCAGGTCAGTCAGATTTAGGTCAAGTTGTCTAGGTCACTCAGCTGTAAGTCAGTCATTTACAGCTCATTCAGCTGTTTGTTATTCATATGCAATATCACTCAGGTGTTTGTCAGTCAGCAGTAGGTCAGCCAGCTGTAGGTCAATCAGCTGCAGATTAGTCAATTGCAGTTCAGTCAGTTGCAGTTCAGTCAGTTGTAGTTCAGTCAGCTGTTGTTCAGTCAGCTGAAGGCCAGTCAGCTGCAGGTCAGTCAGCTATAGGTCAATCAGCTGTATGAAATTCAGCTGTATGTCAGTAAGCTGCAGGTCAGATTTAGGTTAATTTTGTCTATGTCCCTCAGCTGTAAGTCAGTCATATGCAGCTCAGTCAGCTGCAAGTCAGTCACTTCTATGCCAGTCAGCTTTAGGTCAATTTATCCAGGTCAGTCACTTGTATGTCAGTCAGCAGTAGATCCATCAGTTGCATGTCTATCAGCAGTAGGTCAGGCAGCTGCAGGTCAGTCAGCAGTAGGTCATTAAGTCACTGGTCAGTCAATTTAGGTCAGTTCATCTAGGTCACTCAGCTGTAAGTCAGTTATTTGCAGCTCAGTCAGCTGTAAGTCAGTCAGCTGTCGTTCAGTCTGCTGTATGTCCATCAGCTGTCGTTCAGTCTGCTGTATGTCCATCAGCTGTCGTTCAGTCTGCTGTATGTCCATCAGCTGTCATTCAGCCTGCTGTATGTCCCTCAGCTGTCGTTCAGTCTGCTGTATGTCCATCAGCTGTCGTTCAGTCTGCTGTATGTCCATCAGCTGTCATTCAGCCTGCTGTATGTCCCTCAGCTGTCGTTCAGTCTGCTGTATGTCCATCAGCTGTCGTTCAGTCTGCGGTATGTCCATCAGTTGCAGGTCAGTCTATTGTAGGTCAGTTGGATCTATGTCTGTCAGCTGTAGGTCAGTCTGTTGTAGGTCAGTCGGATCTATGTCTGTCAACTATAGGTCAGTCAGCTGTCAGTCAGTCAGCTGTTGATCAGGCAGCAGCAGGTGAGGCTGCTACAGGTCAACCATCTGTATGTCAGTCTTCTGTAGGTTACTCTGCCTAGGTCAGTCAGCTGTATGTCAATAAGCTGCAAGTCAGTAAGCTGCAGGCCAGTCAGCTGCAGCTCAGACAACTGTACGTCAGCCAGCTGTATGTCAGTCAGCTGCAAGTCAATCAAAAGTAGATCAGTCTGCCTAGGGCAGCCAGCTGTATGTGTCAGTCCACTGCAGGTCAGTCAGTTGCAGCTCAGTCAACTGTATGTTAGCCATCTGTTTGTCAGTCAGCTGTAGTTTACTCCACCTAGGTCAGTCAGTTGTATGTCAGTTTGCTGCAGGTCAGTCAGATGCACGGCCGTCGCCTGTTGGTCAGTCAGCTGTATGTCAGTCCACTGCAGGTCAGTCAGTTGCAGCTCAGTCAACTGTAGTCAGTCAGCTGTAGGTCAGTCAACACATACATGATGGGCTGAATGGCCTCCTTTTTTGCTGAATTATTCTATCATTCTAATACCTGTGCTCCAGTCCCATTGCAGAACACCAGAGAATTGATCAATGGACCTGATGCTTGTTGCAATCTGCTCGATGGCCTTGTTTAACACTGTAATGTATATTTTGGACTGTTTTTTTGACAGTGTGCTGAAACAGGGAGTTTCTGGATTAACACAGAGGAGACTGCACCTATAAACCATTTAGCTGTCCTGTTCGTATCTGTATTGGTCTTCCTGGCATTGCAAGCTTTTCAGCAAATTTCACCATCCTCAGAATCCCACAGAGATCAGTAACTGTGTAGTGTGGGTGTCTGATTGTAAAACTCCCACAACTTTAATTAAAAAGGGATTCTCTCTGTGTCTTGCAATAATCCTGGGCCACCACCTCATTATTGAATCAGCTGGTCCCGTCTGGTAGAAAAGACTCTATAAGCTAGAGTGAAACCTCATTGCGCTCAACAGAATTGAGTGGAGAATGCAGTCCATTCTGCCCACTGCTCAATGTTGTGTGAACCACGTAAACAGCCTAGTCATCTCACTCTATCAGCATACCTACATGAGTCAGAGGTATCACTAGCAAACACTGTCCTAATTGAAGGGAAACTGTAATCCACAGTAGCAAATTAATGTCCCCCATTCCTCTCAAATGTCCTGGCTGATTCTGGGATACATGGCCTCAGCCACAATCCCTCCCATCCAATCCCCAGACTCTCTCCATTGCTTACAAAAGGGGCAGTTCTTTTGCCTGTCGAGTGCAGGAATTCCATGGGCAGTGCAATGTGATGAGACATCTGCGAACAACAGTGGCCCAGGTAAGCGGACCCACATTTTAATGCATGGCGTGAGGCGGGGCAGAGTGGGGGGTTGGAGGAGAACATGTGTCATTTCCACTATTTTGTGCATAGAGACACAAGTGAGCCTTCAGTACTGATGGGGGCATGTGACTCAGACACTGCAGCACTCCCTCAGTACTGACCCTCCAACAGAGCAGCACTCCCTCAGTACTGACCCTCAACAGAGCAGCACTCCCTCAGTACTGACCCTCTGACAGTCCAGCACTCCCTCAGTACTGACCCTCCGACAGTGCAGCACTCCCTCAGTACTGACCCTCTGACAGTACAGCACTCCCTCAATACTGACCCTCTGACAATCCAGCACTCCCTCAGTACTGACCCTCTGACAGTGCAGCACTCCCTCAGTACTAACCCTCTGACAGTGTAGCACTCCCTCAGTACTGACCCTCCGACAGTCCAGCACTCCCTCAGTACTGACCCTCCAACAGAGCAGCACTCCCTCAGTACTGTCCCTCCAACAGTGTAGCACTCCCTCAGTACTGACCCTCTGACAATCCAGCACTTCCTCAGCACTGACCCTCCGACAGTGCAGCACTCCCTCAGTATTGACCATCTGACGGTGCAGCACTCCCTCAGTAATGACCCTTCAACAGTGCAGCAACCTTGATGTTCAACGGCCTTTTGATGTTCAATGGATAATAAATGCTGGCCTTGTGAGCTCACATCTGAGGAATGAATTTGGCATGTTAATAGATTGTGTTGAGAATGTCTCTGGAGTGGGCTTTGAAATAATGATTTTGTGACTCAGAGGGAGAGCTGCTGTGCCAGGCTGACTGCCTTGCTGAGCACACCTTCACCCAGGCTCACAGCAAACCCAACCTCTCCTGGAATATTTACAGCAGACACTTGCATCTAGTCTCTATTAAATGACTCATTCCAATAAGAACAGAAAATGCTGGAAGTACTCAGCAGGTCAGGCGGCATCTGTGGAAGGAGAACCAGAGTTAGGGTCCCATCGTTTGCACCCCGCATCGCTTGGGGGTTGTACTTATCCCAGGCATGGACAATGACATAATCAGTGCCAAGACTTGAACGGAGGATGGTTCTTTGCCATCTTGTGATGACTGCCTGTGCTTCTGTCAATGAGTCCATGTTCAGTGCACTTGGTGAGGAGGAGGAGGCCATTGACGTCTCCTCTGATGCCTCCCCACTCCTTCTTGATGCCCTTAGTTACGTCCAATGTTAGCATTAAAATCTCCCAGCAGAATCGATTAGTCCTGTTTTGGGATAGCAGCCAGCACAGAATCCACGTCTGTGCTTTGTTTTTGTGCTAGAATTCAGTGTGGGAGCATAAGTGATATATTTCCAAGTCAGGATGGTGAGTGGTTTGGAGGGGAACTTCCAGGCGGTGGTGTCCCATCTGTCTGCTGCCCTTGTCCTTCTAGATGGTAGCATTTGTGGGTTTTGAACGTGCTGTCTTAGGAGCCTTGGTGAATTCCTGCAGTGCATCTTGTAGGTGGTACACACTGCAGCTATTGTGCGTTGGTGGTGTAGGGAATGAATGTTGAAGGTCTCTGTGGGTTAGTGGGGGTTGGGAATCAGGGTGACTCCCTAGTGGAGTGGCAGCATCCTGGTGCTGCGGTAGGGTATAAAAGCTCTAAGTTTGCAGCCTGTAGACCAAGGGGTTCATGGAAATTCCTGGACCCCAGTCAGTCCTTCACAGAGTGGGAGAAAGTTCAATTGTCTTCCTGCAGTTCCCAGGTAAAGTTCCCATGTCTCCTCACATTGTGATCTTCCTCTGTTACCTCTTTGGATGTGCGTCATTGCTTTATTTGCCACCCTCCAGAAGGCAACTCATAGAATTAAGTAATCACACAGCTCAGCCCATCCTGCCTGTACCGGCTCACTAGTGGAGCTATCCAATTATAGCCAGGCCCTGCTCTTTCCACAGGGCCCTGTAAGTTTTCATGTTCCAGTATTTACCCAACACCCTTTAGAAAGTTCCTTTTGAATCTGCTTCCACCGACATTTCAGGCAGCCTGTTCCAGATCACAACAGCTCGAGGTGTAAATAAATGTTTCTTCACCTCCCACTCTTCTACCGATTCTCTTCAATCTATGTCGCTCTGGTTACCGACCCTCCTGGAAACAGTTTCCCTTTATTTACTCCATTAAAAAGCTTCACGGTTCTGAACACTTTACGTTAAATCTCCCCTTAACCTTCCTGTTCTCTGGAGATCAATCAGAGCTGTTAGTATCTAATCGGTTCTGTTTGAGGGATGGTAATTAGCCAGTAGTTTATGGTTGGAAGGTGAACAAGTGCTGATTGGCTAATTATCCTCAGATGTGTATATAAAGAAGAGTCAGGTCGCTGCTGTCAGAGTGGAGAAGTCAGCTCCATGATGAGCAAAGCATCCAAGTCTCAGTATCTTCACAGCCTGGCTTGGGTTTTCTCTGACATTTGTTAGATGAGAATGGTTGCCTGAAAGTGAAGATTAAAGACTAGGATTTACTTCCAGACAGGAGGTTAGAATTGGAGTTAATTCGTTTTTGAGAGAAGACTGTAATTGGAGACTCTTTGAAGGAAGATTGCAGAAACCAGGTATAAGGTGGCAGGGAATGAGTTTCCAGCACTGTTCTGTGAAACAGAACCTTACGATCAATGGAAAAATATAGTCGATGTATGGTTTATGCCTCTACTGAAAAGAAAAGCAAGAGATGGCTCTGGCACTTTCACTTCCTGCCAGGAACAAGATCAGCTGCAAAGTGTTCCTGCAACTAGACGCTCAGGAACGGGACAATGGAGAAGGTTTGGACATTCTCATGAGTTTCATGGATAACGTTTATATGACAGGTGACTTTCTGAATGTCTATGAGGCTTAGTTGGACTTCGATACATTTAGAAAAATGGATGATTCTTCCAGAGAAGAATATATCATGGAGTTTAACCAACTATATACAAGAATCCAACGATTCCACTTGGAAATTCCTAAATCAGTCCTTATCTTTGAATTATTGGACTGTGCTAGGATATTTAACCTGGATAGACTCTTGGTTTTAACCGGAGTTAGATTCAAAGAGAGAGAAACATTTTTGGATCAAATGTTTGAAGCCTTATAAAAATTTCTGGGAAAGCATTCATTTCCAGCCAGATTGCTGGTGCAAGTGGCCTCTTCAGCAGTGACAGCAAAGATGGAGGATACAATGTGTTGCAGTATTTCAGGCATGTTCAAATATAGGGCCCAAAAATGGCAACAAAAAGTATGAGGACAGAGACACTTTTGGGAGCTATAACAGGCGACGGGGGATGGGTAATTATGGAAAGAGGATGAACCCCAGAATTCACCGAGTGGTGGTCAACAGGTGCTTCAGCTATGACTGTAAGTATCATTGCGTTGAATTGCTCACTAATGAAAAACAGGGTTTTTGAGGCAGCACATGACAAGGAAGGTGAGGAGGGCAATACCGGCCAATCAGAAGGAATCATATTGGTCACCAGAAGCTTCAGTCTGGTAGGGGGAGGTGGTGGCAGAGTGGTATTGTCACTGGAACTAGCAATCCAGAGACCCAAAGTAATGCTTTAGGACACCTGGGTTCAAATGAGATGGACCGTGAGGGGGAGAGTGTGAAAGGGGCAGAGGGTGAGAGCAAGAGTAGGGGGGCAGGAGAGGGAATGACCAAAGCAGCAGTGGGTTTAAAGAAACAGACTGACATGTGCTATTCCAACCTGGTTCTTGGGACATGCAGAATAACTGTGTTCAAACAGAAATGGAGGAAGCACTGTTCAGGCAAGTTCTGTAATTTACAAACCAAATTAAAATGTGCTAGCAGCATGTTAATAAATATACATGTTCAAAGTAAGGTTAAAACATTCCTCTATGATTTTTCTCCTGGCATTTAATGTTTACTTGAAGTCCCAGAGATTGTTTTTCTAGTTACCCAGGATTTCCTGGACTCCACACAGTTTAAAAACAATCTGCATTTACATAGCCCCAAAAGGTGACAAAATGTCCCATGGGCTTCACATGCATTATGGCCTGAATCTTCCCCTCGTTGGGCATATGCGATTGGCTCAGAAACAGGCCCCCATCCGGGATCAGCCCCCGACCAATTAATGGCCAGTCAGTGTGAACCATGCACTGAATTGCTCAGCGCTGCCAGGGTGGGGGGGGCAGGATGAGGGTAGGTGTGGGTGAGCGCTGTGAGAGAGCTCCCTGAATCCAGACAGCTGCCTCAGGGAGCTGCAGACCTGCAAATGATGAAATAAAGGTGTAAAATGCTGCAAAAAAAAAAGTCCACGCATCACAAACAATCACCCAAAAGCAGACCTCAGAAGAATGCTGTCCCCAGATATTTCCGTTTATTTTATTTCCTAAAGGAGATTTCATCTCGCCCTTGTATGAGGTTTCATGGGCAGAATCTTCGGGTCGGCGAGCAGGGGCGGGTCCCACTCGCTGACATGTGAAATGACACATGGTAACGCCGGGCGTGCGTCTCAACCTCACCGCGCATCATTCAGACCCTCAGTCCGGCAGGTGGGCACCGGAGTCAGCTGCGCACCCGCCGAGCTGTCAAAGGCCTGTTCAGTCCATTAATAATCTAATTGAAGTGATTGTCAGGGCTGCCTGTCCGGCCTTAAGGTTGTCGTGCTGGTGAAGAGCCCAGGCGGCCTTCGCATTTCTCATCAAACCTCATCCGCGGGCGGGATGAGGATTCATGAATGACTTTAATAAACATTTTCAAAAAAATTCATTGACACTGTCACATGAGGGGACATGTCTCAAATTTTTTTTTCCCCTTTATTTATTTATATTTTCAAATATCAAACTAATCTCCCTGAGGCAGCTCCGTGCCTCAGGGGGAATTCTGAGCTCTTTTGCGTGCAAGCACGAAAGAGCGCAGGCCCTGACTCTCCCTCCTCCCCCTGCCTGCACAGGGTGCGCTCAGAGATTCTGGGGGTGCCTCATGCTGGGTGGACCTTAATTGACCCACCCACATAAAATGGCGGTGCGCAGCCAATCACGGTCGGCGATCGGCTGCGTGCCCACCCGCGCCCGCTCCCAACCAACCCCCCGTCCGATGAGGAGAAAATTCTCCCCCTTGAAAATTGTAACGGCCGCTTGGCTGATTGGTCATC
This sequence comes from Carcharodon carcharias, assembly GCF_017639515.1. Lineage (NCBI taxonomy): Eukaryota > Metazoa > Chordata > Chondrichthyes > Lamniformes > Lamnidae > Carcharodon > Carcharodon carcharias. The sequence continues at coordinate 38,240,055 of NC_054482.1, read as the reverse complement.
CACCAATGGTAGGGTTGGACAGGCCATGAAAAATCAGAGACAAAGTGCACTGTTTGGGCTTAATGGCCCTCTTAATTGTTGGCGGGCATACCTCCGACTTTTGTGCGCCCCCCCCGAGCAAAATAGCATGCGAGTGCGCGATGACGTTGGAATGCTCGCCTGACGTCATCCTGAGCAACTTTATGCCCGATTGGGTCTGCTTGCAAAAGGGTGTAAAATTCTGCCCCGTGAAGTGAAATCAGACTCTGATCAACATGAGGAGTTATTAACACAAGATCCAAATACTGCAGATGTTAGAAACTTGAAATAACAACTGAAAGTGGTGGAAATGCTCAAAGTCAGACAGCATCTGTGGAAAGAGAAACAGAGGCCTGAATTTTTACCGCGCCGTTCAAGCTCAGCGGGAGCGGGTGGAGGCAGTCGCCTGCAATCAGCTCCGCACCGCCATTTTACGCAGGAAGGCCAATAAAGGCCCATCCAGTGTGCAAGGTGAGAGGTAGTGTAGCGCTACCTGTGCGGGTAGGGGGAGGAGGGAGAGTCAGGACCAGCGCTCCTTGACCAGTACGTGCTAACGAGAGCTTCAAACTCCCTGAGGCATGGAGCATGGAGCTGCCTCAGGGGGATTGAAGTGCTTTTGAAAAAAGTAAATAAATGTAATGAAACATGTCCCGTCATGTGACTGTGTCATGTGAGATAAGATATGTTTTAATTTTTCAGAAAAACTTTTTATTTCAGTCGTAAAAGCTTATCCTGCTCGTGGATGAGGTTTCCTAAAAATTGTAAAGGCTGCTTGGTTTTTTCACCTGCCCGCCAACCGGGCAGCGTAAACTTGAATTTTGTTACCTAGTTAATGGCTTTAATAAGCCTTTCAATTATCAGCGGGCGCATGGCTGACTCCAGCACAGACCCGCCCAAAGAAACATCGCGATGATGTCAGGACGCACGCCCAATGTCATCACGTGTCATTTCAGCTCCTGGCATGTCGGACCCGCCCCCGCATGCCGACTGTAAAACCCTGGCCAGAGTTAACGTTCCAGGTTGTTCAAAGTTAGTAAGACAGGTGACCAAAAGCTTGATCAAAGGGATAAGCACAAGGAGTGTCTTAAAGGAAGCAAGTGAGGTAGAGAGATCAGGGAGGTTTAGGGAGGGAATTCCAGAGCTTAAGGCCCAGGCAGCTGAAGGTACGGCTGACAATTATAAAAGTTATAAATTTTGGAAACGTAGAAGAGGCTGGGATTAGAGGAGCACAGATATCCCGGAGAGTTGTGGGGCTCGAGGAAATAACATAGATGGAGAGGGATTTGAAAACATGGATGAGAATTTTAAAATTAGGATGTTGCTTGACTGGGAGCCAGTGTAAGTCAGTGAGCACAAGGGTTAACAGGGGAACCGTACATGACTTGATGAGAATTAGGACACAGGGAGCAGAGTTTTAGATGTTTTGAGGGTATGCACTAAAACAGTTGAGTGCCCAGGTAAAAACAGGCAGAGTTGAATATTTTAGCTGACAGTCTGTGGGATGAATGGCAGTCGGCCTGCTTGCTGACTCAGTGTACCCACGCATAGTCGCATCGCTAACCTATGGGAGGTCAGCACTTGGGTCAGCTTTTAATGAGCTGAAAAGCACTGTGCTGGAGCTCACAGACTGGCAGCTGGTGGGTTGGTTTTTGCGGCTTTGAAAAAAAGTTAGCGTGGGAAAAATTATGTATTTCCCACTCTCATCTCTCACACAGAGACCAAACCCCAGCTCAAGTAGGTATCATATCTCCTACAGGAATATAGGCAGGTCACTCCGTCTCTCTAATGAGCTGATTGTATTTAAATTCCTTGTCATTGTTACTGTCTGGCTGACTGCATTTCTTCACAGGGCAGGCACTGAGCACTCTGTGTGGAGTAGAAGATGCAATCATTGATGTTAACCTGCTCAGTGCCCAATCTGAATAAACCATTTGCAATGGGGGAACTGCTGAGGGTTTCAAACATAATTCTTTGTGGTGACTTGTTCGGTCAATTGTCAGATCAAAGCATTGACCTTCAGGGTTCAAGCATCGGATGACACCATTTAGATACTATCATAATTTAATCTCTAGAGTATTCAGCAGCTGGCATTGATAATATCTCCAGTGATAATATACCCATGATAATATCTCTCATATTAATATCCCAGTGATAATATCCCAGAGATAATATCCCCATGATATCATTCCCTGTGATAATATCCCCATGATAATATCCCATAATTATATCTCCTGTGATAATATCCCCATGATAATATCCCCCTTGATAATATCCCCATGATAATATCCTCCATGATAATATCCCCATGATAATATTCCCATGATAATATTCCCTTTGATAACATTGCCTGTGATGGTATCCCCGTGATGGTATCCCCGTAATGGTATCTCCTGTGATAACAACCCTGTGATAATATCCCGTGACAATAACCCCCAGTGATAATATCCCCTGTGATAATATCACCAGTGATAATATCCCCAGGATGATTTTCCAAATGATAATGTCCCCTGATATAATATCCCCATGATTATAACCCTGTGATAATATCTCCATGATAATGTTGCCCATGATATCCTCGTGATAATATCCCAATGATAATATCCCCAATGGTAATATCCCCGTAATAATATCTCCTGTTATAGTATCCTCCATGATAATATTGCAGTAATAACTTCCCAGTATATCCCCATATAATATCCCCGTGACAATAACCCCAATGATAATATCCCCTGTGATAATATCTCCATGATATCATCTCCTGTGATTATATCCCCGTGATTATATCCCCATGATAATATCCCCGTAATTATATCCCTTGTGTTAATATCCACACGATAATATCTCCATTAAAACATCCTCCATGATAATATACCCTGCAATAATATCCTCGTGTTAATATTCCCAGTGATGATATCCCCCGTGATGATATCCCCCATGATGATATCCCCGTGATGATATCCCCGTGATGATATCCCCGTGATGATATAATATCCCCATGATAATATCCCCAGTGATAATATCCCCATGATATCATCCCCCGTGATGATGTCCCCGTGATGAAGTCCCCGTGATGATATCCCCCGTGATGATATCCCCCGTGATGATGTCCCCATGATGATATCCCCCGTGATGATGTCCCCCGTGATGATGTCCCCCGTGATGATGTCCCCCGTGATGATATCCCCCATGATGATATTTCCAGTGATGATATCACCCGTGATGATAGCCCCCATGACTATATCCCAGTGAAAATATCCCCATGATATCATCCCCTGTGATTATATTCCTGTGATAATATCCCTGTAATTATAACCCCATGATAATATCCCCTGTGATAATATCCCCAGTGATAATATCCCCATGATATCATCCCCCGTGATGATATCCCCCATGATAATATCCCCCGTGATGATATCCCCGTGATACTATCCCTGTGATGATATGTCCCATGGTGATATCCCCCATGATGATATCCCCATGATGATAACCCCCATGACAATAACCCCCATGACAATAACCCCCATGACAATAACCCCCATGATAACATCCTCCATGATAACATCCTCCATGATAACATCCTCCATGATTATATCCCCATGATACCATCCCTGTGATACTATCCCTGTCATAATATACCCATGTTACTATCCCCAGGATGGTTTTCCAAATGATAATGTCCCCTGCTATAATATCACCAAGATTATATCCCTGTGGTAATTTCACCAGTGGTAATATCCCCTGTGCTAATATCTCCATGATAATGTTGTCCGTGATGATATCCCCGTGATAAGATCGCCATGATAATATCCCGAATGGTACCATCCCCGTAATAATAATATCTGCTGTTATAATATCCTCCATGATAATATTGCTGTAATAACTTCCCAGTATATCCCCGTATAATATCCCCGTGACAATAACCCCCATGATAATATCCCCAGTGATAATATCCCAATGATATCATCCCCTGTGATTATATCCCTGTGATAATATCCCTGTAATTATAACCCCATGATAATATCCCTGTGATAATATCCCCATGATCATATCCCCATGATAACATCCTCCGTGATAATATCCCCTGTGATAATATCCTCATGATAATATTCCCTGTGATAAGATCCCCTGTGATAAGATCCCCTGTGATGATATACCCCGTGTTGATATACCCCGTGTTGATATACCCCCTGTTTACATACCCCGTGTTGATATCCCCGTAATGATATCCCCTGATGATATCCCCGCGATGCTATCCCCCATGATGATATCCCCCATGATGATATCCCCCGTGATGATATCCCCCATGACAATAACCCCCATGATAATATTCCCAATGGTAATATACCCATTATAATATATGCTGTTATAAAATCCTCCATGATAATATTGCTGTAATAACTTCCTAGTAATAATATTGCAGTGACAATGTTCCTTGTGATAATATACCCCATGATAATGTCCCTGTGATAATATCCCTGTAATAATATCCCCACAATAATATCGCCCGTGATAATATCCCCATGTTTATACCCCTGTAATAATATCCCCGTGATAATATCCCTGTGATAATACCCCCAATGATAATAACCCCATGATAATATCTCTCATGACAATATCCCTGTGATAATATCCCCGTGATAATATCCCCATGATAATACCTCTCATGATAATATCCCCATGATAATATTGCCCTGATAATATCCCCCATGACAACATCCCTATTACAATATTCCCGTAATAATATCCCCTGTGATAATATCACCCATGATATCACTATGATAATATATCCTGTGATAATATTCCCTGTGATAATGTTCCCTGTGATAATATTCCCGTGGTGATATTCCCATGGTGATATTCCCATGATAATATCCCCTGTGATGATATCCCCTGTGATGACATCCCCCGTGATGACATCCCCCGTGATGACATCCCCCGTGATGACATCCCCCGTGATGACAGCCCCGTGATGATATCCCTGTGATAATATCCCTGTAATAATATCCTCACGATAATATCCCCCTTGATAATATCCCCATGATAATATCCCCCATGATAATTTTCCCATGGTAATATTCCCTGTGGTAATATTCCCTGTGATAATATCCCCATGATAATATCAACGTGATAACATCCCCTGAGATAATATCCCCAAGATCATATCCCCTGTGATAATATCCCTGTAATAATATCCCCACGATAATATCCCCCTTGATAATATCCCCATGATAATATCCCCCATGATAATTTTCCCATGATAATATCCCCTGTGGTAATATTCCCTGTGATAATATCCCCTGTGATAATATCCCTGTGTTAATACCCCCCATGATAATACCACCCATGACAATATCCCCTGTGATAATATCCCCTGCGATAATATTCCCATGATAATATTCCCATTATATTATCCCCACTGATAATACCACCCATGATAATACCCCCTGTGATAATATCCCCTGTGATAATATTCCATGATAATATTCCCGTGATAGCATCCCCTGTGCTGATAACCCCGTGATGATATCCCCATGATAACCACCCTGTGATAACCTCCCTGTGATAACCTACCTGTGATGATATCCCCATGATGATATCCCTGTGACGGTATCCCCGTGATGATATCCCCATGACGGAACCCCGTGATGGTATCCCCGTGATGGTATCCCCATGATGACATCCCCGTGACGACATCCCCGTGACGACATCCCCGTGACGACATTTCCGTGACGACATCCCCGTGACGATATCCCCGTGATGATATCCCTGTGATAATATCCCCTGTGATAATATCCCCTGTGATAACACCCCTGTGATAATATTCCCATGTTAATATCTCCAGGATGATTTTCCAAATGATAATGTACCCTGCTATAATATCCTTGTGATTATATCCCTGTGATTATATCCCTGTGTTTTTATATCCCTGTGATTATATCTGCCGTGATAAGTTCCCCTGTGATAATATTTCCGTGATAATGTTGCCTATGATGATATCCCCATGATAATATCCCCACGATGACTTCCCCAATTGGTAGTATCCCCATTATAATATCTCCTGTTATAATATCCTCCATAATAATATCGCTGTAATAACTTCCCAGTGATATTATTGTGGTGACAATATTCCTTGTGATAATATACCCCATGATAATGTCCCTATGATAATATCCCTGTAATAATATCCCCACGATAATATCCCCCTTGATAATATCCCCATGATAATATCCCCTATGATAATTTTACCATGATAATATCCCCCATGATATTATCCCCTGTGATAATATCCCCTGCGATAATATCCCTATGATAACTCACCCCATGATAATACCGTCCATGACAATATCCCCTGTGATAATATCCCCTGCAATAATATTCCCATGATAATATTCTCATTATATTATCCCCTTAATAATACCATCCATGATAATACCGCCCATGATAATACCCCCTGTGATAATATCTGCAGTGATAATATCCGCAGTGATAATATCCCCAGTGATAATATCCCCATGATGATATCCCCATGATAATATTCCCATGACAATAACCCCCATGATATCATCCCCCATGATAATATCCCCATGAGGATATCCCCCATGATGATATCCCCAATAATAATATCCCCATGACAATAACTCCCATGATGATATCCCCAGTGATAATATCCCTAGTGATAATATCCCCATGATAATATCCCCATGATAATATCCCCATGATAATATCTCTGTGATAATATCATTGTGAGGATATTCTGCTGTGATAATATTCCCATGTTGATATCTCCAGGATGATTTTCCAAATGATAATGTCCCCTGCTATAATATCCCTGTGATTATATCCCTGTGATTATATCCCTGTGATTATATCCCTGTGATTGAATCCCTGTGATTAAATACCTGTGATTAAATCCCTGTGATAATATCCACTGTGATAATATCCCCTGTGATAATATCTCCATGATTATGTTGCCTGTGATGATATCCCCATGATAATATCCCCACAATGACTTCCCCAATGGTAGTATCCCCATTATAATATCTCCTGTTATAATATCCTCCATGATAATATTGCTGTAATAACTTCCCAGTGATATTATTGTGGTGACAATATTCCTTGTGATAATATACCCCATGATAATGTCCCTGTGATAATATCCTTGTAATAATATCCCCATGATAATATCCCCGTGATAATTTCCCATAATATTATCCCCGTGATATTATCCCTTGTGATAATATCCCCTGTGATAATATCCCTGTGATAATATCCCTGTGATAACACCCCCCATGATAATACTGCCCATGACAATATCCCCTGTGATAATATCCCCTGCGATAATATCCCTGTAATAATATCCCCACGATAATATCCCCCTTGATAATATCCCCATGATAATATCCCCCATGATAATTTTCCCATGATAATATCCCCTGTGGTAATATTCCCTGTGATAATATCCCCTGTGATAATATCCCTGTGTTAACACCCCCCATGATAATACCACCCATGAAAATATCCCCTGTGATAATATCCCCTGCGATAATATTCCCATGATAATATTCCCATTATATTATCCCCACTGATAATACCACCCATGATAATACCCCCTGTGATAATATCCCCTGTGATAATATTCCATGATAATATTCCCGTGATAGCATCCCCTGTGCTGATAACCCCGTGATGATATCCCCATGATAACCGCCCTGTGATAACCTCCCTGTGATAACCAACCTGTGATGATATCCCCATGATGATATCCCTGTGACGGTATCCCCGTGATGGTATCCCCATGACGGAACCCCGTGATGGTATCCCCGTGATGGTATCCCCGTGATGGTATCCCCGTGATGACATCATCGTGACGACATCCCCGTGACGACATCCCCGTGACGACATCCCCGTGACAATATCCCCGTGATGATATCCCTGTGATAATATCCCCTGTGATAATATCCCCTGTGATAACACCCCTGTGATAATATTCCCATGTTAATATCTCCAGGATGATTTTCCAAATGATAATGTACCCTGTTATAATATCCTTGTGATTATATCCCTGTGATTATATCCCTGTGTTTTTATATCCCTGTGATTATATCTGCCGTGATAATATCCCCTGTGATAATATTTCCGTGATAATGTTGCCTATGATGATATCCCCATGATAATATCCCCACGATGACTTCCCCAATTGGTAGTATCCCCATTATAATATCTCCTGTTATAATATCCTCCATAATAATATCGCTGTAATAACTTCCCAGTGATATTATTGTGGTGACAATATTCCTTGTGATAATATACCCCATGATAATGTCCCTATGATAATATCCCTGTAATAATATCCCCACGATAATATCCCCCTTGATAATATCCCCATGATAATATCCCCTATGATAATTTTACCATGATAATATCCCCCATGATATTATCCCCTGTGATAATATCCCCTGCGATAATATCCCTGTGATAACTCCCCCCATGATAATACCGCCCATGACAATATCCCCTGTGATAATATCCCCTGCAATAATATTCCCATGATAATATTCTCATTATATTATCCCCTTAATAATACCATCCATGATAATACCGCCCATGATAATACCCCCTGTGATAATATCTGCAGTGATAATATCCGCAGTGATAATATCCCCAGTGATAATATCCCCATGATGATATCCCCATGATAATATTCCCATGACAATAACCCCCATGATATCATCCCCCATGATAATATCCCCATGAGGATATCCCCCATGATGATATCCCCAATAATAATATCCCCATGACAATAACTCCCATGATGATATCCCCAGTGATAATATCCCCAGTGATAATATCCCCATGATAATATCCCCATGATAATATCTCTGTGATAATATCATTGTGAGGATATTCTGCTGTGATAATATTCCCATGTTGATATCTCCAGGATGATTTTCCAAATGATAATGTCCCCTGCTATAATATCCTTGTGATTATATCCCTGTGATTATATCCCTGTGATTATATCCCTGTGATTATATCCCTGTGATTGAATCCCTGTGATTAAATCCCTGTGATAATATCCACTGTGATAATATCCCCTGTGATAATATCTCCATGATTATGTTGCCCGTGATGATATTCCCATGATAATATCCCCACAATGACTTCCCCAATGGTAGTATCCCCATTATAATATCTCCTGTTATAATATCCTCCATGATAATATTGCTGTAATAACTTCCCAGTGATATTATTGTGGTGACAATATTCCTTGTGATAATATACCCCATGATAATGTCCCTGTGATAATATCCCTGTAATAATATCCCCATGATAATATCCCCGTGATAATTTCCCATGATATTATCCCCTGTGATATTATCCCTTGTGATAATATCTCCTGTGATAATATCCCTGTGATAATATCCCTGTGATAACACCCCCCATGATAATACTGCCCATGACAATATCCCCGTGATAATATCCCCTGCGATAATATTCCCATGATAATATTCTCATTATATTATCCCCTTAATAATACCACCCATGATAATACCCCCTGTGATAATATCCTCAGTGATAATATCCCCATGATGATATCTCCATGATAATATTCCCATGACAATAACCCCCATGATATCATCCCCCGTGATAATATCCCCATGAGGATATCCCCCATGATGATATCCCCCATAATAATATCCCCATGACAATAACTCCCATGATGATATCCCCAGTGATAATATCCCCAGTGATAATATCCCCAGTGATAATATCCCCATGATAATATCATTGTGAGGATATTCTGCTGTGATAATATTCCCATGTTAATATCTCCAGGATGATTTTCCAAATGATAATGTTCCCTGCTATAATATCCCTGTGATTATATCTCTGTGATTATATCCCTGTGATTATATCCCTGTGATTGAATCCCTGTGATTGAATCCCTGTGATAATATCCGCTGTGATAATATCCCCTGTGATAATATCTCCATGATTATGTTGCCCATGATGATATCCCCATGCTAATATCCCCACAATGACTTCCCCAATGGTAGTATCCCCATTACAATATCTCATGTTATAATATCCTCCATGATAATATTGCAGTAATAACTTCCCTGTGATATTATTGTGGTCACAATATTCCTTGTGATAATATACCCCATGATAATGTGCCTGTGATAATATCCCTGTAATAATATCCCCACGATAATATCCCCTTGATAATATCCCCATGATAATATCCCCGTGATAATATCCCCGTGATAACATCCCCTGAGATAACATCCCCTGTGATAACATCCCCTGTGATAACATCCCCTGTGATAATATCCCCTGTGATATTTTCCCCTGTGATAATATCCCCTGTGATATTTTCCCCTGTGATAATATCCCCTGTGATATTTTCCCCTGTGATAATATCTCCGTGATAATATCCTTGTGAGAGTACCCCCATGATAATACCGCCCATGACAATATCCCCTGCGATAATATCCCCTGCGATAATATCCCCTTGATAATATCCCCGAGATAATATCCCCATGATAATATCCCCATGATAACATCCCATGAGATAATATCCCCGTGATAATATCCCCATGATAATATCCCCATGGTAATATCCCTGTGATAATATTCCATGATAATATTCCCATGATAATATTCCCTGATGTAGCATCTTCTGTGATGATATCCCCGTGACGATATCCCTGTGACGATATCCCCGTGATGATATCCCCGTGACGATATCCCCGTGACAATATACCCATGATGATATACCCATGATAACATCCCCCCTACTGATATCCCCTGTGATAACATCCATGTGATGATATTCCCCCATGATAATATCCCCATGACAATAAACCCATGATAATATCCCCGGTGATAATATCCCCAGTGATAATATCCCTGTGATGATATCCCCATGACAATAATCCCCATGATAATATTCCCATGATAATATCCTCCATGATAATATCCGCATGATGCTATCCCTGTGATATCCCCAGGATGATTTTCCAAAAGATAATCTCCCCATCTATAATATCCCCTGTGATTATATCCCCTGTGATAATATCCCCTGTGATAATATCTCCGTGATAATGTTGCCCGTGATGATATCCCCATGATAATATCCCTAATGGTAATATACCAGTTATAATATCTCCTGTTATAATATCCTCCATGATAATATTACTGTAATAACTTCCTGGTAATAATATTGCAGTGACAATATTCCTTGTGATAATATCCCCGTGATAATATCCCCTTGATAATATCCCTGTGATGATATCCCCATGATGACATCACCCATGACGATATCTCCCATGATAATATCCCCATGACGATAACCCCATGACAGTATCCCCAGTGATAATATCCCCACGATATCATCACCTGTGATAATACCCCATGATAATATCCCTGTAATTATATCCCCTGTGATAATATTCCCATGATGATATTCCAGTGATAATATCCCCCGTGATAATATCCCCCGTGATAACATCCCCACGTGGTGATATCCCGGTGATGATATCTCCGTGATGATATTCCCGTGATGATATTCCCATGATAACTTCCCTGTGATAATATCCCGTGACAGTAACTCCCATGATAATATCCCCAGTGATAATATCCCCATGCTATCATCCCCGTGATGATATCCCCCATGATGATATCCCCATGATGATATCCCCATGAAAATACCCATATGACAATAACTCCCGTGTTATCATTCCCCTTGATAATATCCCCGTGAGGATATTCCCTCATGATAATATCCCCATGAAAATAACTCCCATGATGTCATCCCCCGTGATAATATCCCCTGTGATAATATTCCCATGTTAATATCCCCAGGATGATTTTCCAAATCATAATGTCCTCTACTATAATATCCCCATGATTATATCCCTGTGATAATATCCCCTGTGATAATATCTCCGTGATAATGTTGCCTATGATGATATCCCCATGATAATATCCCCATGATGACTTCACCAATGGTAGTATCCCCATTATAATATCTCCTGTTATAATATCCTCCATGATAATATTGCTGTAATAACTTCCCAGTGATATTATTGCAGTGACAATATTCCTTGTGATAATATATCCCATGATAATGTCCCTGTGATAATATCCCTGGAATAATATGCCCACGATAATATCCCCCATGATAATATCCCCCTTCATAATATCCCCATGATAATATCCCCCATGATAATTTTATCATGATAATATATCATGTGGCAATATTTCCCGTGTTAAAATTTCCTGTGATAATATCCCCGTGATAATATCCCCATGATAATATCCCTGTGATAATATCCCTGTGATAATATCCCCGTGATAATATCCCCGTGCTAATATCCCCGTGATAATATCCCCGTGACATCATCCCCCAAGATATCATCCCCCGAGATAACATCCCCCGAGATAACATCCCCCGAGATAACATCCCCCGAGATAATATCCCTGTGATAATATCCCTGTGATAACATCCCCTGTGATGATATCCCCTGTGATAATATCCCCATGATAATATTCCCCGTGATAACATCCCCTGTGATGATATCCTGTGATAAAATCCCCTGTGATAATATCCCCGTGACAATAACCTCCATGATAATATCCCCAGTGATAATATCCCTGTGATAATATCCCCATGACAATAACCCCTATGATAATATCCTCAGTGATAATACCCAGATGATATCATCCCCCGTGATAATATCCCCGTAATTATATCCCCTGTGATAATATCCCCATGATAATATCTCTCTTGATAATATCCCCATGATTATATCCCTGTGACAATATCCCCTGTGATAACATCTCCGTGATAATGTTGCCTGTGATGATATCCCCAATATCCCCAATCCCCATTATAATATCTCCCGTTATAATATCCTCCATGATAATATTGCTGTAATAACTTCCCGGTAATAATATTGCAATCACAATATTCCTTGTGATAATATACCCCATGATAATGTCCCTGTGATAATATTCCTTTAATAATATCGCCCACGATAATACCCCCCATGATAACACCCCCATGATAACACCCCCATGATAACACCCCCATGATAACACCCCCCATGATAACACCCCCCATGATAATATTCCCATGATAATATCCCCAAGATAATATCCCCGTTATAATATCCACCATGATAATATCCCCATGACAATACTTGCTGTGGTAATATCCCGGGTGCCACTGTCGCCCATGATAACATGCCCCATGATAATATCCCTGTGATAATACCCCCCGTGATAATATCCCCATGATAATATCCCCATGATAGTATCCCTAATGTTAATATCCCGTTATTATACCCTCCATGATACTATCAACGTGATAATATCTGCCATGATAATATGATAATATCCCCGTTATAATATCCCCATGATAATATCTTCCATGATATTATCACAGTGATAATATCTGCCATGATAATATCCAATGGTAATATCACCCATTTAAATTTCCCCTGTAATAGTATCCTCCATGATAATATCGCCATAATAATTTCCCTGTGATAAAATTCCCATGATAAAAGCGCTCATGATTATATTCCCCATGGAAATATCCCTGTGATAATATTCTCTGTGATAATATACCCATTGATAATATCCCCCATGACAATATCCCCCATGACAATATCCCCCATGATAATATCCCCCAATAATATCCCCATGACAGTATCCCCAGTGATAATATCCCCTGTTATAATATCCCCCATGGTAATATGCCCTGTAATAATATACCCCTGATAATATCCCTGTGACAATACCCCATGTGATAATATCCATTATAATACTATCATCGTGATATTATCTGCTGTAATAATATATCTATGATAATATCTCCAAAATAAGTCAAGGCTGGATGGTCATTACTCTAACGCCAGGAGTATTACAGGTAAAAATGATGGGTTAAAGGTGAGGATTGACACATAGAATTGTGATATAGTAGCCATCACTGAGAAATGGTTGAGGGAGGGGCAGGATTGGCAGCTGAACGTTTCAGGATATAGAATCTTCAGGAAAGATATTATCCCCTGTTATAATAAATTCCATGATAATATTGCTGTAATAATTTCCCTGTGATAATATTCCCATGACAATATCCCTCATGGTAATATTCCCCATGATAATATCTCCTATGATGATATCCCCCATGATAATATTCCTGTGATAATATTCCCCATGATAATATCCCGGTGACAATATTCCCTGTGATAATATTCCCTGTGACAATATCCCCCATGATAACATCCATGGGATAATATCCCCATGGCAATATCTCCAATGATAATATCCCCTGTAATAATATCCCCATGATAATAGGTCCCATGATAATATCCCCTTGAGAAAATATTCCTGTGAGAATAACCCCGCGATAATATCCCCATGATAGTATCCCCAACAATAATATCACCTGTTATAATACACCCCTGATAATATGTCCCATGATAATAGCCCTGTAATGATACCCTCCATGATAATACCTCCATGATATTACCCCCGCTATAATATCCCTGTGATAATATTTCCCATGATAATATCCCCCATGATTATATGCCCCATGATAAAATCCCCATGCTAATATATCCATGATAATATCCCCTGCTATAAATTATAAAGATTTTCCTTTTCCCACCTATTTCCATTATATAAAAAAAATATAAAAAAAAATAAAAAAAAAATAAAAAAAAAAACCCACTAGAGCTATACCTTGAGTGCCCTACCATCCATTCTTAATTAGCACATTCGTTTAGATAATATCACCAACTTTAACTTTAACACCTATGTGTTCTATTGTACTATTGTGGTTGACATCTTTTGATGATCTGCTTCTATCACTGCTTGTTTGTCCCTACAACCACACCAACCCCCTCCACCTCTCTGTCTCTCTATCTCTCCGCCCCCCCACACACACACCTTAAACCAGCTTATATTTCAGCTCTTTCCTGGACTCGAACTCAAGTTCTGTCGAAGGGTCATGAGGACTCGAAACGTCAACTCTTTTCTTCTCCGCCGATGCTGCCAGACCTGCTGAGTTTTTCCAGGTAATTCTGTTTTTGTTTCCCCTGCTATAATGTCCCCTGTGATAATATCCCCATGATAACATCACCAATGGTAATATCCCCATATAATACCCCCTGTTATAATATCCTCCATGATAATATCGCAGTAATAATTTCCCTGTGATAATATTCCCTTGACAATATACCTTGTGATAATATTCCGCATGATAATATCGCTCTGATAATATTCCCGTGATAATATCCCCAAGAAAACATCCCGCACAATAATATCCCCCATGATAATAACCCCATGATAATATTCCCCTTGATAATATCCCCATAATTATATCATCAATGATGCTATCTCTGTGATAATATCCCCATGTTAATATCCCTAGGATGATATTCCAAATGATAATCTCCCCTTCTATAATATCCCTGTGATTAAAACCCTGTGATAATATCCCCTGTGATAATATCTCCATGATAATGTTGTCCATGATGATATCCCCATGATAATATCCCCTATGGTAATATACCAATTATAATATCTGCTGTTATAATATCATCCATGATAATATTGCTGTAATAACTTTTTGGTAATAATATTGCAGTGATATTATTCCTTGTGATAATACCCCATGATAATGTCCCTGTGATAATATCCCTGTAATATTATCCCCACGATAGTATCCCTGTGATAATATTCCCTGTGATAATGTCCCCAGTGATAATATCCCCCTTGATAATATCCCCGTGGTAATTTCCCCATGATAATATCCCTGTTATAGTATCCCCCTTCATAATATCCCTGTGATAATATCCACCATGATAATATCCCCATGACAATGCTCCCTTGGTAATATCCCCAGTGCCACTGTCCCCCATGATAATAGCCCCCGTGATAATACCCCCCGTGATAATACCCCCCATGATAATACCCCCAATGATAATATCCCCACGATAGTATCTCCAATGATAATATCCCCTGTTATAATACCCTCCATGATACTATCACCTTGATAATATCCGCCATGTTAATATGATAATATCCCCATGATAATATCCTCCATGATACTATCACTGTGATAATATCTGCCATGATAATATCCAATGGTAATATTGTCCATTTAAATTTCCCTTGTAATAGTATCCTCCATGATAATATCGCCATAATAATTTCCCTTTGATAAAATTCCCATGATAATATCGCTGATGATAATATTCCCCATGCTAATATCCCTGTGATAATATTCTCCATGATTATATTCCCATGATAATATCCCCATTGATAACATCCCCCATGACAATATCCCCATGACAATATCCTATATGACAATATCTCCTGTGATCATATCCCTGCAATAATATCCCCATGACAGTAACCCCAGTGATAATATCCCCTGTTATAATATTCCCCATGGTAATATGTCCTGTGATAATATACCCCTGACAATATCCCTGTGACAATACCCCATGTGATAATATCCATTATAATACTATCATCATGATATTATCTGCTGTAATAATATATCTGTGATAATATCTCCAAAATAAGTCAAGGCTGGATGGTCATTACTTTAATGCCAGGAATATTACAGGTAAAAATGATAGGTTAAAGGTAATGATTGACACATGGAATTGTGATATAGTAGCCATCACTGAGAAATGGTTGAGGGAGGGGCAGGATTGGCAGCTGAACATTTCAGGATATAGAATCTTCAGGAAAGATATTATCCCCTGTTATAATAAATTCCATGATAATATTGCTGTAATAATTTCCCTGTGATAATATTCCCATGACAATATCCCTCATGGTAATATTCCCCATGATAATATCCCCCATGATGATATCCCCCATAATAATATTCCCATGATAATATTCCCCATGATAATATCCCGGTGACAATATTCCCTGTGATAATATTCCCTGTGACAATATCCCCCATGATAACATCCATGGGATAATATTCCCATGGCAGTATCCCCAATGATAATATCCCCTGTAATATTATCCCCATGATAATATGACCCGTGATAATATACCACTGATAATATCCCCTGTGACAATATCCACCATGACAATATCCCCCTTGATAATATCCCCCATGATGAAATCCCCCTTGATAATATCCCCTGAGAAAATATTCCCATGATAATACCCTGCAATAATATTCCCATGATAGTATCCCCAATGATAATATCACCTGTTATAATATCCCCTGATAATATGTCCCATGATAATAGCCCTGTAATGATACTCTCCATGATAATACCTCTGTGATATTACCCACTGCTATAATATCCCTGTGATAATATTTCCCATGATAATATCCCCTGTGATTATATGCCCCATGATAAAATCCCCATGATATCTCCATGATAATATCCGCTGTTATAATGTCCCCTGTGATAATACCCCCATGATAACATCACCAATAGTAATATCCCCATATAATACCCCCATTATAATATCTTCCATGATAATATCACAGTAATAATTTCCCTGTGATAATATTCCCTTGACAATACCCCTCGTGATAACATTCCACATGATAATATCACTGTGACAATATCCCCATGATAATATCCCCATGAAAACATCCCCCACAATGATATCCCCTGTGATAATATCCCCGTGATAATATCCCCTTGATAATATCCCCCTTTGATAATATCCCCATGATTATATCCCTGTTGGTAATATGCCCCATGATAATATCCCTGTGATAATATCCCCATGAAATTATCCCTCTTGAAAATAACCCGGCGATAATATCTCTGGTGACAATATCTCCATGAAATTTCCCCCTTGATAATATACCCATGATAATATCCCCACTATAATATCCCCGTTATAATATCCTCCATGATAATATCACCAATATAATTTCCCTGTGATAATATTCCCTTGACAATATCCCTCATGGTAATATTCCCCATGATAATATTGCTGTGATAATATTCCCATGATAATATCCCCATGAAAACATCCCTCTTGATAATATCCCCAGTGATAATATCCCCCTTGATAACATCCCCCATGATAATATCCCCCATAATAATATCGCTGGCGATAACAGACCCCTTGATAATATCCCTGCAATAATATCCCCCTTGAAAATAACTCCGGTGATAAAATCTCCGTGATAATATCCCCCTTGATAATATCCCTGCGGTAATATCCCCATGATATTATCCCAAATGAAAATATCCCCTGTTATAAGATCTCCAGTGATAATATATCCCGTGATAATATCCCCGTGATAACATCTTCCATGATACTATCACTGTGATAATATCTGCCATGATAATATCCTTGTGATAATATCCCACATCACTGAACGGCTGCAGGGCATCCTGAAGGGGAAGGGTGATAAGGCAGAGGTCATGGTACATATTGGTACTAATGACATAGGTAGAAAGAGGGATGAGGTCTTGCATCAAGCATTCAGGGAGTTAGGCAGTAGACTAAAGAGCAAGACATCTCAGGTTGTAATCTCTGGATTACTCCCAGTGCCACGTGCTAGCAAGCTCAGAAATAGGAGAATAGTGCAGCTGAATATGGGGCTTAAGAGTCGGTGCAGGAGTGAGGGTTTTAGATTCCTGGATCACTGGGACCATTTCTGGCGAAGGTGGGACCTGTACAAGCGGGACGGTCTACATCTGAACCAGAGCAGGACTAACATCCTTGCGGGCAGGTTTGCTAGTGCTGTTGGGAGGAGTTTAAACTAATTCAGCAGGGGGAGGGGACACAGAATGTTAACAGAATAGGAACACATCATAATGCAGTAAAACAATCAAGTCAGATGGAGTACAGCTGCAATAAGCTTCAAGGGTGTAAGGCAAGGCTGGATGGCTTTTACTTTAATGCCAGGAGTATTACAGGTAAAACGGATAAGTTAAGGGTGAGGATTGACATGTGGAATTGTGATATTGTAGCCATCACTGAGACGTGGTTGAGGGAGGGGTAGGATTGGCAGCTCAACATTCCTGAATATAGAATCTTCAGGTGAGACAGGGGAGGGGGTAAAAGAGGAGGGGGCATTGTATTATTAGTTAAGAAGTCCATTACTGCAGTAAGGTGAGATGATATCTTGGAGGGGGCATTGAATGAAGCTTTGTGGGTAGAGCTTAGGAATAAAAAAGAGGCAACCACATTATTAGGTGTTTATTATAGACCCCCAGATAGTCATCAGGAAATTGAGGAACAAATATGTGCACAATTTGTGGAGGTGTGTAAAAACAGTAACAATAGGGTAATTATATTTGGTGATTTCAATTTTCCCAACATTAATTGGGATAGGCATAACGTTAAGAACTTGGATGGGGTGGATTTCTTGAAATGTGTACAGGAGAACTTTTTAGGTCAATATGTAGAGGGTCCAACAAGGGACAGTGCATTGCTGGACCTAATTCTGGGGAATGAAGCCGGACAGGTGGCTGAGGTGGTGGTGGGCGAGCACTTTAACAAAAGTGACCACAACATGGTACTGTTTAAGTTTGTTATGGACAAAGAAATCGACAAGTTGCAAACAAATGTTTTGGATTGGGGGAGAGTAGATTTTAGTAAAATAAGGCAATATCTGGCCAAAGTAGACTGGGAACAGTTACTTGTGGGGAAATCTATAGAGGAACAGTGGGGAGTGTTCAAAAAGGAAATGGGGAGGGTACAGGCTCAACATACTCCCTCAAGGGTGATAGGAAGGAGTAACAAGCCCAGAGAACCATGGATGACCAGAGATATTCAGGTTATGATGATAAGGAAAAGAGAGGCTTTTAGAAGGTACAAGGGAAGCAAATCAGCAGAGGCATTAGTGGAGTACAGACAGTGCAGGGTGGAGCTTAAGAAAGCAATTAGGAGAGCAAAGAGGGGATATGAGAAAGCTCTGGCTGGAAAAAGTAGGGAAAATCCCAATATACAGTATAAGTATATCAATGGGAAGAGGATAACTAGGGAAAGAGTAGGGCCCATAAGGGACCAAGAGGGCAATCTATGGGTGGAACCAGAGGACATCGCTAGAGCGTTGAATGAATACTTAACGTCCGTCTTCACCCAAAAGAATGAGGTTGAAGGTATTGAACTCAGGAAGAGAGACTGCGAGGTTCTTAAGCAAATTGATATAGTGAGTGACAAGGTATTGGAGGTGTTGGCAGGCTTAAGAGTGGACAAATCTCCAGGTCTGGATGATTTGTGTCCCAGACTGCTGAGGGAGGCAAGGGAGGAGTTTGCAGGGGCTCTGACCCAAATTTTTAATTCCTCTCTGTCCACGGAGGTGGTGCCGGGGACTGGAGATCAGCTAATGTGGTTCTGCTATTTAAGAAGGGTTGTAGAGATAAGGCAGGGAACTACAGGCCAATGAGTCTCACATCAGTGGTAAGGAAACTATTGGAGAAAGTTCTGAAGGAGGGTATCTATCTCCACTTGGAGAGGCAAGGTTTGATCAGGGATAGTCAGCATGGCTTTGTCAGAGGGAGGTCATGCCTAACAAATTTGATTGATTTTTTTGAGGAAGTGACCAGGTGTGTAGATGAGGGTAGTGCAGTTGATGTAGTTTATATGGATTTCAGCAAAGCCTTTGACAAGGTGCCACATGGGAGGCTTATAAAGAAGGCAAAGGCACATGGGATACCGGGTAATTTGATGAGGTGGATTCAAAATTGGCTTAGTTGTAGGAGACAGAGGGTGATGACAGAAGGATGCTTTAGTGACTGGAAGCCAGTGTCCAGTGGTGTACCACAAGGATCTGTGCTGGGTCCCCTATTATTTCTCATTTATATAAATGACATAGATGACTAAGTGGGGGGTAGGATTAGTAAGTTTGCGGATGACACAATGATTGGCCGGGTGGTTAACAGTGAAGTTGAGTGTCTTGGGCTACAGGTAGATATAGATGGGATGGTCAAATGGGCAGATAAGTGGCAGCTGGAATTTAACCCTGAAAAGTGTGAGCTGATACCTTTTGGAAGGAGTAATTTGACAAGGAAGTATTCAATGAATGGCATGACACTAGGAAGTTCTGAGGAACAAAGGGACCTTGGCGTGTGTGTCCATAGATCTCTGAAGGCGGAGGGGCATGTTAGTGGGGTGGTGAGAAAGGCATATGGGACACTTACCTTTATCAATCGAAGCATAGATTACAAAAGTAGGGAGGTCATGTTGGAGTTGTATAGAACCTTGGTGAGGCCACAGCTGGAGTACTGTGTGCAGTTCTGGTCACCACATTATAGGAAGGATGTGGTTGTACTGGAAGGGGTGCAGAAGAGATTCACCAGGATGTTGCCTGGGATGAAACATTTAAGTTATGAAGTGAGGTTGGATAGATGTGGTTGTTTTCATTGGAGCAGAAAAGACTGGGGGGGTGGCAACCTGACTGAGGTGTACATGATTTTGAGGGACAAGGACAGGGCGTATAGGGAGCAGCTATTCCCCTTAGTTGAAGGGTCAGTCACAAGGAAGCAAAAGTTCAAGGTAAGGGGCAGGAGGTTTAGGGGGTTGTGAGGAAAAACTTTTTTACCCAGATGGTTGTGACGGTTTGGAATGCGCTGCCTGGGAGGGTGGTGGATGTGAGTTGACTCACATCCTTTAAAAAGTACCTGGATGAGCACTTGGTACGTCATAACATTCAAGGCTATGGGCCAAGTGCTGGTAAATGGGATTAAGTAGGTAGGTCAGGTGTTTCTCATGTGTTGGTGCAGACTTGATGTGCTGAAATGCCTCTTCTGCACTATGATTCTGTGATTCTGATTCTGTGATAATATCCCCAGTGATAATATTCCTGTGATAATATCCCCATGATAATATCCCTATGACAATATTCCCTGTAATAATATATCCCATGACAATATCCCCATGACAATATCCCCGTTGGTAATATCCCCATGATCATATGTGCCATGATAATATCCACTGTGAAAATATCCCCAGTGATAATATGTCCCTTGATAATATCCCTCATGATTATATCCATGTTATAACATCCCCTGTGATAATATCCCCGTGATAATATCCACCGTGATAAGGTCCCTGTGATAATAACCCCGTGATAACATCCCCCTTGATAATAACCACAAGATAACATCCCCCTTGATAATATCCCCATGATAATATCCCCCTGTGATATCACTATGATAACATTCCATTTGATAATGTCACCGTGATTATATCCCTGTGATAATATTCGTGTGATAGTATCCCCCTTGGTAATACCCCTGTGATAATATCCACATGGTAAAGTCCCCATGATACTATCCCTGTGATAATATCCCCCTTGATAATATCACTGTAATAATATTCCATTTGATAATATTGCCATGATAATATCCCCATGATAATATTCCCATGACAATATCCCTATGATAAAATCCCTCTTGATAATATGCCCTGTGAAAATATCCCCAGTGATAATATCCCCTGATAAAATCCCCCTTGATAATATCCTCCATGATAAAATCCCTCTTGATAATACTCCCTGTTGAAATATCCCCATAATAATATGCCCTCTATAATATCCCCATGACAGCATCCCCAATGATAATGACCCCTGTTATAATATCCCCCATGATAATATGTCATGTGATAATATCCCCCGATTATATCCCCCGTGATAATATCTCTGTGATAATATACCCTGCTATAATATCCCCCTGGATAACATGTCCCATGATACTATTTCCAGTGATCATATCCCCATTATAATATCCCCTGTGGTAATATCCCCTGTGGTAATATCCCCTGTGATAATATCCCCATGATAATATCCCTGTGTTAATATCCCCAAGAAAACATTCCCCACGATAATATCCCCCATGATAATATCCTCCTTGATAATATCCCCATGATAATATCCCCTGTTATAATATCCTCGGTGATTATATCCCCATTATACATTCTCCTGTGATAAGATCCCTATGATAATATCCCCCATGATAATATCCTCTTGATAATATCCCCTTTGATAAAATCCCCCTGTGATATCGCTGTGATAACATTCCATTTGATAATTACGTCATGATAATATCCCTGTGATAATAACCCCCTTGATAAAATCACTGTGATAATATCCACCATGACAATATCCCCATGAAAAAATCCCCCTTGATAATAGCCCCTGTGAAAAAGGCATATGGGACACTTGCCTTTCTCAATTGAGGCATTGATTACAAATGTAGGGAGGTCATGTTGAAGTTATATAGACTCTTGTTGAGGCCACAGCTGGAGTACTGTGTGCAGTTCTGGTCACCACATTAAAGGAAGGATGTGATTGCACTGGAGGGGGTGCAGAGGACATTCACCAGGATGTTGCCTGGGATGAAACATTTAAGTTATGAAGAGTGTTTGGATAGACTTGGGTTGTTTTCATTGGAGCAGAGAAGACTGAGGGGTGACCTGATCAAGGTGTACAAGATTATGAGGGGCATAGGCAGGGCAGATAGGGAGCAGCTATTCCCCTTAATTGAAGGTTCAGTCACAAGGGAACACAAGTTCAAGGTGAGGGGCAGGAGGTTTAGGGGGGATGTGAGGAAAATTTTTTTACTCAGAGGGTGGTGAGAGTCTGGAATGCACTACCTGGGAGGGTGGTGGAGGTGGGTTGCTTTACATCCTTTAAAAAGGATCTGGATGAGTACTTGCCACATCATAACATTGAAGGCTATGGGCCAAGTGCTAGTAAATGGGATTAGGAAGGTAGGTCAGGTGTTTCCCTCGTGTCGGTGCTGACTCGAAGGGCTGAAGGGCCTCTTCTGCATTGTGTGATTCTGTGATTTTGTGATAATATCCCCCGATAATATCCCCCATGATAATATCTTTCTTGATAATATCCCCCATGATAATATCCCCCGTGATAATATCCCCAGAGATTATGTCCCCATGATAATATCCCCATGATAATAACCCTGTGATAATACCCCGTGATAATATCCCCATGAAAATATCCCCCATGATAATATCACCCTTGATAGTATTGCCATGATAATTTCCCCTGATAACATCCCTGTGATAATATCCCCATGATAATATGCCCCATGATACTTTCCCCATGATAATATCCCCTGTGATAATATCTCTGTTATAATATCACTGTGATAATATCCCCATGATAATATCCCCTGTGATAATATCACCGTGACAATATCCCTGGTGATAATATCCCCCATGATAATATTCACATGATAATATCCACCTTGATAAAATCCCCCGGATAATACGCCCATGATAATATCACTGTGATAATATCCCCCTTGATAATATCTCTGTGATAATATCCCCAAGATAACATCCCCATGTTAATATCCCCCATGATAACATCCCCTGTGGTAATATTCCCTGTGATTATATCCCCATGATAATATCCCCCGTGTTAACATCGACTGTGATAATTACCCCCATGATTATATCCCATTGATAATATCCCCATGATGATATTCCCTTGATAATATCTCCATGATAATCTCCCCTTGATAATACCCCTGTGATAATATCCCGATGAAAATATCCTCCATGATAATATCCTCCATGATAATATCCTCCTTGATAATATCTCCCATGATAATATCCCTGTGATAATATTCCTGTGATAATATCCCTGTGATAATATCTCCTTTATATCTCCATGATAAAATCTCCATGATAATATCTCTGTTATAATATCTCCATGATAATATCACAATGATAATATCCCACTTGATAATATCACTGTGATAACATCCCTGGTGATGATATCCCCATGATAATATTCACATGATAATATCCCCCTTGATAATATCTCTGTGATAATATCCCCAAGATAATATACCCATGATAATGTCCTCCATGTTAACATCCCCTGTGGTAATATTCCCCGTGATTATATCCCCATGATAATATCCCCCGTGTTAACATCCCCTGTGATAATATCCCCCATGATTATATCCCAGTGATAATATCCCCGTGATGATATTCCCTTGATAATATCCCCGTCATAATATTCCATGTGATAACATCCCCATAGTAATATCCCCTGTGATAATATTCCTGTGATAATATCCCCCTTGATAATATGCCCAATGATAATATTCCCTGGATAATATTCCCATGATAGTATCCTCATGATAATATCCCCATGATAATATCCCTGTGACAATACTCCCTGTGAGAATACCCCCATGACATTATCTCCTGTGATAATATCCCCATGATAAAATCCCCCTTGATAATATCCTCTGTGAAAATATCTAAGTGACAATATCCCCCATGATCATATCCCATGATAATATCACCATGATAATATCCCTGGTGATACTATCCCTGATGATAATATTCGCATGATATTATCCACCTTGATAATATCCCCTGGATAATATCCCCTGGATAATATCCCCATGATAGTAGCCCCATGATAATATCCCCATGATAATATCACCATGATAATGTCCCCCATGATAACATCCCCTGTGATAATATCCCCCATGATAACATCCCCGTGATTATATCCCCATGATAATATCCCTTGTGATAATATCCCCTGTGATAATATGCCCATGATAATATCCCCAATTGTAATATCCCCGTCATAATATCATCTATTATAATATTCTCCTTGATAATATCACTGTAATCATTTCCCCATGATAATTTTTCCATGACAATACCCTTTGTGATAATGCTCCCTATGATAATACCGCTGTGATAATATCCTCCATGATAATATTCCCCTGATAATATCCCTGTGACAATGTTCCCTGTGAGAATATCCCCCATGACAATATCCCTCATGATAAAATCCTCCTTGATAATATCCTCTGTCAAAATATCCAAGTGACATTATACACCGTGATAATATCCACACAATAATATCTCCATGACAGTATCCCCAATGAATGATAATAATCCCTGCTATAATATCCCCCATGATAACATGTTGTGTGATAACATCCCTCTGATAATTATCCTATCAATAACCCCAATTGGCCATTGACAGGTCAGCAGGCGGATAGCTGATTGTGCTGTCCCCCCCCCCCCCCCCCCCCCCGCCTTCCTGAATATTTAAATGCGGTGGGATGATGTTGGGGTTTTCCCCGACATCATCCCGTATCATTTTCACATCAGTGAATGGGCCTCGCCCCCCAGCTCGCTGACCGAAATTTTCAGCCTAATATCTCTGTGATACTATACCCTGCTATAAAATACCCCATGATAATATATCTCTCGATAATAACCCCCGTGATAATATCCTCCATGATAATAGCCCCATGATATTTTTCCCAGTGATAATATCCCCATTATAACATCACTAGTGGTAATAACCCCATGATAATATCCCTAATGGTAATATCCCCATTATAATAATCCCATTTATAATATCCGCTATGATAATATCACTGCAATAACTTCCCTGTTATAATATTACCATGACAATATCCCTCATGACAATATCCCTCATGATAATATCCCTGTGATAATGACCCTGCAATAATATCCCCGTGAAAACATCCCCCATAATAATATTCCCATGATAATATCCCCCTTGATAATATCCCACATGATATTATCCCCCATGATAATATCCCCATAACAATATCCCCGTGATAATAACCCCCTTGATAATATCGCTGTGATAATATCCCCATGATAATATCCTGCGTGATAACATCCCGTGATTATATCCCCGCGGTGATATTCCCCCATGATAACACCCCCTGTGATTATATCCCCATGATAACATCTCCATGGTAACATCCCCATGATAATATCCCCCTTAATAATATCCCTGTAATAATATCCCCATGATAACACCACCTTGATTATATCCCTGTAATAATATCCCCATGATAACACCACCGTGATAATATCCCCATGATAATATCCCCGTGATAACATCCCTGTGATAATATCCCCGTGATAATATCCCTGTGACAATGTTCCCTGTGAGAATATCCCTCATGACAAAATTCCCCTTGATGATATCCTCTGTGAAAATATCCAAATGACAATATACCCTGTGATAATATCCACATGATAATATCTCCATGACAGTATCCCCAATGAATAATAATAATCCCTGTTATAATATCCCCCGTGATAACATGTCGCATGATAACATCCCTCTGACAATGTCCCCATGACAATATCCCCTGTGATAAAATCCCCCTTGATAATAACCCTGTGATAAAATCCCCTGTGAAAATGTCCCTGTGATAATATCCCCTCAGTAATATCCCCATGACAGTAACCCCAATGATAATATCCCCTGTTATAATATCCCCCATGATAATATATCCCGTGCTAATACCCCCCTGGTAATATCCTCCGTGATAATATCCTCTGTGATATTGGGTAGAATTTTCTGCCTTTTGGGCGGGTGGGCCTGACCCAATCTCCAGCGGGCAGGGAGCTGATCCCCACCAGAGAAGCGGGCCCCGCTGACATTTTAAGTGGGCGGGCCCATTATGGGGCTATGTGCTTCCCCTCCAGGGGGAGGGGGAGGGGATTACCCAGATGTGACAGTGCACTCTTTTGCACATGCGTGTGAAAGAGGATACATCTCCCTGAGGCCAACTGCTGTCTTAGGGAGATCACTGAAAGTTTCTCAAACTCTAAAAATAGAAAAATGAGATGGGACATGTTAATAAATTTCGCAAAAACTTTAATAAACATTTTTAAAACCTATATGAAACCTCATCCTGCCGGGGGATGAGGTTTGATGTTTTTTCAGAAGCCCACTGGGGCTCCTGGCCTGCCCGCCAGCCTTAAGGTTGGGTGGGCAAGGCCTTTAATCGCCTTAATTATCCTGTCAATAGCCTCAATTGGCCATTGACGGGTCAGCGGGCGGACAGCTGATCGCGCTGTTCCCCCGCCTTCCTGCATATTTAAATGGGGCGGGATGATATTGGGGGTTCCGCCCAAAATCATCTCGTGTCAT
Source organism: Carcharodon carcharias (assembly GCF_017639515.1). Lineage (NCBI taxonomy): Eukaryota > Metazoa > Chordata > Chondrichthyes > Lamniformes > Lamnidae > Carcharodon > Carcharodon carcharias. Next base: position 38,212,091 of record NC_054482.1, on the reverse strand, counting down.
TTTCACATCAGCAAGCGGGCCCCGGCCCCTTGCTCACTGACAGAAATATTCAGCCCAATATCTCCATGATACTATACCCTGCTATAATATCCCCTGTGATATTATGTCTTTCAATAATGGCCACCATGATAATATCCTCCATGATAATATCCCCCATGATAATATCCCTGTGATAATAACTCTGCAATAATATCCCCGTGAAAACATCCCCATGATAATATTCCCATGATAACATCCCCCTTGATAATATCCCACATGCTAATATCCCCCATGATAATATCTCTTTAATAATGTCCCCGTGATAATATTCCCATGGTAATATCCTGTGTGATAACATCCCCTGTGATAATAAATCCCGTGATTTTATCCCCGAGATAATACCCCCCATGATAACATCCCCTGTGAAAACACCCCCTCTGATTATATCCCCTGTGATTATATCCCCTGTGATTATATCCCCTGTGATAATATCACAATTGTAATATCCCCATGATAATATCCCCCTTAATAATATCCCTGTAATAATATCCCCATGAAACCACCATCATGATAATATCCCTGTGATATTAACCCAGTGATAATAACCCCATCATAATATCCAACATGATAATATCCCCATGACAATATTCCCTGTGATAATATCCCCCATGATAATATCCTTGTCATAATATCCCCTGTGTCAATATCCCCTATGAAAATGTCCCTGTGATAATTCCCCCCCATGATAATACTCCTTAGATAATATCCACATGATAAATCCCCCTTCACAATATCCACCATGATAAAACCCCCTTGATAATAACCCCTCTGAATATATCCCTTTGATAATACACTCTTGATCATATCCCCATGACAGTGTATCCAATGATAATATCCCCTGCTTTAATATCCCCCATGATAATATGTCCCGTGATAATATCCCCTGATAATATCTTCCATGATACTATCCCCATTATAATATCCCCTATGACAATATCCCCTGTGACAATATCCCCTGTGATAATATCCCCATCATAATATCACCATGATGATATCCCTAATTGTAATATTTCCCATTATAGTATACCATGTTATTAGTATCCTCCATGATAATAATATCACTGTATTAATTTCCCTGCTATAATATTTCCATGACAATATCCCTCATGATAATACCCCCATGATAATATTCCCTTAATAATAATGCCCTTGATAATATCCCTGTGATAATATCCCCATGATAATATCCTGCGTGATAACATCCCCTGTGATAATAAATCCTTTGATTATATCCCTACGATAATATCCCCTGTGATTTTATCCCCTGTGATAATACCCCCATGGAAATATCCCCTTTAATAATATCCCTGTAAAACATCCCCATGATAATGCCACCATGATAATATCCCCGTGATAATATCCCTATGATATTATCCCCCTTGATAATATGTCCATGATAATATTCCCATGATAATATCCCCGTGATAATATCCCCATGATAATGACCCCATGATAATAACCCCATCCCCATCATAATATCCACCATGATAATATCCCCATGACAATATCCCCCGTGGTAATATCCCCTATGAAAATATCCCTGTAATAATTCCTCCAATGATAATACCCCAGAGATAATATCCCCCTGATAAATTCCCCTTGTTAATATCCCCCAAAATAAAACCCCCCTTGATAATATCCCCTGTGAATATATACCTGTGATAATACACCCTTGCTAATATCCCCATGACAGCGTCTCCAATGATAATATCCCCTGTTATAATATCCCCATGATAATATGTTGCATGATAATATCACATTGATAATATCTTCCATGATATTATCCCCATGATAATATCTGCCATGACAGTATTCCCATGATAATATCCTCTGTGATAATATCTCCATGATAATATACCCCGTTATAATATCCCCCATCATACCATGTCCCATGACATTATTCCCAGTGATAAGCTCCCCACTATAATTTCCCTCGTGATAATATCCCCATGATAATATCCCTGTGACAATACTCCCTGTGAGGATATCCCCATGACATTATCTCCTGTGATAATATCCTCCATGATAAAATCCCCCTTGATAATATCCTTCATGAAAATATCTAAGTGACAATATCCCCCGTGATAATATCCCCATGATAATATCACCGTGATAATATCCCTGGTGATAATATCCCCCATGATAATATTCACATGATAATATCCACCTTGATAATATCCCCATTATAATATCCCCTGAATAACATCCCCATGATAACATCCCCATGATAACATCCCCATGATAATATCCCCATGATAATATCCCCCGGATAATATCCCCATGATAGTATCACCATGATAATGTCCCCCATGATAACATCCCCTGTGATAATATCCTCCATGATAACATCCCCGTGGTTATATCCCCATGATAATATCCCTTGTGATAATATCCCCTGTGATAATATGACCATGATAATATCCCCAATTGTAATATCCCCATTATAATAACATCTATTATAATATCCTCCTTGATAATATCGCTGTAATCATTTCCCCATGATATTTTTTCCATGACAATATCCTTTGTGATAATGCTTCCCATGATAATACCGCTGTGATAATAACCCCATCATAATATTCCCATAGAAATATCCCCCTTGATAATATTCCCAATGATAATATTCTCCTGACAATATTCACATGATAATATCCCTGTGACAATGATCCCTGTGACAATGTTCCCTGTGAGAATATCCCCCATGACAATATCCTTCATGATAAAATCCTCCTTGATAATATCCTCTGTCAAAATATCCAAGTGACATTATACACTGTAATAATATCCACACAATAATATCTCCATGACAGTATCCCCAATGAATGATAATAATCCCTGCTATAATATCCCCCGTGATAACATGTTGTGTGATAACATCGCTCTGATAAAGTCCCTGTGTCCCCAATATCCCCTGTGATAAAATCCCCCTTGACAATAACCCTGTGATAAAATCCCCTGTGATAATATCCCCATGATAATATCCCCTCGGTAATATCCCCATGACAGTAACCCCAATGATAATATCCCCTGTGATAATATATCCTGTGCTAATACAGCCCTCGTAATATCCTCTGTGATAATATCCTCTGTGATATTGGGCAGAATTTTCTGCCTGTTGGGCAGGTAGGCCTGACCCAATCACTGGCAGGCGGGGAGCCAATCCCTGCCAGAGAAGTGGGCCCTGCCGCCATTTTAAGTGGGCAAGCCCATTAAGGCCCACCCAGCATGACGTCTGCCGGAAATCGCTATGCACTTCCTGTGTAGGTGGGGAGGGGATTCCCCAGATGCGAGAGTGTGCTCTTTTGTGCATGCGTGCGAAAGACGACATATCTCCCTGAGGCTAACTGCTGCCTCGGGAAGATCGCTGAAAGTTTCTCAAACTCTAAAAATAGAAAAATAAAAAAAATCATTAACATGTCCCCCTTATGTGACAATGTCACATGAGATGGAACATGTTAATAAATTTTGCAAAAACTTTAATAAACTTTTTTAAAACCTATATGAAACCTCATGCCACCGGTGGATGATGTTTGATATTTTTTCAGAAGTCCACTGGGGCTCCTGGCCTGCCCGCCAGCCTTAAGGTTGGGTGGGCAGGGCCTTTAATTGCCTTAATTATCCTGTCAATAGCCTCAATTGGCCATTGACGGGTTGGCAGGCGGACAGCTGATCGCTTCCTGCATATTTAAATAGGGCGGGATGATGTTGGGGGTTCCGCCCAAAATCATCCCATGTCATTTTCACATCGGCGAGTGGGCCCCGTCCCCTGCTCGCCAACAGAAATATTCAGCCCAATGTCTCCATGATACTATACCCTGCTATAATATCCTCTGTGATAATAGCCCCATGATATTTTTCCCAGTGATAATATCCCCATTATAATAACCCCATTTATAATATCCTCTATGATAATATCACTGTAATAATTTCCCTGTTATAATATTCCCATGATAATATCACTCATGATAATATCCAACATGATAATAACCCTGTGATAATGTGGCCATGAAAACATCCCCCATGATAATATCGCCCATGTTAATATCCCCCTTGATAATATCCCACATGATAATATCCCACATGATAATTTCCCCCATGATAATATCCCCAAAACAATATCCCCATGATAATAACTCCTTTGAAAATATCCCCATGATAATATACCCATAATATCCTGTGTGATATAGTCCTCTGTGATAATAAATCCCTTGATTCTATCCCTGTGATAATATGCCCCATGAGAACACCCCCTGTGATTATATCCCCTGTGATTATATCCCCATGGTAATATCCCCATGATAATATCCCCCTGAATAATATCCCTGTAAAAATATCCCCTTGATACCACCACCATGATAATATCCCCGTGATAATAGACCCATTATAACATCACCAGTGATAATATCCCCATGATAATACCCCTAATGGTAGTATCCCCTTCATAATATCCAATTTATAATATCCTCTACGATAATATCATTATAATAATTTCTCTGTGATAATATTCCCATGACAATATCTCTCAAGATAATATCCTCCATGATAATATCCCTGTGATAATAACGCTATGATAATATGCACGTAAAAACATCCCCCATGATAATATTCCCATGATAATATCCTCCTTGATAATATACCACATGATAATATCCCCCATGATAAAACCCTTTTGATAATATCCCCTGTCATAATATCCCCGTGATAATAACCCCATGACAATATCCTGCGTGATAACATCCTCTGTGATGATAAATCCTGTGATTATATCCCCACGATGATATGCCCAATGATAACAGCCCCTGTGATTATATCCCTTGTGATTATATCCCCTGTGATAATATCCCCATGGTAATATTCCCATTGTAATATCCCCCTTAGTAATATCCCTGTAATAATATCCCCACGATACCAACACCATGACACTATCCCTGTGATAATATCCCCATCATAATATCCCCCGTGATAATATCCCCCGTGATAATATCCCCGTGATAATATCCCCGTGATAATAACGCCGTGATAATAACGCCGTGAAAATAACCCCATCATAATATCCACCATGATAATATACCCCATGATAATATCCATGTCATAATATCCCCCGTGTCAATATCCCCTATGAAAATATCCCCATGATAATTCCCCCCATGATAATACCCTTGAGATAATATCGATCTGATAAATCCCCTTTGATAATATCCCCCATGATAAAACCCCCTTGATAATATCCCCTGTTATAATATCCCCCATGATAATATGTCCTGTGATAATAGCCTGCTGATAATATCTTCCATGATACTATTCCCATGATAATATCTGCCATGACAATATCCCTATGATAATATCCTCTGTGATAATATCCTCATGATAATATACCCAGTTAAAATATCCCCCATGATACCATGTCCCATGACATTATTTGCAGGGCTGAGATCCCCATTATAATATCCCTTGTGATAATATCCCCTGTGATAATATCCTCCATGATAATATCACTGTAATATTTTCTCAGTGATAATATTCCCATGACAACATCCCTCGTGATAATAAAATCAAGATAATATCCCTGTGATAATATGCCTGTGATAATATCCCCATGAAAACGTTCCCATGATAATATCCTTATGATAATATCCCCATGATAATATCCCTGTGATAATAAGCCCGTGATAATATCCCTGTGATAACATCCACCGTGACAATATTCCCATGATGATATCCTCTGTAATAATTTGCCCCTAATATCCCCATTGATAATATCCCCATGGTAATAACTGTGTGATAATATCCCCCTTGATACTATCCCTGTGATAATATCCCTATGATAATGTCACCATGATAATAGCCCATGATAATATCCCTATGATAATAACCCCATGATAATTTCCCCTTAATAATATCCACCATGACAATATAACCCTGACAATATCACCTGTGATAATATCTGCCATGATAATATCCCCATGGTAATAACCATGTGATAATATCCCCGTGATAATATCTCTGTGATAATAACCCCGTGATAATATCCTCCTTGAAACTATCCCTGTGATAACATCCCCATGATAATATCAGCATGATAACACCCAGCGATAATATCCCTATGATAATAACTCCATGATAATTTCCCCTTGATAATATCCACCATGAGAATATCACCATGACAATATCTCCTGTGATAATATCTGCCATGATAATATCCCAGTGATAAAATCCTCCTTGATAATAGCCCCCATCAAAATATCCCTGTGATAATATCTGCACGATGATCTCCCCACGACCGTATCCCCAATGATAATGTCCCTTGTTATAATATCCCCGGTGATAATAAGTCCCATGATAATATCCCCCATGGTTACTTCCCCTTGATAACATCCCCTGTGATAATATCCCCATGATAATATCCCCATCATAATATGCTCCATGATAAAACCCCTATGATAATATCCTCCATGATAAAACCCCTGTGATAATACCCCATGATAAGATCCAACTGATAATATCCCCATGGTAAGGTCCACATGAAAATATCCCCCTTGATAATGTCCCCGTGATAATATCCACATGATAACACCCACTGTGATAATATCTACATGATAATATCCCCCATGATAATATCCTTCTTGATAATAACCCTATGATATCCTCTATGATAATATCCCTGTGATCATATCCCCATTATGATATCATCCATGATAATATCCCCATGATAATATCCACTGTGATCAGATCCCCCGTGATATTATCCCTGTGATGATATCCCCATGATAATAACCCTGTGATAATACCCCTGTGTTAATATCCCCATAAAAAACTCCCATGATAATATCCTCCTTGATAATATGCCCCATGATAATATCCCCATGATAATATCCCGCGTGATGTTATCACCATGATAATTTCCCCTGATAAAATCCCTGTGATAATTTCCCCGTGATAATGTCACCTGTGATAACATCCCCATGATAATACCTGCTGTCATAATATCTCCATGATAATATCCCCTGTGATAATATCCCCTTTGATAATATCCCCATGATAATATTCCTGTAATAGTATCCCCAATGATAGTATCCGCTGTTATAATATCCCCAGTGATAATATCCTCCATGATTATATGCCCATTATAACATCCCCTGTGATAATATCCCCATGATAATATCCACTGTGATAAGGTCCCTGTGATAATAACTCCATGATAACATCCCCCTTGATAATAACCGCATGATAACATCCCCTTTGATAATATCTCTGTGATAATAACCCCCTTGATAATATCACCATGATAATATCCACATGGTAAATTCCTCATGATACTATCCCTGTGATAATATCCCCCTTTATAATATCACTGTAATAATATTTCATTTGATATTATCAGCGTGATAATATCCCTGTGATACTATCTCCATGATAACAGCCCCTGTGATCGTATCCACATGATAATATCCCTGTGATAACACCCACTGTGATAATATCCACATGACAATATCCCCTGTGATAATATCCCCCATGATAATATCCCTAATGGTAATTTCTTCTTCATAATATCCCCATTTATAATATCCTCTATCATAATATCACTAATAATTTCCCTGTGATAATAGCCCTTATGATAATATCCTCCATGATAATATCCCTGTGATAATAACACTGTGATAATATGCCCATGAAAACATCCCCCATGATAATATTCCCATGATAATATCCTCCATGATAATATACCAGGTGATAATAACCCCCATGATAATAACCCTGTAATGATAACCCCCTTCATAATATCCCCGTGATTATATCCACTGTGATTATATCCCCTGTGATTAAAACCCCTGTGATTATATCCCTTGTGATTATATCCCTTGTGATAATATCCCCCTAGTAATATCCCCATGATAATATCTCCCTTAATAATATCCCTCTAATAATATCCCCATGATACCACCACTGTGATAATATCCCATCATAATATCCCCCTTGATAATATTGCTGTTACAATATTCCCATGATAATATTCCCGTGATAATATTCCCGTGATAATATCCCTGTGATAATATCCTCATGATAATAACCCTGCGATAATAACCCCATCATAATATCCACCATGATAATATACCCCATGATAATATCCATGTCATAATATCCCCCATGTCAATATCCCCTATGCAAATATCCCCACGATAATTCCCCCCATGAATATACCCTTGGGATAATATACCCCATGACAAAACTCCCTTGATAATATCCACTGTTATAATATCCACATGATAATATGTCCCGTGATAATATCCTGCTGATAATATCTTCCATGATACTATCCCCATGATAATATCTACCATGACAATATCCCTATGATAATATCCTCTGTGATAATATCCTCATGATACTATACCTTGCTATAATATCCCCCATGATACCATGTCCCATGATATTATTCCCAGGGCTAAGATCCCCCATCATAATATCCCTTGTGAAAATATTCCCTGTGATAATATCTGCCATGATAATATCACTGTACTAATTTCTCAGTGATAATATTCCCATGACAACATCGCTCATGATAATAAAATCAAGATAATATCCCTGTGATAATATGCCTGTGATAATATCCCCGTGAAAATGTTCCCCATGATAATATCCTCGTGATAATATCCTCATGATAACATCCCCATGATAATATCCCTGTGATAATAAGCCAGTGATAATATCCCTGTGGTAACATCCACCGTGACAATATCCACATGACAATATCCTCTGTGATCATTTGCCCCGTGATATTATCCCCATTGAATATATCCCCATGGTAATAACCGTGTGATAATATCCCCCGTGATAATATCCCCGTGATAATTTCACCGTGATAATATCACCATGATAATACCCCATGAGAATATCCCTATGATAATAACCCCATGATAACTTCCCCTTGATAATATCCATCATGCGAATATCACCATGACAATATCTCCTGTGGTAATATCTGCCATGATAATATCCCAGTGATAAAACCCTCCTTGATAATATCCCCCCCTCAAAATATTTCTGTGATAATATCTGCATGATAATATCCCCATGATAGTATCTCCAGTAATAATATCCCTTGTAATAATATCCCCGGTGATAAGTCCCGTGATAATATCACCCATGGTTATACCACAATGATAACATCCCCTGTGATAATATCCTCCATGATAATATCCCTATGAAAATATTCTCCATGATAAAACTCCCTGATAAAATCCTCCGTGATAATATTCCCATGATAAGATCCAATTGATAATATCCCCCATGGTAATATCCCCATGGTAAGGTCCCCATGGAAATATTCCCCTTGATAATGTCCCCGTGAAAATATCCCCATGATAACACCCCCTGTGATAATATCCACATATAATATCCCCCATGATAATATCCTTCTTGATAATAACCCCATGATATCTTCTATGATAATATCCTCCATGATAATAACCCCATGATAATATCCACTGTGATCAGATACCCCATGATATTATCCCCGTGGTATTATCCCCGTGATGTTATCCCTGTGATAATAACCCTGTGATAATACCCCTGTGATAATATCCCAATAAAAAATCCCATGATAATATCCCCCTTGATAATTACTCCCTTGATAATATGCCCCATGATAATATCCCCATGATAATATCCCCTGGGATGTTATCCCTGTGATAACATCACCATGATAATTTCCCCTGATAACATCCCTGTGATAATTTCCCCGTGATAATGTCCCCTGTGATAACATCCCCATGATAATACCTGCTGTCATAATATCTCTGTGATAATATCCCCTATGATAATATCCCCCTTGATAATATCCCCATGATAATATCCCTGTAATAGTATCCCCAAATATAATATCCCCTTTACAATATCCTCATGATAATATCCACTGTGATAAGGTCCATGTGATAATAACCCCATGATAACATTCCCCTTGATAATAACCATGTGATAACATCCCCCTTGATAATAACCACGTGATAACATCCCCCTGTGATAATAACCCCATGATAATATCCCTGTGATAATATCCCCCATGATAATATCCATATTGTAATAACCCTGTGATAATATCCCCCATGATAATATCCCCGTGATCATATCACCATGATAACACCCCCTGTGATAATATCCACATGATAATATCCCCCATGATAATATCCCCATGATAATATCCACTGTAATAAGATCCCCCATGATATTATCCCCATGATAATAACCCTGTGATAATACCCCTGTGATAATATCCCCCATGATAATATCCCCATGATCACATCCCCCATGATAATATCCCCCTTGATAATATGCCCCATGATAATATCCCCAGTGATAATATCCCCATGATAATATCTGCTGTCAAAATATCTCCATGATAATATCCCCGTGATAATATTCCTGTAATATTATCCCCAATGATAGTATCCCGTGTTATAATATCCCCGGTGATAATATGTCTCTTGATAATATCCCCCAGGATTATATCCCCATTATATCATCCCCTGTGATAATATCCCCGTGATAATATCCCCATGATAATATCTACTGTGATAAGCTCCCTGTGATAATAACCCCGTGATAACATCCCCCTTCATAATAACCACGTGATAACATCCCCCTTGATAATATCCCTGTGATAATAAACCCCTTGATAATATCACCATGATATCCACATGGTAAAATCCTCGTGATACTATCCCTGTGATAATATCCTCCTTTATAATATCGCTGTAATAATATTCCATTTGATAATATCCCTGTGATAATATCCCTGTGATAATATCCCCATTATAACACCCCCTGTGATAATATCTACATGATAATATCCCCCATGATAATATCCCTCTTGATAATAACCACTTGATAATATCCTCTGTGATAATATCCCCATGATAATATCCCTGTGATAATAACCCCGTGATAATATCCCTGTGATAACATCCACCGTGATAATATCCCTATGAAAATGTCCCCTGTGATAATATCCCCCATGATAATATCCCCGTGATAATATCCCCCTTGATACTATCCCTGTTATAATATCTGTGTGATAATATCCCCATGATAATACCCCCGTGATAATATCCCTGTGATAATAACCCCATGATAATTTCCCCTTGATAATATCCACCCTGATAATATCCCTGTGATAATACCCCCAGTGACAAAATCCCCCATGATAAGATCCCCATGATAAAACCCCCCTTGATAAAATCTCCCATGATAATATCTGTATGATAATATCACCACGATAGAATCCCCAATGATAATGTCCCCTGTTATAATATCCCCAGTGATAAAAAGTCCCGTGATAATTTCCCCCATGTTTATATCTCTGTGATAACATCCCCTGTGATATTATTCCCATGATAACATCTTCCATGATAATACCTCCGTGATAATATCCTCCATGATAATATCCTCCGTGATAATTTCCCCTGATAATATCCATTGTGATAAGATCCCCGAGATAATATCCCCCATGATAATTTCCTTCATGATAATATCTCCATGATAATATACCCATGATAATATACCCATGATAATGTCCCCATGATAATATCTCTGTGTTAATATACCCTGTGATAATATCCCCTTGATAATAACCCCATGATAATATCCTCCTTGATAATATCCTTGTGAGATAATATTACTGTGAAAACATTTCATTTGATAATATCGCTGTGATGTTATCCCCATGATAATATCTCCCATGATAATAGCCCCCTTGATAATATCCCCATGATAATATCCCCATGATAATATTCCCTTTGTTAATATCCCTATGATAATATCCCTTGTGATAATACCCCCATGATAATATCCTCCATGTTAATATCCCCGTGAGAATATCCACTGTGATAAGATCTCCCGTGATATTATCCCCATAATATCCCCCATGATGTAATCCCTGTGATAACATCGCCATGATAATTTCCCCTGATAACATCCCTGTGATAATATCCCCGTGATAAAATAACTGTGACAATATCCCCGTGATAATGTCCCCTGTGATAACATCTCCATGATAATATCTGCTGTGATAATATCTCCATGATAATATCCCCCGTGATAATATCCCTGTGATAATGTCCCCATGATAATGTCCCTGTGATAATGTCCCCTGTGATAATTTCCCCTGTGATAACATCCCCATGATAATATCTCCGTTATAATATCCCCCGTGAAAATATCCCTGTGATAATATCTGTGTGATAATATCCCCATGATAGTATCCCCAATGATAATGTCCCTTGTTATAATATCCCCGGTGATAATAAGTCCCATGATAATAACCCCCATGGTTATATCCCTGTTATAAAATCCCCTGTCATAATATCCCCATGATAATATCCCCATGATAGTATCCTCCATGATAATATCCCCTGTGATAATATCCTCTGTGATAATATCCCCCGTGATAATATCCCCTGTGATAATATCCCCGTGGTAATATCCATCGTGATAATGTCCCTGTGATAATCTCCCCATGATAATATCCCAGTGATAATATCCCTGTCATATAATCCCCTGTGATAATATCGCTCGTGATAATATCTTCATGAGAATATCCCAGTGATAATGTCCCCCTGATAATATCCTCGTGTTATTATCCCCATGATAATAATCTTGTGATAATAACTCCCATGATAATCCCCCCATGATAATATCCCTGTGATAATTTCCCTGTCATAACAACCCCCGTGATAATATCCCCCATAATAAAATCCCAGTGATAATATCCCCTTGTTCAATGCTCGAGATTCCATTTTCCTGTACTGTTGTCCCCAGGCCTGACTTGGAATGTTGGGAAAGGAAGGTGCAGCTTCAGTCTAAATTCTGTAAGAATCAGGGTAGGAGCCATTGGACCAGGATTGACACGTTGCCCTGCTCGGAATTACTGGTGCAGTAGCTGACACTGATCATCACAATGGACTTTCAGTCTGCCTGTGAGGAATAAAAAGGAAGATTGCTATTGATGTGATGCCATGCCCAAAACACTTCACAGACAATGAAGCACTTTTTGAAGTGTTGTAAGTGTATTAATGTGGGAAAAGTGGCAGCCAATTTGTGCACAGCAAGATCCCAAAATAGCAATGGTACCTGATAATTTGTTTTTTGTGCTATTGGTTGTGGGATTAATACAGGCAGGATGATCAATTTGCTGTGTGATCTCTTTCACCCACCTGTGAGTGTCGACGGAGTCTTTGGACGATCTGTGAAACCAAAGATAGCATCTCCTGCCCTGCCTCAGCACAGCACTGAAATGTCAGCATGAATTATCTGCTCAAATCCCTGGACAGCCACTTTATCCCACAACGTTTTGACGCAAAGGTGATAATGCTCCCCACGGAACTGAAACTGAGAGAGATGGTTATCAAGACACCTGCAATCCTTCCTTTCAGCTCATTCTGCTCCTGAATTCAGGTCAATCTGACAAATGTTCTTCCTCAGGCAGATCAGGGAGGCAGCACAGCACAATCTGCTCTAAATGTTAAGTACACAGCGGACAAAATGGAATGATTCACTCCGGTCTAGTACTGTACAGCTCAAGCGTGACTCAGTGTCAGCTCCAGTACATGTGCAGTACACAGCGGGTAAAATGCAATGATTCACTCCTGCCTTATATAGCTGGAGTGCCAGTGATGGATAACTAATGTTCTGTCCCCCATTCTAAAATATAGGAATTACATGTCCAGGGAATTATAGGCCAGTCACCTTAACGTGGGTGGTAGGAAAATAATGGAATCCTTACTGAAGGAGAGAATAGGAGATCAACTAGAAATGAGAAATGTAATAATGAAGCGTCAGCATGGATTTCAAAAGGGAACATATTACTTGAACAACCTTATTGAATATTTTGAAGAGGTAACAGAAAGAGTAGACACTGGTAATGAGGTAGAAGTAATGTATCTGGATTTTCAAAAGGCCTTCGATAAGGTGCCCCAGAATAGACTGATGAATAAGGTCAGAGAATGTGGAGTCAGGGGACAAGTGACAGAATGGATTGCTTCAAGACAGGAAGCAGAGAGTGGGAGTAAAGGGTCGTTATTCAGATTGGCAGAAGGTGGGAAATGGAGTTCCACAAGGATCAGCGCTGGGATCACTGCTGTTCACAATTTACCTTAACCATTTGAGGGATAATTTTCTCCCCATTCAGCAGGCCAGTTGGGAGCGGGCGTGGGTGGGCACACAGTCGATCGCCGCTCACGATCAGCTACACACCACCATTTTATGTGGGCAGGCCAATTAAGGCCCGCCCAGCGTGACGCCCACCCAGAAGCACTGAGCGCTCCCTAGCGGGCGGGGGGAATAGGCTGAGTCGGGGACTGTGCTCTTTAGTGTGTGCACGCAAAAGAGCGCAGAAATTCCCTGAGGCACAGAGCTGCCTCGGGGAAATAGATTCATTCTGAAAAATTGACACAAAGAGAAAAAAAAAATTACTCAGACACGTCCCCTCATGGAGTTTGGAATCAAATATCCAATTTCTAACTTTGAAGATGACATGAAATTGGGTGGGTGGGAATGGTCAATACTGAGGAGAACTTAGAAGAACATTAATAAATTTGCAGAATGGGGAAATAATTGGTGAATGAAGTTCAATCCAGATAAGTGTGAGGTAGTCCATTTTGATAGGAGGGATAGTGAGGTCACTTATTATTTGGAAGGTGCAAGTTTGAATGGGATACAGGAACAAAGGGAGCTCAGAACGCAAATACATCTATCACCCAGGGTCTGGGGATACAAATACATCAATCACTAAAAGTTGTGTCACAGGTTAACAAGGACATAAACATTAAACCCAGCACAAGGGTTTATTTCTAGAGGGATATAATTGAAAAGGAGGAAGTTTTGTTGAACCTGTATTGAACCTTGGTTAGACCACACTTAGATACTGTCTGCAGTTCTGGTTATAAAAGGATATAGAGGCACTGGAGCGGGTGCAGATAAGATTGAGAAGGATGAACCCAGAAATGTGCGGGTATAAAATCCAGGAAAGGATTGACAGGCTGGGTCTCTTTTTTCTTGACAAAAGAAGGTTAAGGGGTGAACTAATAGTGGTCTTTAAAATTCTGGAAGGTTTTGATAGAGTGGATGCAGAGAGAATGTTTCCTTTTGTGAGGATAGCATAACTAGAGACCATCAATAGAAGATAATCATCAAAAATTCAATAGGAAATTCAGGGAGTGGGGAGAATGTGGAACTCAGTACCACACAGAGTGGTTGAAGTGAGTCATATAGATACATTTAAGGGGAAACTAGATAAGTATATGAGGGAGGAGGGAATAGAGGGTTACAATGGTAGATTTAGATGAGGAAATTGTTAATCTCATTAATCATATATCGAGGAAAGGATGAATCTGAAGCCAGTCTTTTCCTTAAGCCAGATTTATTTCCAAGACTACAGAGTGATGGCACAGATTTCTCTTGTTCTTCCCAACACCCAGAGTGAACTGGTTCTTAAACTCTTACAATGATTCCCTAATCTTTAACTAACTGGGAACAGTTGCTTTTTTTTATTCATTTATGGGATGTGGGCTTCGTTGGCTAGACCAGCATTTATTGTCCATCCCTAGTTGCCCTTGAGGTGGTGGTGGTGAGCTGCCTTCTTGAACCACTGCAATCTATGTGGTGTAGGTACACCCACAGTGCTGTTAGGGAGGAAGATCCAGGATTTTGACCCAGTGACAGTGAAGGAACGGCGATATATTCCCAAGTCAGGATGGTGAATGACTTGGAGGTGAACTTCCAGGTGGTGATTTTCCCATCTGTCTGCTGCCCTTGCCTTTCTAGATGGTAGTGGTTGTGGGTTTGGAAGGTGCTGTTGAAGGAGCCTTGGTGAATTCCTGCAGTGCATCTTGTAGATGGTACACACTGCTGCTACTGTGCGTTGGTGGTGGAGGAGTGAATGTTTGTGGATGTGGTGCCAATCAAGAGGCTGCTTTGTCCTGGATGGTGTCAAGCTTCTTGAGTTTTATTGCAGCATGATTCAACATTAACAGAAAGATGGGAGGAATTTGGAGTGGAGCTTAAACACAAGAATGGGCTGGTTCGTGCAAATGGCCTGTTTATGTGGCATAAATCCTATATAAGTGTATGTGTCTCAGTGTCAGCTCTTGTAAATGTACAGCACACAGTGGGTAAAGGGGAGTAATTCACTCCTATCTTGTACTGTAAGGATTGTGAGTGACTGAGTGTCAGCTCCTGTACAATACACACTGAGTAAATCTTTGCCTTAACACTGGATGTCATCTCTGCTCCCTGAGCACTTACTTCCCATGGATTGGCAATGTGTCCTCTTACCCTCAGCCCCAGAATGTTACTGGAACATTCTCAGGTCTGCAAATGGTTCAAACTCTTCCACACTCATTTTTCCTCTGAATCCAGTTGTCCAATCCTTTCACCGCACCACCAGTTGTCTGCCAGTGCATCTTCCCAATCTCTTTCCCTAAACCCTTGCTTTAGGTCCATTTGAAGGTCAGTCTCCATGACTGTCTCCAATAACCCAACTGGCACCCACTCTCCTTGTGCTGCTTTGCAAAGTACCACAGAAGATACTGCTAGGCTGAAGGTACTCTATACATGTGACTGTTGTCAATTCCCTCATACCCTTCACTCCACACTGGTGGCTGTGTCACAGTTGCCTGGGCCCTAAACTGGAATCCCCTCCTCAAACCTCTCCTTCTCTCTTTCCTTCTTCAAGACACTTCTGAAAACATATCTTATTGACCAAGCTTTTGGCGATTTGCCCCAACAACCCCTCAGTGTCATATTCTGTCAGTTTGAGCTCCTGTGAAACATTTTAAGACATAATGGTGCTATATAAATACAAGTTGTTGCTGTAGAGTAAAAATCAAAGAGACTGAGAAAAGGAGTTGATCACAGTGTGACATGGGACTCCTTTCTGGCTGTTACTCGATCAGGTTCAGGGACACATTCAGAGAGAGTTATTTTAATTCAGACAGTCTGCTATTGTGTTTATGACCCATCGAAACAAATTGAAGCATCCCTGCTGCTTCTCCCTCTCATCCTGTTAGACAATAATGTTTCACCTGCTGATCATTGTGTTCACCGAATCACCCAGAACAGTGAGTACCATACGCTCTGAAGAAGGGCAAGGAAAGATTCAGCAGAACTGAGGGACGAAAGAACAAAGAGGCTGGAACCCTCTTCTCTGGAGAAGAGTGATGAATGACAGGAGAGAGGATTTAAAATAAGAAAATGGTTTTGATGGAGGAGACAGAGAGAAGATGTATCCACTTGTTGGTGAAACAAAACTAGGGACATTAAAAGTTAGATGTTCACAAATAAATCCAATAAGTAATTGAGGGGAAACCTCTTTACCAGAGAGAGATAAGAATGTGGATCTCACTACGACAGGGTGTGGTTGATGTGGATAACAGAGTTACAGTTAAGGCGAAGCGAGGGAAACATGTCAGACAGGAAGAAAAAAAGGACATGTAAATGGGGTGAGGAGAGGCTGAGGGTTCATTGACATGGACCACATGGTCTATTTCTCTGATGTAAAGATGATGTAAATCTTTCAACTAGCACTTAAAAAGAAATGATTTCTCCGACTGTGTCTATCTCAAAGAGCAGCTTGTCTGGTTTAAGGCTTCAGAATCATGAGTGAGGTTGGTGTCCGCTAAGAAACAGCCTTCACTTCACGGGTTAAACAGCGACATCTTTACACATTCCTTGACATTCCTGTACATACCAGAATGTTCCACAGGGCAAATGAGGTGCCTCATGTGGGCTTGATACCTGTGCTGGTGAATGAAAGCAACCTCTGTCCCATCAAACACTCCCAGGACAGGTTCAGCACAGGGTTAGATACAGAGTACAGCTCCCTCTACACTGTCCCCATCAAACACTCCCAGGACAGGTACAGCACGGGGTTAGATACTGAGTGAAGCTCCCTCTGCACTGTCCCCATCAAAATCTCCCAGGGCAGGTACAGCATGGAGTTAGATACAGAGTAAAGCTCACTGTGCACTGTTATTAGCTCTGCAATGAGTGTTGTAATACAAGAGGAGCAGCCCCCCCACCATCACCACCCCCCCCACCCCCCCCACCCCATGTTCCTCTGTGTCACTGTATTCTGGTTATCACTGCCCTGTGGATTGAGTTAAATGGAGGGTCTACGCTGTCACTGCACCATAATATATGCCATGAACGACACAAACACAGTGGGAGACTGAGCAATCTGAGCACGTGTGGAAGAATGACATTTAGTTGCCAGGGAAACGTGTAGCTGTCACAGCTGTATTGCAAAAGACACAAACAGC
This sequence comes from Carcharodon carcharias, assembly GCF_017639515.1. NCBI lineage: Eukaryota > Metazoa > Chordata > Chondrichthyes > Lamniformes > Lamnidae > Carcharodon > Carcharodon carcharias. The sequence goes on along the minus strand of NC_054482.1, from coordinate 38,193,744 downwards.
GTGCAAGAAAACCTAGTATTATCACTCTGAACTTTCACCTTTTGTATTTGTGCTGCTGTTTGATCGAAAACTTCATTTATTGAATCAAAGGGAAGAAAACTAATAAATGGAATTAAAGATGGAAAGGACAAGCCACACAGCATGGAGAGTAAAACCCTTGATGGTTACCAAGGATACTGTTGCCTGGCACATAAATGCAGAAAGAACATGGAATTTAATGGTTTTCACATATCATAATGGGATCTAAACATAATCTAAGTGCCAATTGTCAGTGCAGCACTGAGGAGGTGCAGAAGTGTTAGACAGTCAGTACTGAGGGAGTGCTGCACTGTCAGAGGGTCAGTCCTGTGGGAGTGCTGCACTGTCAGAGGGTCAGCACTGAGGGAGTGCTGCACTGTCAGAAGGTCAGTGTTGAGGGAGTGCTGCACTGTCAGAAGGTCAGTACTGAGGGAGTGCTGCACTATCAGAGGATCAGAACCGAGGGATTGCTGCATTGTTGTAGGGTTAGTACTGAAAGTGTGCCTTACTGTCAGAGGGTCAGTCCTGAGGGAGTGCTGCACTGTCAGAGAGTCAGTCCTGAGGGAGTACTGCACTGTCAGAGGGTCAGTACTGAGCAATTGCTGCACTGTCAGAGTGTCAGTACTGAGGGAGTGCTGCACTGTCAAAGTGTCAAGATTGAGGTAGTGCTGCAACTGTCAGAGGGTCAGTACTGAGGGAGTGCTGCACAGTCAGATGGTCAGTACTGAAAGCATGCGGCACTGTCAGAGGGTCAGTACTGAGGGAGTGTTGCAGTGTCAAACGGTCAGTGCTGAGGCAGTGCTGCATTGTGAAACCGTCAGCACTGAGGGAGTGCCGCAGTGTCAGCTGGTCAGTACTGTGGGAGTGCTGCAGTGTCAGAGGGCCAGTACCGAGAGAGTGCTGCAGTGTCAGAGGGTCAGGACTGAGGGAGTGTCGCACTGTCAGGGGGTCAGGACTGAGTGAGTGCTGCACTGTCGTAGGGTAAGCGCTGAGGGAACACTGCACTGTCGTAGAGTCATTGCTGAGGGAGCACTGCACTGTCAGAAGATCAGTACTGATGAAGTGCTACTCAGGAGCGTCACGTCTCAAGGAGTTCTGAACTGTGTTATGGCACAGCCGTTGGCAAATGCTGAGTTCATATCCCAAAGGGAAACTTGAAACAACTGCCACAACTTGTTTTGCAATTTGTATAAATTTAGAGATGTGTGCCTTAAATTCAGTAACAATAAGACTGCCAAATCTTATAGGTTTTTTTACAAAACTAGTTTAATCATTTATTAATAGGAGAAATAATTTTTATATATATACATAGGTCTGCAAATTACTACTGTACCTTCTAAATCCCCGAATCAATCTAACTTCCAGTTACACTTTCATTAATGCAACTGTAAGACATATAGGTTTTAACAGACCCAGGCAAAGAAACATGATGCCCTGAGCAAGTCGAACTTAAAGTGAGATTTCTTAACTTCAGCCCTTTGAAGACAGCAGCTTGATGCATAGATGCTGAAGGCTTTTCACACTTGTTAGATTTCAAAATGCCTTCCCTTACACACAGCCTTCACTCCTTTATGCATACTTTCCCCTTTGAATGCAAATTCCCATTGTTTAACTATGCCTTTGGACTTTATCTTCCTGATAAAAAAACCTCCCATAGCATTAAGCTTTGCCATTAATCTTTGGGAAAAAATAAATATACTATTTCTAAATTTCACCTGGCTAGGTGACACATTTCACTCCTCCTTTGGAAACAACCTAGTCTGGTTTATTTCTAAATGCAAATATACATTACATTCTAAACTTCCCCCATGTTTACCATATTTATATCAAAGCCTTCAGATCAGCTGCCTTTAATCCAATTAAGTCTCTCTCTCTCTCTCTCTCACACACACATACACACACACATACATATATACATCCTATTATTACTTTACAATAAATTCCAATAACTTTTATGAGAATTATTATATTTTCTTGATATCCCCCTCATTATTAAAAAATGAACCATCATAATTTAAAAAGACTGCTTCATTTTTATGAACCCATCTGAGACTATCTGTTTTTTATTTGTTCATGGGATATGGGGGCTGCTGGCTAGGCCAGCATTTATCTCCTATACTTACCTATGTACTTACACTATTATAGTACCAGATGCATGCATTAACATAACAATATATGCACAAAAGCTTTGCATCAACAGAAATTATCCCTGTCCAGGTTTTTAAATGTCCAATTTTCCTTTTAAGCTTCAAACTCTTGACAATGCATCTGCAATCAGATTTTCTTGTCCAACCACTTGTATAATCTATAGGTTAAATGGTTGCAGTAATAAACTCCATCTGAATAGCCTTGCACTTCTGTCTCAAAATTTGTCCAGAAACTTTAAAGGACGTGGTCTGGATAAACAATTGTTTCTGGTTAATTGTTTGCCACATAAATTTCAAAATGCTGCAATGCCAAACCCAAAGTTTCCTTTTTAATCGTTGAACGTCCTCACTGTTGTATATTCAACTTTCACGAAAAGTACCCCATCAGCTTTTCAATTCCAGTGTGGTCATCTTGTAACAGTACCGCCCCAATGCCTATATCACTTGTGTCAATGGCCAAATTAAATTGCTTGGCATATTTGGTACTGCCAACACTAGTGTCGTAGTTAATACAGTTATCAAACCGTCAAATACTTCTGACACTCCAGTGTCCATTGAAGCCTCTTGTTCTTTTTTAATAGTTCAGTCAGTGGAGCAACCACTTGGCTAAACTTGGTACAAATTTCCAATAAAACCCACTCATGCCCAGAAATCTCAAAACTTCTTGTTTTGTTGTAGGCACTGGGAAATCCACGATAGTCTTGACTTTCACATCTCTCAGAGCCACCTTACCATGCCCAATGGTATGGCCTAGATATGTAAGTTGCACTTTTCCAAATTCACTTTTAGCCAAGTTCATCACCAAATTAGTTTCTTATAACCAAGTAAATAATTCTTCCAGATGTTGTGAATGCTCCTCCCACATAGGACTGAAAACTATGAAGTTGCTAATATAAACAGCACAAATGCTTAGACCTGTAAGGACTTTGTTCATCAGCCTTTGAAATGCCGCAGGTGCATTCTTCATACCAAATAGCATGGTACAGTCCATCTGGTATCATAAAAGCCGACATCTCCTTTTCTCTCTCCGATAACATTACTTACCGATATCCTTTTAGCAAGTCAATCTTTGTGTTAAATTTTGATTGTCCCACTTTCTCAATGCAATCCTCCAACTGTTGTAAGGGATATGAATCCACTTTCATCACTGCATTAACCTTTCGATAGTCCACGTACAGTCTTTGTGTTATATCTGGTTTCGGCAACAGTGCAATAGGCGAACTCCAGTTACTGCAACTAGACTCAATGGTATCATTTTGAAGAATGAAATCAATTTCTTTCTGTAATTGTGATAACGTTGCCGGATTTAATCTAGAATGATGTTGCCTTAGCGAAGCTGAAACCTCTACACATACATCATGTATAGCTAATTTTCTCCTTCCCAGCTTATTTCCACAAATATCTTTGTGTGACAGTGATAGACTTTCCAAATCACTTTGATACTTGTCTGGAAGGTGATTCGATATTTCATTTAAATTTTCAAGTACCCCTCATTATCCAATTTAACTAAAGGTGTTGACCGGGGGTCACCGGTAATGGTTATTGGCTTAGTACAAAGAGGAGAAGAGTCAATTCTCTCTTAATTCTAAATTTGATTTATTCACGTTGTTGGATCATATACTTACAGCTTATATGTCTGGTTAGATATAGACATGTAGTTTACAGCAGGTTATAGTTTTATACCCAAATTAGGATCTAAAAGCACACCCACTAGGTTTCTCTGACACTCCTTGAGTGGTCACAGAATATAAAAGCTAATATCTAAAAAGGAGAGCTGACGCTGACCAGGCTTTCCATTCTCTCTCTCTTTTGACATCGTCTCTACGTTGCTGACTTAGGTTCTTCCACTTTCACGATGGTTGTTCTCCGAAGTCTTCACTGGCTCCACGCCCGAGATTCTCCATTCTTATTCTGAATCTTATTTCTTCAAACTGTGCTGTCTCTCTCTCCCACTGGTTTAGTCTTGCTTGCCTAGTCTGTGGCATCTCCTTATTGGCTCTATCCCAATAACTAAGGTAGCATTACCTCATTACTCCTTTCCTAAATAAGGACTTGTGTCTTATCACATTCTCTTTGTTTTTCATGAAACTCAGCTACTTCAAATCAGTTCCAGCCAGCTCAGGCCTGCGACTGAACTCAGGTTACTTCAGGTCAAAAATTGCTTTTGCCTATGTGTCAGCAGTTCGGCTACAGCCTCTGGCCAATATAGGAAAATCAGTTTCAGAATCCTGTATTTCTACTTCTTTCTCTTTATCTATCACCACTAACACCTCCTTTTGGTCCTCTTCCCTCTCAATGTACTTTTTAAGCATATTTTTATGACACACCTTCTACTTCATTTTCCTATCTGGAGTATTTATTAAATAATTTACTCCATCCAGTTTCTTTTCAATCCTGGAAGGCCCACTAAGCCTTGCCTTTAATGAGTCACCCAGTACTGGTAACAGAACTAGCACTTTCTCTCCAGCAACAAAATTCCGAGCTGTACCTTTCCTGTCTGCTTTTCACTTTCATCATTTGCTGTGATATCTTTAAATGCTTCCTAGCCAACTCACAACCTCTGTACAATCTCTCTCTGAAGTTTCATATGTAATCCAGGTGAATAGTTTCTGAATTTTGACCTACCAATTTATCATAAATCAATTTCAGTGGTCCCCTTACCTCATGACAATAGACTAGTTTGAAAGGAATAAAACCAAAGGATGCATTAGTTGCATCCCTAATAGTGAATAGCAGGAATGGAATTCCTCTAACCCAACCCTGTGGATAATCCTGACTCTATGCTCTCACCTTTCCAAAGCCCCTTGTGACTCAGGATAATAAGCTGTTGATTTAAATTGTTTAATCCCTAACTGTTCATTACTTCCTTAAACAGCTGTGACATAAACTTTGAACCCTGATCAGATTGTATTTCCTCAGGTAAAACATATCTTGTAAAACATTTAGTTAACTCTTCCACAACCATGTTTGTTGTAATGTTTCTCAAATTGCTTTAAGAAATCTGGTAGACACATCCGATATTGTCAGTAAATATTGGTTTCCACATTTAATCTTAGGGAGGGGTCCTACACAATCAATCATGACCCTAGTAAAAGGTTCTTCAAATGTTAGAATTGGAATTAAAGGTGCCAGCTTGATCACTGCTTGTGCTTTCCCTGTTACCTGACATGTGTGACATGTTCTGCAGAATTTGACTACATCCCTATGCAATCCAGGCCAAAAAAAATGTTTTTGTACTTTTGCCTGCATCTTTCTAATTGGAATTTCATGAGCTATCCTCAGAATCTCATTTCTATATCCTAATGGTATTATAGTCTGAAGTACTTCCCTCCAGCTTTCATTTGCTGAAACATTATAAGGCCTCCAATTTCTCATTAAAACATTACCCTTAAGGTAATAACATTCTGGAATACATTTTGCCTGTTTCTGAGTAAGCTGTTAGATATAAGTGTTGTATTTACAAATCCTTTTCTGTAACTCTACCAACTGCATTGAGTTAAACACTTCAGCTGAATTGTTTTCCAGTTTTTCTTCCTGAACAATGTTATCAAACACAGTGTCAGCTATTTGGATTTCCACACCCTGCCCTGTCTTTTAACTTCCTGTTCTTGTTTCAATCTATGAGCCTGTGATCTTGTTATCAAACAATCTGGAAACAATCCAGGAAGCTGTCTCTGCAACACTTCTGTTGAAGACACTGCTACAGGCTGCTCAACTACCATAGGCATCACCCACATTTGTGATCCAGCTATATCATTACCCAAGATAAATTGAACTCCTGCAATGGACAATTTTTCCAACACTCCAACAGTCACTTCACCTGTTTTCCACTTACTCTTTAAAATTACCTTCCACAAATGAATAGGTTGAGCAGCTCCATGAACCCTACTTATTATCACCTGTCCATGCAAAACTCCTGCTGATCAACAAATATCACTTTCCCACAACATTAAGGATTGGCTAGCCCCTATGTCTCTTAAAATCTTAACACCTTTACCTACTCCACCCTGTACACATGGAAAGATTTCCCCTTCACACACAACATCTTTAAATATTTCTGCAACCTGCACCCCAGAATTCTCTTGGGTGAACTGTGAACACATTCCTACTTCTTTCCCTATCACTGATTCTCCATTTCACCTGTACACACACCACTGTTTTTTCTTGAACCTGAACCTCAGAACCCACAGCTCTTATACTTCCAGATCTTTTCTGCACCCCATATCTTTTTAGTTGCAATTTCCAGCGCACTGACTTCATTTGCCCAACTTCATTACAATGAAAACACCTCAATTTTCAAATTTCACTTCTAACCTCAGCACCTTCCTGTTTATTGTGAGAAAAAAAAACTTCCTGAAAATTTTCATCTACCTCTTCTTTTCCCTGACTACCAACCTTCCTTTCACCTTCCCACTTTCTATCCTTCTGCGATTTGAAGGGGTGACAGAAAAAATGTTTAGCTCTATGAACTAACTCACAATCATCAGCAAACTCTGCTGCTTGTCTTACAGTTTGAACCCTCCGTTCCTCCACATGAGTTCTCACTATTGAAGGGATAGAATCTTTAAATTCTTCCAAAATAATTATTTCTTTAAGAGCTGCATATGTTGTCGCTATCTTTAATGCTTGTATCCATCGGTCAAAATTACTTTGTTTTACTCTTTCAAACTCAGTCTAAGTTTGTCCAGTCTGTTCTCTCATATTCCTAAATATCTGCCTGTATGCCTCAGGACCTAACTCATATGCAATGAAAATAGCCTTTTTTTACCACATCATAATTCACCTACATTTATTCTGACAGTGAAGGATAAACATCATGTGCTCTACCCACCAACCTGGATTGTAGCAACAATGTCCAGTTTTCCTGTGGCCATTTCATTTGTTTAGCTATCTTCTCAAATGAAATAGAGAATGCTTCCACATCTCTTTCCTCAAACTTTGGAAGAAAAGTGTAACTGTACAAATTTAAACATCTTCCCACTAGGTTTAAGGTTAAATGTTTTTCCTCATCAGAACTTTCCTCAGAATCTGATGTCCCCTTTTTAAAATTCAGCTTTTTAAGTCAATATTTTCTGTCTCTTTCCTTCATTCTCTCTTCTATTGCTAACTTTTCCCTCTGGAGATCAACTTCTCGCATTTCCATTTCTTTTTGAAATAATCTCTCGATATCCCTTTTATTTTCTGCTGCCTTTAGTTCCAGTTTTTTAATTTCCAATTCTTTTTCCTTTTCATTTGCCTCCAATTCAAGTTTTCTCAGTTCCTTTGCTTGTTCAAATTCAAGCCTTTTCATTTCTAACTGAAGTCTCATGACCTCCAGCTGTGACTCGCTAGTGTCAGGTATCACTTCCAATTTAAATGCTGTGCTATACCTCAATTGTATCTGCTTTCTTTTCCACTGCAAGTAACCCATAATTGTAATTTACTCGTCAATTCCAATAACTTAACTTTAGTTACATTTTGTAAACCAGCCAAAGTTATAATTTCAACTCCCAAACAAGTCTGAGCAACTGCCAAAGCCATATTGCAGTTTCATCACTTTTAAAAAACCTCTCACCAATTCCTGAATTCAAAGTGTTTTTCGGACTCATAACCTTAAGATTCACCAAAGCAATCAAGGAATTTCAAATATATCCCAGACGAGCCCCGAGCTATGTTATGACACAGCCGATGGTAAATGCTGAGGTGTTCAAATCCCAAAGGGATATTTGAAACAACTGCCACAACTTGTTTTGCAACTTGCATAAATTCTGATGTGTGTGCCTTGAATTCAAACCACCAAGTCTTTTCGGTTTTTTACAAAACTAGATTAAACATTTTTTGATAGGAGAAATGATTTTAAATACATATATAGATGTGCGAATTACTGCTATGATAACTTATAAATTCCCTAATCAATCTAACTCCCAATCTAACTTCGTTAAGGCAACAGTAAGACACACAGATTTTAAAAGACCCAGGCAAAGAAACATGATACCCTGAACAAATCGAATTCAAAGTGAGTTTTCTAAACTTCAGTCCTCTGAAGACAGCAGCTTGAGGCACAGATGCTGAAGGCTTTTCACACTTGTTAGATCTTAAAATGCCTTCCCTAACACACAGCCTTTGCTCCATTGTACACATTTTCCCCTTTGAATGCAAATTCCCACTTTTTCATTGTGCCTTTGGACTTCATCTTCCTGATAATGAAAATCTCTCATAATTTTACCTCATAGTCTCAAGCATTACCAGTACTTCACCTGGCTTGGTGCCACATTTCACGCCATCTTTAAAAACAATCCAGTCTGGTTTATTTCAAAATGCAAATGCCCTTTTACACCTTACATTCTAAACTTCCCCCATGTTTATATCAAAGCCTTCAGACCAGCTGTCTTTAATCCAATTAAGTCACACAGACACACATACATCCCACTCTTACTCTATTTTACAATTAATTTCAATAACAGTATGAGAATTATTATACCTTCTTGACAACTGTCAGAGGGCCAGCATTGAGGGAGTACTGCACTGTCACAGGGTCAGTACAGAGGGAGTTCTGCACTATCGTACGATCAATACTGAGGGAGAACCGCACTGTTGGAGGGTCAGGACTGAGGGAAAGCCGTACTGTTGGAGGGTCATTGATGAGGGAGTGCCGCACTTTTGGAGGGTCAGTACTGAGGGAGAGCCAAACTGTCGGAGGGTCTGCACTGTGGGAGTGCTGCATTGTACTGTCAGAGGGTCAGAACTGAGGGAATATTGCATTGTAGCAGGGTCAATACTGAGGGAGTGCAGCAGTCGGAGGGTCAGTACGGAGTGAGCGCTGCACTTTGGAAGGTCAGTACCGAGGGAGTGCTGCACTGTTGGAGGGTCAGTACTGAGGGAGTGCTGCACTGTCAGAGGGTCAGTACTGAGGGATGTTGCACTGTTGGAAGGTCAGTACTGAGGGAGAGCTGCACTGTCGGAGGGTCAGTACTAAGGGATGCTGCACTGTCGGAGGGTCAGTATTGAGGGAATGCTGCACTGTCACAGGAAAATTACTGGTTCTGTCTTCTTCAGCCTGCCTATGCTACATCACTGGACTCATCATCACTCAATGATCTTGGATTGAGTTCTGTCTTTTTATTTCTTTTCCACAGTTTCAGACTCCACAAAAATTTTGGTTTCCAAGCTCAGTTTCATGTTATGTTTGCTGAGATTCTCGGGGAGAGTTGTTGTGGGTGTGGTGGCAATTGGGGGTGTTGTCAATTTTCGTTCTCAGTTTCTTTTTTCATTGGGGCCCATCTTATAAACTACAACCTCTGAAACCACAGATTCCAGCCTTCTTTCCCCTTGGGGAAAGCACATTGTACAGTAGCAAAGTTTTCTTTACAACAGTTTCTTATGATCATAAACATCTTTTAATAAACAGCTTATTACTTACTGGGCAGGTAACCTTTCTCATATCTCAACATTGCACGTATAATTATAACATTATAATGGCTTAACCAAGCAAAAGCAAATAAATGTAACAATTAGGATTAACATCACAGAGTTATCAAAACTCTCCACTTTTCTCCAACTTCCATAAGACCTGGAAAAATTTATTAATTTTGCTTTCAATCTCCACTCCTCCATCATTTTCACGTGGTCCACCTCTAACATTTCCCTTCCCTTTCTTGACCTCTCTGTCTCAATTTCTGGTGATAGACTGTCCACCAATAATCATTACAAGCCTACCGACTCCCACAGCTACCTTGACTACAGCTCCTTACACCCCGCTTCCTGTAATGGCTCCATCCCATTCTCTCAGTTCCTTCACCTCCGTTGCATCTGTTCTGATGATGCTACCTTCAAAAACAGTTCCTCTGACATGTCTTTCTCCTTCCTTGACCGAGGTTTTCCATCCACAGAGGTTGACAGGGCCCTCAACCGTGTCCGGCTCATCTCCCACGCATCCGCCCTCACACCTTCTTCTCCTTCCCAGAAACATGATAGGGTCCCCCTTGTCCTCACTTATCACCCCACCAGCCTCCGCATTCAAAGAATCATCCTCCACCATTTCCGCCAACTCCATCATTATGCCACCACCAAACACATCTTCCCTTCACTCACCCTGGTGGCATTCCGCAGACATCGTTCCTTCCGGGACACCCTGGTTCACTCCTCCATCACCCCCTACACCTCAACTCCCTCCCATGGCATCTTCCCATGCAACCGCAGAAGGTGCAACACCTGCCCCTTAACTTGCCCTCTCCTCACCGTCCAAGGGCCCAAACACTCCTTTCAACTGAAGCAACATTTCACTTACACTTCCCTCAACTTAGTCTACTGCATTCGCTGCTCCCAATGCAGTTTCCTCTACAATGGAGAGACCAAATGCAGACTGGGTGACCGCTTTGTGGAACACCTTCGGTCTGTCCGCAAGCATGACCCAGGCCTCCCTGTCACTTGCCATTTCAACACTCCACCCTGCTCTCATGCCCACATGTCCATCCTTGGCTTGCTGCAATGTTCCAGTGAAGCTCAACGCAAACTGGAGGAACAGCACCTCATCTTCCTATTAGGCACTTTACAGCCTTCCAGACTGAATATTGAGTTCAACAATTTTAGATCATGAACTCTCTCCTCCATCCCCACCCCCTTTCCGATCCCCCTTTTTTCCAATAATTTATATGGATTTTTCTTTTGCCACCTATGTTCATTATTTTAAAATGTATTTCCATCCATTGTTTTATCTCTACCTTTTAGCCTATTTCGATCCCTTCCCCCCAACCGACCCCCACTAGGGCTATCTGTACCTTGCACATCCTGCTTTTTACCCTTAATGTCACCTTATCTAAGGAATTTAGATAATATCACCACCGTCAACACCTCTTTGTCCTTTTGTCTGTGACATCTTTTGACAATCTCCACCTATCACTGGCCCTCTATCCAGCTCAACTTGTCCCATCCCCCCTTAAACCAGCTTATATTTCACCTCTTTTCTATTTTTCCTTAGTTCTGATGAAGGGTCATACGGACTTGAAACGTTAACTGTGTTCCTCTCCGCAGATGCTGTCAGACCTGCTGAGTTTTTCCAGGTATTTTTATTTTTGTTTTGGATTTCCAACATCCACAGTTTTTTGCTTTTATCTTATTGATATGATTGGAGTTGGGCCTCTAGCTTATCTGCCCACTCAAGCAATGCAGAGGCATCAAAGTCCCACCAAGTGTTCTAGACCTTTTCACCCCTCAGGCACAGACTGCAAACTTATTAGTATTTTAGTGGACTGCAAAACAGTTGGACAATTGGGAAAATTGTACCATCTCCTCAATAAAGCTGGTCAAGGAGCGCTCACAGCCGCTTGCAATGTCATCATCCCGGTTTGGACCAGTCTCCTCCATGGTCCAAGCTAAGAGAGCAGCCTTGCAGTGCAGGTTAGGAGAATGTCTGTGCCTGAGCTGAGAGCACAGCCTGCAGTCCAATGGGCAAAGCTGCTGCCAATCGGTCAGGTGGAGTGGGGCGGAGGAGGGTGGGGTTTTGGGCAGCCATGCAGGACACTAATCTCTGGCCATCCAAGTGGTGGACAGCACTCTCCGGGATGTGTTAAGGGGCCTTCAGACTTAACCAGGACAGGTTCTTAGTACACCCATGTTAACCATGTGTTTCTCTCTTTCACCCTGCAGGAGAAAGACATCAGGATCATGGACCCTGGTGACCTAGCTGTATGATTCATGGCTGACAGAGAGAGAAGACGATGGAGGAAAGTGACTGAGGCTCCTGGATGGGCAGAGGGAGGAGCAGCACCCTCAGGAAGAAGGGGCGGATGGGGCTCCCACACAAGCCACTGAAGAGCCACAGCCATCGCTGGTCGGTGCCTAGTGACACCCAGGGTCTATAGACACCACCTGACATTCCTGTAGATGACCGAGAACCAGTGTCACTGAAGACAGCGCGTGTCCAGGGAACTGGTCGCTCACATCTGCCACCTGCTGCAGGACTTGGTGCCATGGGGACATGGAGGGCATCCACTGCCAGTGGCCCTTGTGAAAGTAACCGTGGTGCTCAATTTCTACACCAGTGGCTCCTTTCAGGGCTCCACAGGTGACCTCTGTGGGATCTCACAATCCACCACCCACAATTACATCCATAAGGTCACAAATGCCATCTTCTCCATGGAACACAACTTTGTGCATTTCACCTGGAATCAAGACAGCCAGGATGCAAGAGCCATTGTATTGACAGGAATGAGGCTCTCACACTGGCTAGACTGTGCAGGTGTGCTTGGGAGGCCCTCATAGCTGCCAGATTCATGGAGGATGATAATGATATGCAGTGAGGTGTTCCCATAGATCCTCACATCACACCTGTGAAGGTTTGACTCCAGTCTGGATTATGGCAGTGTGGATACCCTCTGTGAGAATGCTCCTGTCATGGAGATGCAGTGGAGGCCCTAATAGTCACTCAATCGCAGGAGAATGAAGACAACATACAGTGAGGACACTCCATAGATCTTCACACAGCCTCTGAGAATGTCTGACTCCTCTCTGGCCGAGGGTAGCTCGCTTGCGCTCCTTGATCAGGGTCATCGCAGTGACGCAGCCATGAAACTTTAACAGCATTTGATCCTTTGTCCACCTTCAGCACCTGAGCCATTTAGGAGTACAGTGTGACTGGTCACAGACGCTGAAGAGATGGGGACAGCCACACTGTAAAGGTGCTGAGAGCACACAGAGAGAATGAGAGAACTCTGTGCCACCTGCCCACTACATTCTGGCAGCAATGACCAGCACCGCCGAGGTGCAGGCATCAGTAATGTTTCCAGGGAGTGTGAGGCTGGACCATCACTTTGGTCTGAAGGCTGCACAGAGCACAGGGAAGAGGCTCTGGACTGAGACACCTGCATTTACCTTGTGCAGAAATGTTTCACATCTGAGTGACAGAAACACTGCTCATCAGAACAAGGTGCTCATCAGAACACAGACAGGGTGACGTCCTTGAGAGTTTATTGACAATAGTGAACATTATGTACAAGTGATTAACACCCGTGCCCAGGCTGTGCAACTAATTCTCCTTAACAGTCCTAAGACTGCCGCAACATCTTGGTGTTCCCCGGATACCCACAGCGGAGGTGGAGGCTGCCTGCTGACTGTGACTCTCTGTCTGTGATGACCTTCGTGGGCGTCCTCTGGAGGGCTGAGATCTAGAGGGCCCTGGCCTGCTTTTGGGGTCCTGCTGTGCGGCAGTGGCACCCTCCTTGGCCTGTGGAAGTGGAGCTGCTGGGGTCACAGGAAGAGGGGATTCCGATGGGCCGGATACTCCCAGAGTCACCTGGATGGATGACCCTGGGGGGTGCACCTGATGATCCTCCTCCCTGAGGCCCCTGAAGGTCCCTGTCTGACTCCTTGAGGAGAAGGGGAAGCTGTAGTGAGATCGAGCTGCCCCACATCCTTCTCCCGTTGACACGGTTGGAGGCCAACTATGGCATCAGCGTTGGAGTTGAGCCCATGCAGCAGTGCAGGACCAACGTCCTGGACCAAGGTCCCCATGGCAGCCGCCATTCTACCAGTGTTGATCTTGGAGCGTTGCAATGCCGGCGCTATCACCTCAGCCTGGAGACGGATGGACTCCTCCATCATGCCTTGCAATCTGAGGGGTGCAGCGGACATCCCTTCCTGATGTTCCCGAGTTCGCCTTTGCAGCTCCAACCACTGTGACATGACTGAGTCCAGAGGCTCCTCATCTAACTCAGACTCAGGAACGTTCTGACCTTCAGCTGCCCTCCGAGTGCCGAGGAACTGGGAAGTCCCTGCCTCCGCCTGCTGTGGATCAGACAGTGGGATGTGCTCAGCAGATTGTGACCCCAAGGCTACTCTAAAGCTTCATCCTACCGAGATGTGTGTCTCTCTGCTGGTGGAGGGTGTGGGTGAGGCTGTGACAGGACTTCAGGGAGGGTGCCTTCAGATTCCTCTTCAGAGGTTTCTTTGGAGCTTGTTTGGAGGCCCTGGGTCATGGACTCTGTCGGCTGCTTTCCAGATGTGCCTGTGGAAGCAAGGAGAGATAATTAGTGTGTGGCAGTGGCCTGTGAAAGAGGACACATCACTCACAGCATGGCTGTCTGATGGATGTCTCACTGCTGGATCCTCACTTGTTAGAGCAGCACTGACCTCACTGTCAGCACAGGACCGGTCCCGGTCATCACCGGCCAGCTGGATGGCTCTGTTTTCAAAGTCCGTGAGGACCTTGATTTCAGACATTCCTCCACCGGTCTGTGTCCTCTCCCTCTTGTTGTATCCCAGTTTGTCCTGCATGAATAGAGATGGAGAGTGTAAGCAGGATGCCTGCTAGGCCAAATGATGTGTGCCTGGTCTGGGTGGGTGGTGAGTGGTGCCATGGACTGGATGAGGACAATGACGGTCAGTGTGAGAGAGTGAATGGTGATGTCCCTTGAACTGCCAGTGAGTGAGGTCCCTGTGGGTGTGTGATGGGTTTGTGAGTGTGTGAGTTGAGAGTGATGAGAAGAGTAACTTACCCTGGTGGAACGGAGGAGATTATTCATCCTCTTTCGGCACTGGGTGGCTGTCCTCTTTTGAAGGGCGTTGGCACTGACCACCACTGCCACCACCTCCCAAGCTGGGTTGCTGACGCTGCCTATCCTGCGGCCAGAGAGGGGATATCCACTGCATGCAAAAAGAGTTCCAGAGACACCGTCTCTGAAGTGGGAGGCTGCAGTCTTTTTGCCTTTCGGGGCCATCCTGTCTTCCGTGAAGCAACGGAGGTCTGGACACACTGAGATGTGTAGCTGGGCTTTAAGTATGGTGCCTGGCGTGATGGAGCAGCGAGGTAATGGTGGGCGGATGGATGAAAGCCCACCTGCCATGGAAACGGCGTGTTTCTTGGGAGTGTATAAATAATGTGGCGGGTTCAGGATGATACGATGTGAAAACCCCCCACTGCACTTAGTGCAAATCTGTGGCAATCCCGCCCCCGTGTCAAAATTGGTGTGATGTCACATTCCAGGATTCTCAGCTTTGTTTTCATGGCTAAATTTGTGCTGACCATAATCCTTACTTTTGAAATATATCTCTTGCCATTCCAATCCTTTGTCTTAATAAAAACAGAAAATGCTGGAAAAATTCAGCAGGCCTGACAGCGTCTATGGGGAGAGAAACCCACAGATGCTGCCAGACCTGCTGTGCTCTTCCTGGATTCTTTATTTTTATTTCAGATTTCCAGCATCCGCAGTATTTTGCTTTTACCTTTGTCTTTTTTCTTGGCCACGCTTTTTGTCTGATGTTAACATCCTTCCTAGGTGCACTACATTTGTATGCTAGTGTGACCTTTTCTTCATTCTCTGTGATCTTCCATTCTGGTCTGACTTTTTTTTGGCCACTGCTGGGCATTTTGTTTTCTAACAATTTATGCTCAGCCCTTTCTTCTGATTACTCTATCAAAAATCTTCTGCAGTTTCTCTTCAGAGTTGATGGTACGAACGTGTCATCTGCATATCTTATATTAATAAGGTTGTAACCTCCAACTAATAATTCAGAAAGCTCTTCAATCTCTCTGAGAAAATTTTCACTACACAAATTGGATAAATCTGGGGAGAAAGCACACCCCTGCCTGACCCCTTTTTTTATCTTCACTTACGTTGTTCTTAACGTTTACGGCTGCGGTTTGTCCTCAATAAAAAATTTTATCACTCCAGGATCTTTGCCACCAAGATCAAGAGACTCCAACGTGATCATCAGTTCTTCATGTCTCACGTGATCAAATGCCTTACTATAACCAATCAAATGCATCTTTTTTCATCTCTATGGCTCTTTCTGATAGCATGAGTACCATAAAGATAGTGTTTCTCCTTCCTCTACCTTCTACAAATTGAAGAGCTGTAATTTCTGGATTGATCCTGGCCCTTTTCATCACCAGTTGAAGAAAGATCCTGGTAATGTGACTCATCAGACTGATGGTGTGATGGAGTTCATTTTCAATTGCTCTGACCATTTTAGGGAGTGCAATAAATATTGATTTATTCAAGTCTTCTGGGATTTCTCCCATGTCGTAAAGTTCATTAAAGGTGAGAGTCAATTTGTTTATTCCAAAGTCTATTAAACTTTTTATTTGTTTGGTGATTATTTCATCTGGGCCTTTGACTTTATTGTTTTTCATCTTATTTATTGTTGCCTTTACTTCATCTTTCATGACCTTTGGATCATCCATGTTTTTCTTGTTGTTGGCTTTTCCTCTTATCCGTTGTCCTCACATAAGCCTTGTGTGTATTCAATCCATCTTGCAAGCATTTCCAGGATAACACCCCCATGTTTCCCTTTGATACATCCACCAGATGTCCCCGAACCTCTCCTGTGATTCCCTAAATGTCTTTATGTATTGTTCTTGAGCCTCACTTTTTACATTTCTCTATTCCTCCACATTTTTGTTCGGCCACTTTTCCTTCTCTTCAACACATTTCAGTTTTGATCCTTTTTATCCAATTTCTAATATTCTTGTTGACCTATTTCCTGTCTGTCCTCCATCAGGTCTAGTGTTTCATCTGTCATCCATTTTTGTTTATTTCTCCTTTCTTTAATTGGAATGGTTCTCTTTGATGATTTAAACACTGATGTTTGAACAATCTTCATGTTGAAAAGTCTCCCTGGTCTTCAAGCTGTTCGAAACAGTTTTGAACTTCCACTTTAACTTTTTCTTTAATTGAGCTCTCTGTATTGATTGTTTCATAATCTAGTCTCTTTAATGTCCTTGTGTTTTTCAGTTTCCTCAGCTTTATTTTGTGGGTGCAAGCTACAGGCACACGGTTACGTCTGTGGTTGGTGCCTGGGTAGGTCTTTGCTTGTTGAACTGCAATTAAGAACTTGCTGTTTATTGCCACATAGTCAGTTTGGTTTCTAATCATCTCGCCAGGACTTTTCCAGGTGGTATTTCCTTCTTGGATGCTCCTTGAACAACCTGATCCTTTGCTTTGCACCAATCATTCCGCATTTCCCCTCTTTCATTGGGATCACCCAGCCCATGAAGTCCGACTCTGTTGCTTTTCCTGATAGAACATACTTTTTCATTTAGGTCACCCAAAACAAAAGTCACTTCATTTGTTTTATTGCTAAAATAGAGCCATTTTATTGAAGATTTTCACCTTGCACCCATCAGGGCCATTTCTGATTGGTAAAGGCATTGCCATGGAGAATGCACCAGCCAGTTGATGGTGACTGACAGTTAACTGCCAATCCTTGTTTGAAATTTAAACCAGGTAGCTTTATGCTGATAGGTTGGGCATTGCCCTGAGGAATGAACCAGCGAATGGCAGTCACATATTTTGTTTAGCTGAAACAAGTGCAATGTATGTACATGTGCATTCTCCATGGCAACGCCTCTACCACTCAGAGTCCATGTGCCAACCAAGCAGCACTCTCCTCTCATACAGTATAAATTTGCTGTTTTCCCTTACATCATATTCTTTGGAATTGTCCTGTGAGTGCAAGATGAAAAGTTTAGATAAAACATCTCCTTTCAGCAATACTTAAGTTCTGTAAGATCATTTGTTTTATTTTGAAGTTTGGCTTTAATCAGGTCTTCATAGAAGTCAACAATATTGTTCTGATCCACCCCCAGGTGAGGTTCCCCCAAGTTGTTGATCCAGGCGAGACCCCTCAATTTGTTACTGTCTGGTTGGGACACCCCCCAAATTGTTATGCCCGGGTGAGGGGGATGAATTGGCTTCCTGTCTTTATTCAGCACCCCCCACCCCTACCCATATCTATTGGTTGCAACAAGATCTAATATAAGAAAAGGACCCCTTTCTCAGATACCTTTTTCCCAGAGCCAATTGTTCTGGTTTTGAAGGAGCCAATTTGATCAGACATCCTTGAGTTAAAGATAGGAGTAATTTTGTTAACCATTAAGGGCAAGAAAGGATAAAACACATGCATATATGGTCATACAGGTCTAAAGTAAGAATTTAGCTTGAAGTAAGTGAATACATATATGTATGTATGGTATACAGAACTGTTCTTGACTTGTGGGGAATAGATGATTGTGTTGTGATTTGAGATTCCAGTTGAATTGGCCCCGGTAGACAAATAGTCGGATTTAAGGTTCCAGTAGTGTTGACTCTAGTAGATGAATAGTTGGTTTTGAGGTTCTAGTAGTGCTGAATTTGGTAGAGAGAGAGAGACAGAGAGATCGGGGATACCTGCAAAATGATGATTTGCAGGGGTACTGTGTGTGGCTGTTACTTCTAAGTCAAACTTCCAGCACTTGCTCTCTCTCAGAACATCCACCAACAGACACTGGGGCAGCTTTTCAGCTCACTTCATGACTACCTGTACCAATTGAGACATTCCCTCCTGTTTGGAGGGGATTCACTTGCAGCTGTTGTAGCTTTTCATTGATTTGTATATTCCAAGTGGGAAGCAAATTCACAAATCTGTTTGGGCATTGCTCACAGGGTTTGTTGATGAGATGATACTCATCTCTCACTATGCCCCATTGTCTCTACCGGAGGGAGCAATTAGTTTCTGGATGTCTTTAGAAGTACCTTGTTTGGCAACAGGGTGGGGTTCCATTATCTCTGGGGGAGTCACCTTGCAGCATTCCAGCCAGTGGCTTGAGTGCATTTTTAAGAACTCAGGCCAAATTTTTTTAAGTCCAATATTTCCGGTTGCAATTCGGTGTTTTTCTTTCATTATCATATCAATATCCTCTTCTTCATTACCAGATGTTGGTGCGTAGACTTGGATGATGGCAAGATTGAAAGATTGGGCTTTGATTTTAACTAGGGTCATCCTTCTGAGACAGAGTAACCCAGCACACATTTTGAAACTTCCTCACCTGGAGTTCAGAAGAATGAGGGGGGATCTCATAGAAACCTATAAAATTCTAACAGAACTAGACAGGATAGGTGCAGGAAGGATGTTCCCGATGGTGGGGGAGTCCAGAACCAGGGGCCACAGTCTGAGGACATGGGGTAGACCATTTGGGACTGAGATGAGGAGAAATTTCTTCACCCAGAGAGTGGTGAACCTGTGGAATTTGTTACCACTGAAAGTAGTTGAGGCCTAAACATTGTATATTTTCAAGGAGTTAGATACAGCTCTTGGGGCGAAAGGGATCAAAGGGTATGGGGAGAAAGCAGGAGCAGGCTACTGAGTTGGATGATCAGCCATGATCGTAATGAATGGCGGAGCAGGCTCGAAGGGCCGAATGGCCTACTCCTGCTCCTTGTTTCTATGTTCCTATGTTCCTCCATCTCTCTCATGCTTTTGGCCTCCTGAGTAGGTAAGTGTGATGCCATCTTTCTGGCGTGCTTCACTCAAAGCAAGAATGTTGACTTTCAAACTCCCAATTTCATGCTTGATATTCATCAGTTTTCCAGTTTGTAACAGGGTTCTCATGTTCTGTCTTCCAGTGCTGGTCTCTTCGTTTGGAAGCTGACAGTAGTGTGATGATGATCCAGTGTCATCGGTAACACATGACTACCTGTACCAATTGAGATGTTCCCTCCTGCTTGAAGGGGATTCACTTGCTGCTGTTGTAGCTTTTCATTGATTTGTGTTGACCAGTAGTTATACTTAGCAAGGCACTGTGGTGGTCTGCCGTTGCCTTGGCAGGGTGCAGTGCTCAACTAACAACAGCTTGACTCCGCTGCTGTTATAACAGTTAAACTAGGTTTAAAGCAGGTGTCCACCGGTCAAGAAGGTCCACCAGCCTGTTGCCACAATGGCTTCACTGTAACCCTGGCATAGGTACCCTTGAGGGACTATCAGTCAGGTCAGCTGAACCAGCAGCTCGTAAAAGGGGCAGGGTTACCTCACGCTGGGAGATCTCCAGATACCTCTGGTACCCTCTTTTCTCCTAAACCCTTCTTTTAAATTCTGGGCAGAGTATCAGCAGTTACCTGGCTGTTTTTGAGGTAGAAGAGCTGCAGCATCAAAACTCCAGTGAAACATCTGAAAATGCTTCATGCGGAGTTTTTCCAAAAACAGCAGTAGGATCTGATCAGTGTAGATTAATGTCTCTCCTTGATTATTCGAAACATATATATCAGATTGTTGAACTTAACATTTCCTTTACAACTGTGGAGTGTTCTCATTGTTATGTACTAAATTTTCATGGGAAATAACTGACTGGATGCTCTAATCCAATATCAGCCGCTTGCAGCAATATCACTTCTACGTCCACATCACGGGCATCAATAGCTATTATGAATGGTTTATTGAAATTCAGAGAAGACAAAGCAGGTTCAATTATTAAGACAGCATTCAGCCTCTCTAAGGCAGTCTGACAAAGATTCTATTATATTTTTCTTCAACAAGTTCATTAATAAGGAGATGACCACACTGAAATTCAAGCAGACCCAAACCTCTGAGGAAACTCTTTTGTTTCAGGGACAGCAATGTTTTTAACTGGACTGTAACCACTCAACATTGCCACACAACATGCCCCAAGTAGGTGACTTTTGCCTTGGCAAACTCACTTTTTGCCAAATTTATCATCAAATCAGTTTTTTGTAGTTGATCAATAGGGCACTTGGATGTTCCATATGTCCTTCCCAAGTATTACTCTCGATACACACAACACAGCTGTGTAATCCAGCAATTACTTGGCTTGTTAATCTTTGAAAGGCAGCTGGTGCATTCTTCATCCCAAATGGCATAACATTACATTGGTACAGGCCGAACAGGGTTACTAAAGCAGAGATTTCCTTGGCTTGATCTGAGAGCAGAACTTGCTAATTGATCTTGCTAACAAAATCTGAACTCCCAGCTCTATCAAAGCAATCCTCAAGCCGGGGAATAGGATAAGGATCAATTTTTATTATAACATTAACTTTGTTGCAATCGGTGCGGAGCCTTAGTGATTGAGTGGTGCCAGTGTGACTGGAGAAGTCCAGTTACTTTGACTTGGTTTGATTTTATCATTGTCAGAGCCAATTTGAGTCAATTTGCCAGGATTGACTCAGTAAGGGTTTTGTATGAAAAGTGTAGCGTTTCCCACAACAACATCATGCATAGCTAATGAAGTTCACCTTGGTTTATCTATACACAGTGACTCACATATTTTAAGCAACTTGGCCACGTCACCCTGAAACTTCTGTAGAAAGTGGTGTAATATTCTATCCAAATGTTTTAACATGCTCGTGATGGATAATTTTATTACTGGGGTTCAATCTGACAGATTTCAACCCTGACTCATCCATTGAACTCTCAAGCATTCAAAGTCACCATTTACATTCCTTGCTAACTGCCAATGGTAGGGTAGCAGTAATATCACTGGGCTAGTGATCCAGGAGGCCCAGGCTAATACATTGGGAACATGGGTTCAAATCTCACCATGGCAGCTGGTGCAATTTAATAAACTTGGAATTAGCCCTGAAACCATTGTCAATTGTCATAATAAAGCCACCTGGTTCACTAATGCCCTTTCTTTAGGGAAGGAAAGCTATTGTCCTTACCTGCTCTGGCCAACATGTGGACTCTAATGTAGTTAACTCTTAAATGCCCTCTGAAATGGCCTAGCAAGCCACTTAGTTGCATCAAACCGCTGAAAGTCTCAAAAATACCACACTGTATTAATCTAGGCACTGGAAACGACAACGGCAAATTCAGCCTTGTCCACCCTGCAAAGTCCCCCTTACTAACATTTGGGGGCTAGTGCCAAAATTGGGAGAGCTGTCTCACAGACTAGTCAAGCAACAACCTGACATAGACATCCTGACGGAACCATATCTTACAGATAATGTCCCAGGCACCACCATCGCCGTCCCTGGGTATGTCCTGTCCCACCGGCCAGGACAGACCCAGCAGAGGTGGCAACACAGTGGTATACAGTTGGGAGGGAGTTGCCCTGAGTCCTCAACATCAACTCTGGACTCCATGAAGTCTCATGGCATCAGGTCAAACATGGGCAAGGAAACTTCCTGCTGATTACCACGTACCACCCTCCCTCAGCTGATGAATCAGTGCTCCTCCATGTTGAACATCACTTGTAGGAAGCACTGAGAGTGGCAAATGTGCAGAATGTAGTCTGGGTGGGGGACTTCAATGTCCATCACCAAGAGTGACCCAGTAGCACCACTACTGACCGAGCTGGGTGAGTCCTAAAGGACATTACTATTAGTCTGGGTCTGCGGCAGGTGGTGGGGGAACCAACAAGCTGGAAAAACATACTTGACCTCATCCTCACCAACCTGCCTGCTGCAGATGCATCTGTCCATGGCAGTATCAGTAGGAATGACCACCGCACAGTCGTTGTGGAGACAAAGTCCCATCTTTACATGGAGGATACCCTGCATCGTGTTGTGCAGCACCACCACTGTGCTAAATGGGATAGGTTTCAAACAGATCAAGCAGCTCAAGACTGGGCACCCATGAGGCGCTGTGGGCCATGAGCAGCAGCAGAATTGTACTCAAAGATAATCTGTAACCTCATGGCCCGGCATATCCCTCACTCTACCATTACCATCAAGCCAGGGGATCAACACTGGTTCAATGTAGAGTGGAGGAGAACATGCCAGGAGCAGCACCAGGCATACCTAAAAATGAGGTGTCAACCTGGTGAAGTTATAACACAGGACTACTTGCGTGCCAAACAGCATAAGCAGCAAGTGATAGACAGAGCCAAGCGATAACACAACCAACGGATCAGATCTAAGCTCTGCAGTCCTGCCACATCCAGTCGTGAATGGTGGTGAACAATTAAACAAGTCACTGGAGGAGGAGACTCCACAAACATCTCCATCCTCAGTGATGGAGGAGTCCAACACATCAGTGCAAAAGCTAAGGCTGAAGCCTTTGCTACAATCTTCAACCAGAAGTGCCGAGTGGATGATCCATCTCGGCCTCCTCTGGAGGTCCCTAGCATCGTAGATGCCTGTCTTCAGTCAATTGAATTCACTCCACATGATATCAAGAAATGGCTGAAGACACTGGGTACTGAAAAGGATTTGGGCCCTGACAATATTCCAGCAATAGCGCTGAAGACTTGTGCTCCAGAACTTGCCTCGCCACTAGCTAAGCTGTTCCAGTACAGCTACAACACTGGCATCTACCCAGCAATGTGGAAAATTGCTCAGCTATGTCCTGTCCACAAAAAACAGAACTAATCCAACCCGGCCAATTACCGCCCCATCAGTCTACTCTCCATCATCAGTAAAGTAATGAAAGGGGTCATCAACAGTGCTATCAAGTGGCACTTGCTTAGCAATAACCTGCTCAGTTTGGGTTCCGCCAGGGCCACTCAGCTGCTGACCTCATTACAGTCTTGGTTCAAACATGGACAAAAGACCAGAACTCCCGAGGTGAGGTGAGAGTGACTGCCCTTGACATCAAGGCACCCTTTGACCGAGTGTGGCATCAAGGAGTCCTAGCAAAACTGGAGTCAATGGGAATCAGGGGGAAAACTCTCAGCTGGTTGGAGTCATACCTAGCACAAAGGAAGATGGTTGTTGTTGTTGGAGGTCAATCATCTCAGTCCCAGGACAGCACTGCAGGAGTTCCTCAGGATAATGTCTTCGGCCCAACCATCTTCAGCTACTTCATCGATGATCTTCCTTCCACCATAAAGTCAGAAGTGCTGATGTTTGCTGATGATTGCACAATGTTCTGCACCATTCGCAACTCCTCAGATACTGAAGAAGTCCATGTCCAAATGCAGCAAGACCTGGACGATCTCCAGACTTGGGCTGACAAGTGGCAAGTAACATTCACACCACACAAGTGCCAGGCAATGACCATCTCCAACAAGAGAGAATCCAGCCATTGCCCCTTGATGTTCAATGGCATCACCATCACTGAATCCCCCACTATCAACATCCTGGGGGTTACCATTGACCAGAAACTGAACTGGACTAGCCATATATATGCTATGGCTACAAGAGCAGTTCAGGGGTTAGGGATCCTGTGGCGAGTAACTCACCTCCTGACTCCCCAAAGCCTGTCCACCATCTACAAGGCACAAGTCAGGACTGTGATGGAATACTTTCCACTTGCCTGGATGAGTGCAGCTCCTACAACACTCAAGAAGCTTGACATCATCCAGGACCAAGCAGCCCACTTGGTTGGCACTACATCCACAAACATTCACTCCCTCCACCACCGACACACAGTAGCAGCAGTGTGTACCATCTACAAGATGAACTGCAGGAATTCACCAAGTCTCCTTAGACAGCACCTTCCAAACCCATGACCTCTACCACTTGGAACAACATGGGCAGCAAGATAGCAGGGAACACCACACCTGGAAGCTCTCCCCCAAGTCACTCACCATCCTGACTTGGAAATATATTGCAGTTCCTTCACTGTCATTAGGTCAAAATCCTGGAACTCCCTCCCTAACAGCACTGTGGGTGTACCTACACCACATGGACTGCAGCGGTTCAAGAAGGCAGCTCACCACCACCTTCTCAAGTGCAACTAGGGATGGACAATAAATGCTAGCCCAGCCAGTGGCGCCCACATCCCGTGAATGATTTTTTAAAAAGTGACTCCAGACCCACAGCAATGTGGTTGACTCTTAACTGCCCTCTGAAATGGCTTACTGAGCCTCGCAGTTCAAGGGCAATTAGGACTGGGCAACAAATGCTGGTCTTTCTGCTGATGCCAACATCCCATGAGAGAACTTTTAAAACGTGCACTCACTGGTTGACTAGCCTCCCTGTCAGTATATACCATTTCAGCAACTTGATATGACACCCTCATTGATGTTTCTTGCTCCATGATGTACTGATGATATAGATTACCTTATTGAGTCTTTTCTTTAACATAATAGGGTCCAGAAAACCTGGCCTTTAGTGGCTCAGCCAGCCCAGGGAATAGAACAAGCGCTTTTACCCCAGATTTAAAATTTTGAGTTTCAGCTGCCTCTCCCATTCAGTTTTTCATTACTTGTTCGGAAACCTTAAGATATTTTTGAGCAAGCTATCGACAATCTTTCTCAAACTTGGAAATGGTCTAAGAAAGTAACTTCTTCTAGGGGCCATAATGTTCTCTTTAATGAACTTAAATTGTCCCTCTTGCTTCAGTCCATCAACTAACTTAAAGACACTGAACCCAGTTGACTCATTAGGTGCACCTCTACTGGCAAATATAAAAACTAAAATCTCTTAGCCCAGCCCTCGGGACATTCACGGCAATAAGGTCTGATTGTAGTCTTTAAGATTTGATGGCTTCTTTCCAATTCTCTCTGAGACTGGGGATGGTATGCAGATGGTTTGCTCTGCTTTAATGCTAAGCTACACATTACCTCCTGGAACACTTATAACAAAAAATTTGATCCCTGATCAGACTGAATCTGCTTGGGTAACCCATGCCTGGTGAAAAACTGAATTAAACCTTTACCATAATTATCCTTAAGGGTATTGTCTCTGGTAAGCAGACAGGCAAATCCATAATGGTTATAAGATATTGATTCTCCATTTTGGTTTTGGGTAGAGGTCCCACACTAGCGACTAATAACATTGTCAACTGTGATTAAATGTCTTCCTGGAGGTTTCATCACATGACTTGGCCTCACACTCTAGCCATTAGTCAGCCAACACATCTATGCTTGTGATGCACTGCCTTCCAACGCCAATTGAAAAGCAAAAAGACTCATTAACCAACTGGATGATGCTTGACTGTCAGCCAAACAGCCTTATTACATCATTTTCAATTTGTTTATGTATGGTAAAGTGAAACATTCAAGGAAAATGATATAAGGAAGGTCTTCTTTTAATATCCTGATGATGTTTCTCCAGGGTGACACAGAGCAGTGTCCTGGAGATTGATCTTCACTTCCTGGAAACTCCAGGCCACTCCTGGAAGGTTGGCAACCTTACCGACTTGAATCTTATTAAATGGTTCATTAAAAGTTGGTTCTGGGATCAAAGGAGCTGGTTTAATCAATGGCTGGGTCTTCCCAACTAGTTAACACGTGTGACATGACTTGCAGAATTCAACCACATCTCCACACAGTCCTGGCCAATAAAAGTGGCCATTATTTTAACCTGAGTCTTTCTTATTTATTCATTCATGGGATGTGGGTATTGCTGGCTGGGCCAGCATTTATTGCCCAATCCTGGTTGCCCTTGAGAAGGTGGTGGTGAGCTACCTTCTTGAACCACTGCAGTCCATGTGGTGTAGGTACACCCACAATGCTGTTAGGGAGGGAGTTCCAGGATTTTGACCCAGCGACAGTGAAGGAACGGAGATATATTTCCAAGGCAGGATGATGAGTGGCTTGGAGGTGAATTTCCAAGTGGTAGTGTTCCCATCTATCTGCTCCCTTGTCCTTCTAGATGGTAGAGGTCTTGGGTTCGAGAGGTACTGCTGAAGGAGCCTTGGTGAGTTCCTGCAGTGCATCTTTAGATGTTACCCACTGCTGCCATTGTGCATTAATGGTGACAGGAGTGAATGTTTAAGGTAGTGTCTGCAATACCAGTCAAGCAGATTGCTTTGTCCTGGAAGGTGTCAAGATTTTTGAGTGTTGTTGGAGCTGTATTCATCCAGGCAAGTGGAGAGTATTTGATCACACTCCTGACTTGTGCCTTGTAGATGGTGGACAGGCTTTGGGGAGTCAGGAGGCGAGTTATCCGTTACATGGTTCCTAACCTCTGACCTGCTCGTGTAGCTACAGTATTTATATGGCAAGTCCAGTTCAGTTTCTCGTCAATGGTAACCCCCAGGATGTTGATAGTGGTGACTGAGTGATGGCAATGCCATTGAACATCAAAGGGTGAGGGTTAAATTCTCTCTTGTTGGAGATGGTCATTGCCTGACACTTGTGTGCTGTGAATGTTACTTGCCACTTTCCAGCCCAAGCCTGGATATTGTCTAAGTCTTGCTGCATTTGGATATGGACTGTTTCACTCTCTGAGGAGTTGTGAATGGCGCTGAACACTATGCAATCATCAGCGAACATCCCCACTTCTGACCTTATGATGGAAGGAAGGTCGGAAGGTCCTGGAAGGAAGGTCATTGATTAAGCAGCTGAAAAAGGTTGGGCCTATCAGGAAGATATAATAGTTCTCATAATGTTATTGGAATTTATTGTAAAATAGTTGGGGGGGGGGGGGTGGGTGGGGACTGTGTGTGTGTGTGTGTTTGACTTAATTGGATTAAAGGCAGCTAGTCTGAAGGCTTTGATATAAACATGGGGGAAGTTTAGAATGTAAGGTGTAAAAGGACATTTGCATTTTGAAATAAACCAGGCTGGATTGTTTTCAAAGGACGGTGAAATGTGTCACCTAGCCAGGTAAAAGTTAGAAATAGTGTGTTTATTTTGTCCCAAAGATTACTGGCAAAACTAAGTGCTATGAGAGATTTATATCAGGAAGGTGAAGTCCAAAGACATAGTGAAACAATGGGTATTTGCATTCAAAGGGGAAAATATGTATAAAGGAGCGAAGTCTGTATGTAAGTGTAGGCAGTCTAAAGTTCAACAAGTGTGAAATGCCTTCAGCCTGTATGTACCAAACTGCTGCCTTCAGGAACTGAAGTTAAGAGAACTCACTTTGAATTTGACTGTTCAGGGCATCGTTTACTTTGCCTGGGTCTTTGAAAATCTGTGAGCCTTAGTGTTGCCTTAACAAAGGTATAACTGGGAATCAGATTAACTAGGGGATTTAAAAATTATTGTAGCAGCAATTTGTGGACATATGTATGTGCTTACAATCTTTTCTTTTATTAATAAATGCTTAACTTAGTTTTATTAAATCCCTTAAGACTAGGTGGTCTTATTATTACTGAATTCAAAGCCTGCACATCAAAACATACAAATTGAAAATTAGTTGTGACAATTGTTTCAAGTTTCCCTCTGGGATTTGAACAGTTCAGCATTTACCATCTCCTGTGTCATAACAAGTACAAAATTTGGTGTAAAGTTAATCAAATAAAAAAGAAAGCAACATAAATAAGTGATTAATCTAATTAAGTCATTATTTAAAACACTTTAAGGGTGGCAGGACATGTGGGAGCTCCTGGATAACATTGTGATCCAGGGCAATCACGTCTGCAGTAAGTGTTTGCGGCTTGAGGAACTTCAGCTCAGAGTCATTGAGCTGGAGGCTAAGCTGCAGACATTGTGACACATCAGGGAGGGGAAAGGTTACCTGGATGCTTTATGCCAGGAGGTAGTCACACCACTTAGAATAGGGTCTTCTGATTTGGTCAGTGGCTGGGAAGGGTGTGACTGCGAGTGAGGCAGCTAAGGGGACACAGAGGGCAGGAGTGTGAGCCTCTGCAATTGTCCAACGGGTTTGAAGTTCTTTCAGTTTGTTTGGATGAGAGTGGGGGCTGCAGAGTGGATGAGCAAACTGACCATGGCACCGTGGGACAGGAAGCCATTCAAGTGGGAGGGAGCAAAAAGGAATGCAGTGGTAGTGGGGGACAGTATAGTGAGGAGGATTGACACTGTTCTCTGTAGCAATGAATGAGAGCCCAAGTGGTTGTGTTGCTTGCCCAGTGTCAAGGTTCAGGACATCTGCTCAGGTCTGGAGAGGAACCTGCAGTGGGAGGGGGAGGATCGAGTGGTCGTGGTCCATGTAGGTACCAAAATCATAGGCAGGATGAGCAAGGAGACTCTATATAGTCAGTATGAGAAGCTAGGCACCAAATTAAGAAGCAGAACCTCAGAGATAATAATC